>NC_041006.1:24448643-24759248 GCF_004193775.1 Glycine soja
AACTCAGTTGCGAAGGGAAGAAAGGGACCAGTCGCGAGCACATAGCATGGTTCTGAAAGAGAGTTGATTGCTGTTCAAGGTCCAAAAGAAGCTTGTCTCAGCGTCTATGCGAGACAGAAACCAACATGTTAGCTATCATCGCCAAGTACCAAGAAGAGTTGGGTCTAGCCACGGCCCACGAGCATAGAATCGCGGATGAGTATGCCCAAGTATATGCGGAAAAAGAGGCTAGAGGAAGGGTGATCGACTCTTTACACCAAGAGGCAACCATGTGGATGGATCGGTTTGCTCTTACCTTGAACGGGAGTCAAGAACTTCCCCGATTGTTAGCCAAGGCCAAGGCGATGGCAGACCATACTCCGCCCCCGAAGAGATTCATGGGCTTCTCGGCTATTGTCAGCATATGATAGACTTAATGGCCCACATAATTAGAAATCGTTAGGAAACTTGTATGGTCTCTCAGACCTTGACTAGATATGATTTCTTTTTTGAAATAAAATGAGTTGGTCCCATGTTTCTACTCAAAAAGCTTGTGCAAATCAAATCACTCCTACATCTCATCTCTAGCATGCATTTTCTTTCTTTACCCACTCCTCACGTTTGGTTTTTTAGGGAAAACACCATAACTAAACGCGCCGCAAGGGATCCCTATCGCACCAGATCCAAATCTAGAACGATGGGTGATCAAGAGGAGACACAGGAACAGATGAAAGCCGACATGTCGGCTCTGAAAGAACAAATGGCCTCCATGATGGAGCCATGTTAGGTATGAAGCAGCTCATGGAGAAGAACGCGGCCACTGCCGCCGCTGTCAGTTCGGCTGCCGAAGCAGACCCGACTCTCTTGGCAACTACGCACCATCCTCCCCCAAACATAGTAGGACGGGGAAGGGACGCACTGGGGCACGATGGCAGCCCTCACCTGGGATACAACCGAGCGGCTTACCCTTATGGATTGCCGCCCAACTATTCACCACCCATCTTGCAAGAAGATGCGGGCCACATTGCCTCTCCCGTCCATGAAAATGAACCTCCTCAGCAGCCGACGAAGTCCATAAAGACCCTCAAGATTATGCTCGGAGGGATGTCGAGTTTTATCCCCCGATCCCCGAAGGGCCGGCACCAGGCACGTTGCCTCAACCCAACCTCGCAGCATCGCCAATAGTTTTGTCTATGGAAAGGCCGCCCCCGGCAACTGAAGAAAGGAGGAAGCTCGATCTCCTTGAGGAAAGATTGAGGGCTGTGGAAGGATTTGGGGACTATCCATTTGCAGACATGACGGATCTTTGCTTAGTACCCGATGTTGTTATTCCCCCGAAGTTCAAAGTGCCGGACTTTGACAAGTATAAAGGGACGACTTGTCCCAAAAACCACCTCAAAATGTACTGCCGTAAGATGGGCGCCCATTCTAAAGATGAAAAGCTGTTGATACACTTCTTTCAGGATAGCTTGGCCGGAGCTGCGGTAGTGTGGTACACTAATTTGGAAGCTTCCCGTATCCGTACTTGGAAGGATCTGATTACCGCCTTCCTAAGGCAGTATCAGTACAATTCTGATATGGCTCCTGACCGTACTCAACTGCAGAATATGTTCAAGAAAGAGGGTGAAACCTTTAAAGAATATGCGCAGCGATGGAGGGATTTGGCGGCACAAGTAGCTCCTCCCATGGTTGAGAGAGAGATGATCACCATGATGGTAGACACTCTGCCAGTGTTCTACTATGAGAAGCTAGTGGGTTACATGCCGTCCAGCTTTGCGGATCTGGTGTTTGCCAGGGAAAGAATCGAGGTTGGATTGAAGAGAGGAAAGTTTGATTACGTTTCCTCCACAAACGTAAACGCCAAAAGAATCGGGGCAACAGGGGCAAAAAGGAAGGAAGGAGATGCCCATGCCATCTCTTCAACACCCGCATGGGTCAAACCCCAGCAAACACCTCATGGTACCCATCAGTACGCGCAACATCACCCAAGCTTGTCGGCTCATGCTGGGAACGCCTCTAGTTCAACACCCGTGCAGCCTAAGGCACCCACCCAGAGGGAAGCTCCCCAAGTTCCAACTCCGAACGCGACTCGACCGGCCGGTAATTCCAACACGACAAGGAACTTCCCTCCGAGGCCGTTGCCGGAATTCACCCCGCTCCCAATGACGTACGAAGATCTTCTACCATCCCTCATCGCCAATCATTTGGCCGTGGTAACTCCCGGAAGGGTCCTCGAACCCCCTTTCCCGAAGTGGTATGACCCTAATGCAACTTGCAAGTACCATGGGGGTGCCCCGGGGCATTCCATCGAAAAATGCTTGGCCCTTAAATACAAGGTCCAACATCTAATGGATGCCGGATGGCTGACTTTCCAAGAGGATCGGCCCAATGTAAGGACCAACCCGCTCGCCAATCATGGAGGGGGAGCAGTTAATGCAGTTGAATCCGATAGGCCCCACAGGTCTAAACCGTTGAGAGATGTGGCAACCCCTAGGAGGTTTATCTTTGAGGCCCTACAAAAGGAGGTGTAATTCCCCATAGTGGGTGTAAGGAGGATTCCTGTCTGCTACATCCCGGCGAGATGCATGACATGGAGACGTGTTTGGAAGTAGAGGAATTGTTACAACGGATGATAGACCAAGGTCGACTAGAAGTCGGCATTGAAGGAAAAGAAGAGCAGCATATATGCATGCAATCTACGGAGGGGAGTGGTGTTGCGAAGCCCAAACCCTTGGTGATATACTTCACTAAAAGTGCAGCCTCGCAAGAGCCCGGGCACTCCTTAATGGCCAAACCTGTTCCTTTCCCGTACCAAGATAGTCACGCGGTCCCGTGGAGATATACACCTCCGGAGAAGAAGGAAGAAGAGGTCACTGACGTCAGCTCGCTGTCGGCTAAAGTAACAAATATCACGGGACTGAGTGGTGTGACCCGTAGTGGTCGTGTGTTCGCACCTCCGGACCTACCGGTCCAACCCGCCGACGTCAAGGGAAAAGGAAAAGTGGTGGAGGAACAAGATGGCGAAGCACCCCACGCTTCGAATAAAGATATTCCAGCAAAGGGACCCCCGGAGAAAAAGGATGGTAGAAAGGAGGTGTCGCTAGAGGAAGCCAGCGAGTTCCTTCGGATAATTCAGCAGAGTGAATTCAAGGTTATCGAACAGCTCAACAAAACCCCGGCTAGGGTCTCGCTGCTAGAGTTACTTATGAGCTCCGAGCCTCATCGGGCTCTGCTAGTAAAAGTACTGAACGAGGCTCACGTGGCCCAAGATATTTCGGTAGAAGGTTTCGGAGGGCTGGTCAACAATATCACTGCCAACAACTATCTTGCCTTCGCCGAAGAAGAAATCCCCGCCGAGGGGAGAGGGCATAATAAGGCTTTACACGTATCAGTCAAGTGTATGGACCATATCGTGGCCAAGGTACTCATCGATAATGGTTCCAGTTTAAACGTGATGCCTAAGAGCACTTTGGACAAGTTACCATTCAATGCTTCCCATTTAAAACCAAGTTCAATGGTGGTTCGGGCCTTCGACGGCACTCGCCGAGAGGTTAGGGGAGAGATCGATCTCCCAGTACAAATAGGCCCTCACACCTGTCAAGTCACCTTCCAAATAATGGATATTAACCCCCCTACAGCTGCCTGTTGGGGCGCCCTTGGATCCACTCAGTGGGAGTTGTGCCTTCTACACTCCACCAAAAGCTGAAGTTCGTAGTGGAGGGGCACTTGGTCATCGTGTCAGGCGAGGAAGATATCTTGGTAAGCTGCCCATCCTCCATGCCTTATGTGGAAGCCGCAGAAGAATCGTTAGAAACCGCTTTTCAGTCTTTTGAGGTGGTCAGCATTTCCTCCGTGGACTCCCTCTTTGGGCAACCTTGCCTGTCCGATGCGGCGGTAATGATGGCCCGAGTTATGTTGGGGAACGGTTATGAACCCGGGATGGGTTTAGGCAAAGACAATGGCGGCATAACTAGCCTGATAAAAACCCAAGGAAATCGTGGGAAGTATGGTTTAGGCTATAAGCCCACTCAGGCGAACATGAAAAGAAGCATCGCGGGAAGGAAAAACAGTGGTCAGAGCTCGCGTTGGAGACAAGAAAGTGAAGGAAGCCCGCCCTGCCACATAAGTAGAAGCTTTATAAGTGCGGGTCTGGGAGACGAAGGTCAAGTGTTTGCGATATGTGAAGATGATGTTCCAAGTACTTCGGATTTGGTCCGACCATGCCCTCCTGATTTCCAGCTGGGAAATTGGCGAGTGGAGGAACGCCCCGGCATTTACGCAACAAGCATAATGTAAACCTTTACGGTTTTAAAAGCTCTATAGTTGGGCCTAGGCTTTAGAGTTTTCATTTTGTTAAGGCTTTGTGTCTTTTGTTTTTGAATTTATAATACAAGGATCTTTCTTCATCTGTTCCTGGTCTCTACCCATTCTCATTCATTTGCATGTTTACTTCTTTTTCTGAAACGGCAGATCCGATGACGAGTCCCCGAAGGTACTAATACCTGGGACCCGTCTATCAACTTCGAGCAAGAAATGAACCAAACGGAAGATGAAGGAGATGAGGATGTGGGACTTCCTTCGGAACTAGAAAGAATGGTCGCCCATGAGGACCAAGAAATGGGGCCTCATCAAGAAGAAACAGAGCTAGTAGACTTAGGAATTGGCAGTGGAAAGAGGGAAGTAAAGATAGGTACAGGCATTACCGCACCTATCCGTGAAGAATTAATAATCCTGCTAAAAGACTACCAAGACATCTTTGCTTGGTCATACCAAGATATGCCCGGTTTGAGTTCTGACATTGTGCAGCACCGATTGCCTCTAAATCCCGGGTGTTCCCCAGTAAAACAGAAATTGAGGAGGATGAAACCCGAAACGTCCTTGAAGATAAAAGAAGAAGTGAAGAAGCAGTTTGACGCTGGATTTCTGGCCGTCGCTCGGTATCCAGAATGGGTTGCCAACATCGTACCAGTTCCTAAAAAAGGTGGGAAAGTACGAATGTGTGTAGATTACCGGGACCTGAATCGGGCCAGTCCCAAGGACAATTTTCCGTTACCACACATCGATATCCTCGTAGATAACACGGCCAATTTCGCTTTATTTTCCTTCATGGATGGTTTCTCTGGTTACAATCAGATAAAGATGGCGCCCGAGGATATGGAAAAGACTACTTTCGTCACCCTGTGGGGAACGTTCTGTTACAAGGTAATGTCCTTTGGACTCAAGAACGCCGGGGCAACTTATCAACGGGCCATGGTAGCTTTGTTCCATGATATGATGCATCAAGAGATCGAGGTCTACGTGGACGACATAATTGCTAAATCTAAATCTGAGGAAGAACACCTTGTCAACCTGCGGAAGTTGTTCGAAAGGCTTAAGAAATATCAATTAAGGTTGAACCCCGCTAAGTGTACCTTTGGGGTCAAATCAGGGAAATTGCTTGGTTTCGTTGTAAGCCAGAAAGGGATAGAGGTAGACCCCGAAAAAGTGAAGGCTATCCTTGAGATGCCAGAACCCCGTACAGAGAGGCAAGTCCGAGGTTTTCTGGGGCGCTTGAATTATATTGCCAGATTCATATCGCAGCTCACCGCCATTTGTGAGCCGTTGTTTAAACTCTTGCGCAAAAACCAAACTGATCGGTGGAATGAGGATTGCCAAGAGGCTTTTGGAAGGATCAAATAGTGCCTAATGAATCCTCCCGTGCTTATGCCACCAGTACCTGGAAGGCCTCTCATTTTGTACATGACAATCTTGGACGAGTCAATGGGGTGTATGCTGGGGCAACATGACGAATCCGGGAAGAAAGAGCGCGCTGTTTACTACCTAAGTAAGAAGTTCACGACCTGTGAGATGAATTACTCCTTGCTCGAAAGAACGTGTTGTGCTTTAGTATGGGCGTCCCATCGCCTAAGGCAGTACATGCTGAGTCATACTACCTGGTTGATATCCAAAATGGACCCGGTTAAGTACATCTTTGAAAAGCCAGCTCTCACAGGACGAATCGCCCGGTGGCAAGTCTTGCTATCTGAGTTTGATATAGTCTACGTCACCCAAAAGGCGATAAAAGGAAGCGCTTTGGCAGATTATTTGGCTCAATAGCCTCTTAACGACTACCAGCCCATGCATCCGGAATTCCCGGATGAGGACATCATGGCCTTGTTCGAGGAAAAGTTGGACGAAGATCGGGACAAATGGACTGTATGGTTTGACGGAGCGTCAAACATTCTAGGTCATGGCGTTGGGGCAGTGTTGATCTCTCCGGACAATCAATGTGTACCTTTCACAGCCAGGCTAGGATTCGACTGCACCAACAACATGGCCGAATATGAAGCATGTGCCCTAGCCGTCCAGGCAGCAATTGACTCCGATGTCAAACTACTCAAGGTGTACGGCGACTCAGCGTTGGTAATCCATCAGCTGAGAGGAGAATGGGAAACTAGAGATCCCAAGCTGATACCCTACAAAGCCTACATCAAGGAGTTGGCTGAGACTTTCGATGAGATCTCCTTCCATCATGTTCCCCGCGAGGAAAATCAAATGGCGGATGCACTTGCTACATTGGCATCTATGTTCCAGCTAACACCGCACGGGGACCTACCCTACATTGAATTTCAGTGTCGTGGCAAACCCGCACATTGTTGCCAAGTGGAAGAGGAACGGGACGGAAAGCCCTGGTATTACGACATCAAGCGATATGTCGAAAGCAAAGAATACCCGCCAGAGATTGCCGACAACGATAAAAGGACATTGAGGAGGTTGGCAGCCAGTTTCTTCATGAGCGGAGGCACACTGTATAAGAGAAATCACGACATGACACTCCTGCGATGTGTGGATGCCAAGGAGGCAAATCACATGATCGAGGAAGTCCATGAGGGCTCGTTTGGAACACACGCCAACGGGCATGCTATGGCCAGGAAGATCTTAAGAGCAGGTTATTACTGGCTTACCATGGAAAGTGATTGTTGTGTCCATGTGAGGAAGTGCCACAAATGTCAAGCATTCGCGGATAACGTCAATGCCCCACCGCATCCCCTGAATGTCATGTCCGCCCCTTGGCCTTTCTCCATGTGGGGAATAGATGTCATCGGGGCCATTGAGCCCAAGGCCTCGAATGGTCATCGCTTCATCCTCGTAGCAATAGATTATTTCACCAAGTGGGTCGAGGCGGCTTCATATACCAATGTCACGAGGAATGTGGTGGTCAGGTTCATTAAGAAGGAGATCATCTGCCGATATGGTTTGCCAAGAAAGATTATCACGGACAACGGCACCAACCTGAATAATAAGATGATGGCAGAAATGTGCGAGGAGTTTAAAATCCGGCATCACAATTCCACGCCCTACCGGCCAAAGATGAATGGAGCCGTGGAAGCAGCTAATAAGAATATCAAAAAGATTATCCAAAAGATGACCGTGTCATACAAGGATTGGCACGAGATGCTCCCATTCGCGTTACACGGTTACCGGACTTCAGTGCGAACGTCAACTGGGGCAACGCCGTTCTCATTGGTATATGGGATGGAGGCGGTGTTACCATTTGAGGTAGAAGTCCCGTCATTAAGGATCTTGGCAGAATCCGGGTTAAAGGAATCAGAGTGGGCTCAAACACGCTATGATCAGCTCAACCTCATTGAGGGTAAGCGCTTAACGGCCATGAGTCATGGGCGCTTATACCAGCAAAGAATGAAGAGTGCATTCGACAAGAAAGTACGCTTACGCAAGTTCCATGAGGGAGACCTTGTGCTAAAGAAAGTGTCCCATGCTGTCAAGGACCATCGAGGGAAATGGGCCCCGAACTACGAAGGGCCTTTTGTCGTGAAGAGGGCTTTTTCCGGAGGAGCTTTGGTGCTTACCAACACGGATGGCGAAGAGCTACCTTCACCCGTGAACTCTGATGTCGTCAAACAATATTATGCTTAGAAGCTGGGGCAATTAAGGATGTCGCTGCATGTTCTTTATCTTTATGCGTTTTCTGGATTTCCCCCAGGGATTTCCTGTCTGTTGTATCTCTCGTTACAATCTTTCAAAGAAATGAACGTGGATTCGAGGCTTTTAGTCCTCACGTTAGTTTCACACCTTGCATTAATTTGTGATCGCCTGAGCCCTTCCGCTCAGTTCATGGGATCCCCCAAGCGCTTAATTAGAATTGAACCTGAACCAACTTTCCCTAAATTTTCTGCGTTTGAAAACATTCATGCATACGCATACGCATACGCATGTATATTGTTGTAGTAAAACAGGGGCAGGATCACCTTGGGCTACCTTCTGGAGTGAAGACAAAACATGAATGGCAGAAACCAGTCAAGGTAAGGTAATGATGCGGCCAAGATGGGCCATACCTGGTTGTTTATTACTTGCAGGTACTTACGCAAGCGGGGATGGGGTCACGACCGACCGATCGTTGCTCTTCTCTGTGCGAAACAAACAGGGAATGTCGCTGCAAGGCAGCTCCGTATCCTTTGTATTTTGCAGCTTTCTTTTACTATTTGTTTGTTTTAAAAAGGAAAAGGGTAATAATAAAATAAGTAATCAACGCCTAATTCTAACCTAAGTAAGTTCAAGTTAGGCAAAATGCTAATCCATGAGAAGGGAGGGGACATGGTTAATGTTCCCCTCAAAAAAAAAAAAAAAAAAACAAAAAAGTGCAGGTTAGCTCGCCTGGGCGAGCCACCCCTGCACCAAATTATAAAAATGACGAAAGGGGGGGCGTTTTTACGTTTAAAAACTTCTTTTCCCCCCTTTCAAAAGCCATACCCACGGGATTGATGAATTTGCAGCCCTAGGGTCATCCTTTTTCGCATTTTTTGATTCCGTTTTGCGCTTTTGTTCATCACCAACAAGTAAGTATTCCATCCCTAAGCTTTCTAGCTTTTCATTGGTGTATTTTGATCTCCTTTTTGTGCTCTAAATTGTGGGAGTGTGCTCAAATATATGGGGCAATTTTGATTTGTTTTCTTGCTTGATTAAGTTGAATTGGGGGTTTGTATGAGATGGCCCTAGGCCTATAATGCATTTTGAAGTAATGGGACATGCCACATTGTCCCCGTTCTCTTGCTATTGATGCCTAAACGCGCGCCCACCAAGTGTTCGGTGAAATGCCTCAATGGCATTAGCGCGTGATTTTTGTAGGGAAACAACCCATGGGGCAATTTGGCTTGCACATATTTTTGGGACATGCATTCATTTTCGAAAGAGCTAGAGTAATTGCCCCGCATATGTCCTAGGCCTAGGAACCAAAGTTTTTATGCAAAAGTACACAAAAGGAGGTGCATATTGGGTAAAGTTACCCTCTTTTGGGCCAGCAATCAGCTATGGGCCACACTATAATATTTTCCCTACGCCTAGATGTTTAGGAATTGTGCTCGTCATGAATGCGTAGGTTTAGAATAGGTAGCAAGATACCTTTGGCAATTTGCACTTTGGGTATGAATAGCGAAATACTTGAATGTATGTATATATAATTTTTGGTAGTCAAAATGTCTCACAAAAAATATATATAAATATGTTGAATGAAAGAAAACATATTCCAAAAAATATATATATAATTTGAATACAATTTTAGTCAGCAAAGGAAAATATGCTTGAATTTGCATGCGGCTTTAGGTAGCAAAAACTTGAAAAAAGGCATGAAATGTAGCACTTTATTGTGTAGATAGTCAAGATTCATCATGAAGTTTGTATATGTATAGATATTAGAAATACCAAGATGAGCGCATGTGCAATTTTTGGTACCCCGAAATGCTTTGAGTATGCATGTGTGTAAATTTTGACAAGATGGCGTGTATGATGTAAATAACAAATACACTTTGGAAGTACATGTAAATAATCTAGGTAAGGAAGCTACCTTGATTGTATATGGGTGCATTTTTCTTAGTTAATAGGATGTCTTGTGCAAGTGAACGTTCGTAGGGAAATATGCGCATAAGCTTGCTCTAAATTTACATTGATGTTTGTATTGATGGGAGGAGGTTACATGCCATTTTTGCTTTAAGAGTAATGTCCCACTAAAACTAACTTTCCAAATGTTTGCCTTCGCAGGAATGGCACCGAGGAAGCTTGCCTCAAAGAGGTCCAGGAAGGACAAGGCGGCCGAAGGAACTAGTTCCGCCCCGGAGTACGACAGTCACCGCTTTAGGAGCGTTGTACACCACCAGCGCTTCGAAGCCATCAAGGGATGGTCGTTTCTCCGGGAGCGACGCGTCCAGCTCAGGGACGACGAGTATACTGATTTCCAGGAGGAAATAGGGCGCCGGCGGTGGGCACCACTGGTTACTCCCATGGCCAAGTTTGATCCAGAAATAGTCCTTGAGTTTTACGCCAATGCTTGGCCAACATAGGAAGGCGTGCGTGACATGAGATCCTGGGTTAGGGGTCAGTGGATCCCGTTCGATGCCGACGCTATCAGCCAGCTCCTGGGATATCCGATGGTATTGGAAGAGGGCCAGGAATGCGAGTATGGCCAGAGGAGGAACCGGTCTGATGGGTTCGATGAGGAGGCCATCACCCAGCTGTTATGTATACCGGGGCAGGATTTTGCCCGGACTGCTGCAGGGAGACGAGTGCGAATCATGCGCACCAATATGACCACCCTGACCCAGATATGGATGACGTTGCTCCTCAGCAACATCCTGCCCACTGATCATAATTCCGACCTCCCCATGCCTAAGTGCCAGCTGGTGTACGCCATCCTGACACGGATGAGCATCCATGTGGCTCAGCTGATCGCTGATGCCATATATATTTTTGCAGGTATGGCGCCCACTAGCCACCCTGACCCAGATAAGTCCAACAGGGCCCTGGGATTCCCCGCACTGATCACAGGACTCTGCCAGTCATTCGGAGTCCCCGTTGCACCTACCAAGGTGATTCGGCCGCCCATCACCCGGGCTTTTATTGAGAAGTACTGTACCCAGAGACAGGCTCAGGGTGATGCTCCACAGGCCGCAGGCGCGCCCCCACCACCTCATCAGGCTGGCCAGGCTGGGGCATTTGACATGGAGCAGTATTTACGGCATTTGGTTCGCCAGCAGGCGGCCAACCACCGAGCACATGTACGGACCCATGATTGTCTGTACCAGATGAGCCTTAGCATGCAGAGCCAGGGTTTCGCTCCTTTTTCATGCCCTACTCCAGACCAGTTCAGGGCAGAGGTTGCATGGCCCGGAGATTGGCCCGAGGCCCAAGCAGGAGAGGCACCCCCAGAAGCTCCCGGCGATGGAGAAGAAGCCCACGAGGATGAGGAGATGGCCGATTTGCTTGACTTCTTGGGAGGGAGTGGAGATACGTGACTGGGAGATCCCCAGATTCATGTTTTCTTTCATATTTCTTTTGTCATTTTTATTCTATGTTATTGTTTTGACTTGAGAGACTAACGTTTGTTTTTGTTGTTTCGATTGTCATTTGTACAGCGCATACATTTTTGTTTAGATTGGTGCGTTAGTATTTATATATCATTACTATCGATGATGTTTGAAATTCTGGAACCGTGTAGAGTTCTTCGTTTAGGAACATCGTCCAAAAGTATATATGTAAAATAAACAAAAAAATCATGATAAAAATAAAAATAGAAAAGGAAAGAAAATGAAATAGAAAAGGAAAGAAAATGAAATAGAAAAGAAAAGAAAGTGAAAAGAAAAAGAGAGCAAATAAGAGAAAAAAAGGGGTAAGTAAGGAAAAAGGTAGAAAAAGGAAAAAATAAGTTGTCAAGTTGAAAGACCAACATGCTTTTGAAAAGAGACGATTTCCAACTTTTCTTTGGAAAAATTCACTGATCGTAACTAGCTTTTGAAAAAATGTGTATACACCTGAAGGGTGAATGCTGTGAAGATTTTCCCGGACGCCCGAAATGGACTCGGATGAATGCACAAATTGATAAAAGAACATATTTTGGAAACATTGGGTTGATTAAAATAGAGGAAATGAATCCTGAGCCCTAGCATCACATGACCATAAAAATTTGACACTTGAGTGTCCGCATAGGTGCATGCATGACCAGTTTTGCATAAAGTTTCCAAATCATCATTTTTGCATTTTTGTGTCATGGAAATAATGTGGGGCATCCCTTTTATCCTTGAACCAAACCAAACCCTGACATGTATCATGTCTAGCCATTCTACAAGCTTTGAGCCAAAATCCTGACTCACCATAAACCTTGACCCAGGGTGAGAATGCCAATCCTTACCCTCGGAAGCAAAAAAAAAAAGGAGAAGAGAAGGAAAATTTCCAATCAAAGAGGAAGCATAAAAAGGAGAGAAGGAAAATTTCCAATCAAAGAGAAAGAAAAGAAGAGGAAAGAAAACTCCCAATCAAAGAATGGGAGAAGAAAAAAAAAAAAAAAAAAAAGAAGTAAAAAAGAAGAAAGCTCCTGGTCAAAGAAACTAGAAGAAATGTGCAGAAAGGTCTTTTGACCGGACGATATCTGAACAATACAGAATTGTCACCAAATGAACAAAAAAAGAAGGAAAGGAAATCACGACCTAAAATGGTCTTCTCCCTTTAATTACCAACCAAAATCCCGTGCGCTAGCGACCCTTTTTTCTCGCCCCGCACTAAACAAAAAAACAGAAAAAGAAAAAAACAGAAAAAGAAAAAGCCAAAAACACACAAAAGCCGAAAGAAGAAACCACCAAAAGAACCCATTCCCAAGGGAAGTCCTATTTGATCCATGATCACGCATGTAATTTTTGATTTGATAGGAAATAATTTGCAAAGTCAAGTCATGACATATCTATGGTTCGGAATTAGGATGAAACACTTACCTGTGCGAGATTGATACACTTTGAGTGGATTTCTTCTATGTTTGTCGAACCCAGTGTTTCCTCTAAATGGTCATTTAGAAACGAAATGCTAACATCCAAGATCTCATTTATGGTTATGGGGGATCCCATCAGCAGACTCTCCTTCCCTGGTAGGCGCATTGTTTGTCACTCAAAAAAGCATATGCTGCTCTAAATCAGTTGGAATATTTGTCTCTTTGCTAAAGCATGTTTGCATTTTAGTGGAGAAAACACCGAGACTTTTTCAAGTCTCACAAGTTATCCAGAACTACGTAGGTCTGAGTTCCTCATTGGAGGATACGTAGGAGCAAGAGCCTCGCTTTTGTCGACCACACCGCCTTTTGTCGCCATGACTCAAGAGCTGGTAGCCCGCGGAGACACCTTACGGTTATCCGCACCTCGTCATTCAGTGACCCCAAGTGTGATTCACGAGCAGAGACCAATATGGTCATCTGCGCCCTTTCCGGAGATGTCAGCATTTTCCGATGGAGACTTTCCAAGTCTCACAAGTTATCCAGAACTACGTAAGGTCTGAGTTCCTCATTGGAGGATACGTAGGAGCAAGAGCTTTGCTTTTGTCGGCCGCCCCATAATCTTTGTCATACTGACCCTGAGGTCATGTGACGCGCACCCTTTTGTCATCCAGAGGCGGCGGGCCCGATGACAAGCAGAGACCAAGTTTGGTCATTCTGCACCCATGATACGCGGAGATACCTTATGGTTATTCGCACCCTTTTGTCATCCAGAGGCGGCGGGCCCGATGACAAGCAGAGACCAAGTTTGGTCATTCTGCACCCATGATACGCGGAGATACCTTATGGTTATTCGCACCCTTTTGTCATCCAGAGGCGGCGGGCCCGATGACAAGCAGAGACCAAGTTTGGTCATTCTGCACCCATGATACGCGGAGATACCTTATCGTTATTCGCACCCTTTTGTCATCCAGAGGCGGCGGGCCCGATGACAAGCAGAGACCAAGTTTGGTCATTCTGCACCCATGATACGCGGAGATACCTTATGGTTATTCGCACCCTTTTGTCATCCAGAGGCGGCGGGCCCGATGACAAGCAGAGACCAAGTTTGGTCATTCTGCACCCATGATACGCGGAGATACCTTATGGTTATTCGCACCCTTTTGTCATCCAGAGGCGGCGGGCCCGATGACAAGCAGAGACCAAGTTTGGTCATTCTGCACCCATGATACGCGGAGATACCTTATGGTTATTCGCACCCTTTTGTCATCCAGAGGCGGCGGGCCCGATGACAAGCAGAGACCAAGTTTGGTCATTCTGCACCCATGATACGCGGAGATACCTTATGGTTATTCGCACCCTTTTGTCATCCAGAGGCGGCGGGCCCGATGACAAGCAGAGACCAAGTTTGGTCATTCTGCACCCATGATACGCGGAGATACCTTATGGTTATTCGCACCCTTTTGTCATCCAGAGGCGGCGGGCCCGATGACAAGCAAAGACCAAGTTTGGTCATTCTGCACCCATGATACGCGGAGATACCTTATGGTTATTCGCACCCTTTTGTCATCCAGAGGCGGCGGGCCCGATGACAAGCAGAGACCAAGTTTGGTCATTCTGCACCCATGATACGCGGAGATACCTTATGGTTATTCGCACCCTTTTGTCATCCAGAGGCGGCGGGCCCGATGACAAGCAGAGACCAAGTTTGGTCATTCTGCACCCATGATACGCGGAGATACCTTATGGTTATTCGCACCCTTTTGTCATCCAGAGGCAGCGGGCCCAATGACAAGCAGAGACCAAGTTTGGTCATTCTGCACCCATGATACGCGGAGATACCTTATGGTTATTCGCACCCTTTTGTCATCCAGAGGCGGCGGGCCCGATGACAAGCAGAGACCAAGTTTGGTCATTCTGCACCCATGATACGCGGAGATACCTTATGGTTATTCGCACCCTTTTGTCATCCAGAGGCGGCGGGCCCGATGACAAGCAGAGACCAAGTTTGGTCATTCTGCACCCATGATACGCGGAGATACCTTATGGTTATTCGCACCCTTTTGTCATCCAGAGGCGGCGGGCCCGATGACAAGCAGAGACCAAGTTTGGTCATTCTGCACCCATGATACGCGGAGATACCTTATGGTTATTCGCACCCTTTTGTCATCCAGAGGCGGCGGGCCCGATGACAAGCAGAGACCAAGTTTGGTCATTCTGCACCCATGATACGCGGAGATACCTTATGGTTATTCGCACCCTTTTGTCATCCAGAGGCGGCGGGCCCGATGACAAGCAGAGACCAAGTTTGGTCATTCTGCACCCATGATACGCGGAGATACCTTATGGTTATTCGCACCCTTTTGTCATCCAGAGGCAGCGGGCCCGATGACAAGCAGAGACCAAGTTTGGTCATTCTGCACCCATGATACGCGGAGATACCTTATGGTTATTCGCACCCTTTTGTCATCCAGAGGCGGCGGGCCCGATGACAAGCAGAGACCAAGTTTGGTCATTCTGCACCCATGATACGCGGAGATACCTTACGGTTATCCGCACCCTTTTGTCATCCAGAGGCGGCGGGCCCGATGACAAGCAGAGACCAAGTTTGGTCATTCTGCACCCATGATACGCGGAGATACCTTATGGTTATTCGCACCCTTTTGTCATCCAGAGGCAGCGGGCCCGATGACAAGCAGAGACCAAGTTTGGTCATTCTGCACCCATGATACGCGGAGATACCTTATGGTTATTCGCACCCTTTTGTCATCCAGAGGCGGCGGGCCCGATGACAAGCAGAGACCAAGTTTGGTCATTCTGCACCCATGATACGCGGAGATACCTTACGGTTATCCGCACCCTTTTGTCATCCAGAGGCGGCGGGCCCGATGACAAGCAGAGACCAAGTTTGGTCATTCTGCACCCATGATACGCGGAGATACCTTATGGTTATTCGCACCCTTTTGTCATCCAGAGGCGGCGGGCCCGATGACAAGCAGAGACCAAGTTTGGTCATTCTGCACCCATGATACGCGGAGATACCTTATGGTTATTCGCACCCATTCTTTTGCTATCTGTAAGACAGAACGCTTGGTAGCATGCAGGGGCTGACACAGTCTTCTGCACCTTTTGTTCCTCCGGGAACAACAAAGTCATTTACATGCGGAAATTTCATGGTCGCCCGCGACTCTCGTCAACCGAGAGGAGCGAAATTAGTGTCATACACTGATTTTCGGGGACCTTTGCTTGATGACATGTGACCATTCTTTGGTCCTTGTGAGGTGCTTGGCACCCATCATTAGGCAATTTGTGAAATTCTAGGAACAACAAGTCATTTGCATGTGGAGATTTTATGGTCACCCGCGACTCTCGTCAAATCGAGAGGGACGAAATTAGTGTCTTATCTTTACTTTCCTTTTATCTCCAATAAAAGACAAGTAAAGAGGGGCAACTGTCATACCCTAATTTCGTCCGGGGACCTTTGCTCGATGACATGCGACCATTCTTTGGTCCTTGTGAGGTGCTTGGCACCCATCATTAGGCAATTTGTGAAATTCCAGGACATGCCGAAAAAAACAAAAAAATATTGATGCACAATCCGTAAGTTTCCGTGACACACCGGAAATCAAATGGAAGCATCGTTGCATAATTAAGTGAGGTTCCGTAACATTCCGTAAGTCAAAAAGGGGATGATTATGTAATCCGCAAGGTTCCGTAACATTACGGAAAGAAAACAAGTATCGTTACGAAATTCGTAAGTTTCCGTAACTTTACGAAAAAAGAATCACCAAAAAACAGCAGAGGGGGGTGTACTTAGTAAAAATGGGGGTGCAAATAGCACCCAGGCCCATTTGGGCCCTCCAGAAGATTCCTCCAGAAGGCGGTTGCTTCTGGAGGAAGCAACCCTGCTCGCCTGGGCGAGCTGAGCTCGCCTGGGCGAGCTGGGCGGCAACCACCTCCCCTATTTTGCTATAAATAGGGGAGGAAATGAAGAAGGAAGGGGTCCAGCCCCTTAGGCACTTCTCTCTCTTTCGAATTTGCTTGGAAAAATTGTTTCCGTGAAGAAAATCTAAGCCGAGGCGCTTCCGAAACGTTTCCGTAACGTTTTCCGTGAGGAATCTCGCAAAGATTTCAACCGTTCTTCGACGTTCTTCATTCGTTCTTCATCGTTCTTCGATCTTCAACGGGTAAGTACCTCGAACCAAGCTTCTCGATTCATTCTATGTACCCGTAGCGGTCCACATTGTGTTTCGTGCATTTTTATTCTCGTTTTGTTTACTTTTTATACCCCCTGTTGACGTGCTTAAGCCATTTTACTTAAGTCGTTTCTCGCTTAACTTAAAAATAAAATAAATTTCCACCGAACGTTTGAATTATATTATCCGTTAACTTCGGTTAAAATCAATTCCGACCGTTCGGTCGTGCCGTAACCACGTTGGAAATCAAAAAGAGGTAAAAAATAATATAATAATCAAAAAAACATCTTTTTAGTAAAATAAAGCGGAAAATCAATCGGACGTTTTCTCTTTGGGATTTCTCATTCTTAATCGAATTGATTAATAACTAAGGTGAAACTAAGGCTAAAATCAACTCGCCTAGTCAAGCTCGTCCACAAAAATAGGCTTTTGAAGTTTGTCATTTCAATTTCTCACTAAGTAAAATGGATCATTTTTAAGGTCCAACGCCTTAAAATGATCACCACTTAAGTAAAAAAGAATCGCTTGATAAAAAAGAACTACGTAGGTCTGATTTCCTCATCGCAAATTGAGGAATACGTAGGAGCAAAGGGAAACACCCTTGTCGACCACAAAAAAGGAAAAATATAAAAAGGGTATAAAGGACATAAGAACATAAAAGGGAACATAAAAATCAAAGTCATGTTTGCACATTCGATTAAAGGCTGCCGTCCCTTGGGACGGGCGTGTGGGGTGCTAATACCTTCCCCGTGCGTAAATACAACTCCCGAACCTTTCAACTTAAAAGTTCGTAGATCGCGTCTTTTCCGGTTTTTCCGACGTTTTCCCCAAATAAACGTTGGTGGCGACTCCGCGCGTATTCCTTTCATGGAACACGCATCCCGCGAGTCTCGCGTCGCCCTCCCGCCGAAGGGTAGGTTGCGACATTCGTCTATCCTCCACCCTCAAATCTTATCTGGAGCCCCATGATTTGATTGTCATTCATGCATCCTCCACCATCCAGTCTGGAGCCCCACGAATTGATTTCCTTGCGCTCTTCGTCTATGCTCCACCCTCAAATCTTACCCACAGCCCCATGAATTGATTGTCCTTCATGCATCCTCCACCATCGAGTCTCTAGCCCCACGAATTACTTGATTAGCGCTGTTCGTCTATCCCCAACCCTTAAATCTTATCCGGAGCCCCATGAATTGATTGTCATTCATGCATCCTGTACCATTGAGACTGGAGCCCCAGGAATTGATTGCCTAGCGTTGTTCATCTATCCTCCACCCTCAAATATTATCCGGTGCCCCACAAATTGATTGTCATTAATGCATCCTCTACCATTGAGTCTGGAGCCCCACGAATTGATTGCCAAGCGTTGTTCATCTATCCGTCACCCTCAAATCTTATCCGGAGCCCCATGAATCTATTGTCATTCATGCATCCTCCACCATCGAGTCTAGAGCCCCACGAATTTATTGCCTTACACTGTTCGTCTATCCTCCACCCTCAAATCTTGACCGGAGCCCCATGAATTGAGTGTCATTCATGCATCCTCCACCATCGAGTTTGGAGCCCCACGAATTGATTGCCTAGCGCTGTTCGTCTATTCTCCACCCTCAAATCTTATCTGGAGCCCCACGAATTGATGGCCTAGCGATGTTCGTCTATCCTCCACCCTCAAATCCTATCTAGAGCCCCATGATTTGATTGTCATTCATGCATCCTCCACCATCTAGTCTGGAGCCCCACGAATTGATTTCTTAGCGCTGTTCGTCTATCCTCCACCCTTAAATCTTACCCACAGCCCCATGAATTGATTGTCCTTCATGCATCCTCCACCATCGAGTCTCGAGCCCCCAGAATTGCTTGCCTAGCGTTGTTCATTTATCCTCAACCCTCAAATCTTATCCAGAGCCCCATGAATTGATTGTCATTCATGCATCCTCCACCATTGAGTCTGGAGCCCCACGAATTGATTGGCTAGCGTTGTTCATCTATCCTCCACCCTCAAATATTATCCGGTGCCCCACAAATTGAGTGTCATTCATGCATCCTCAACCATTGAGTCTGGAGCCCCACGAATTGATTGCCTGGCGTTGTTCATCTTTCCTCCACCCTCAAATCTTATCCGGAGCCCTAAGAATTGATTGTCATTCATGCATCCTCCACCATCGAGTCTAGAGCCCCAAGAATTTATTGCCTTACACTGTTCGTCTATCCTCCACCCTCAAATCTTACCCGGAGCCCCATGAATTGATTATCATTCATGCATCCTCCACCATCGAGTCTAGAGCCCTACGAATTTATTACCTAGCGCTATTCGTCTATCCTCCACCTCAAATCTTATCCGGAGCCCCATGAATTGATTGTCATTCATGCATCCTCCACCATCGAGTCTGAAGCCCCACGAATTGATTGCCTAGCACTGTTCGTCTATCCACCACCCTCAAATTTAATCCAGAGCCCCATGAATTGATTGTCATTTATGCATCCTCCACCATCGAGCCTGGAGCCCCACGAATTGATTGCCTAGCGCTGTTCATCTATCCTCCACCCTCAAATCTTATCCGGAGCCCCATGAATTGATTGTCATTCATGCATCCTCCAACATCTAGTCTGGAGCCCACGAATTGATTGTCTAGCGCTATTCGTCTATCCTCTACCCTCAAATCTTTACCGGAGCCCCATGAATTGATTGTCATTCATGCATCCTCCACCATCGAGTCTCGAGCCCCACGAATTGCTTACCTAGCGTTGTTCGTCTATCCTCAACCCTCAAATCTTATCCAGAGCCCCATGAATTGATTGTCATTCATGCATCCTCCACCATTGAGTCTGGAGCCCCACGAATTAATTGCCTAGCGGTTTTCATCTATCCTCCACCCTCAAATATTATCCGGTGCCCCACAAATTGATTGTCATTCATGCATCCTCCACCATTGAGTCTGGAGCCCCACGAATTGATTGCCTAGCGTTGTTCATCTATCCTCCACCCTCAAATCTTATCCGGAGCCCCATGAATTGATTGTCATTCATGCATCCTCCACCATCGAGTCTAGAGCCCCACGAATTTATTGCCTTACACTGTTCGTCTATCCTCCACCCTCAAATCTTACCCGGAGCCCCATGAATTGATTATCATTCATGCATCCTCCACCATCGAGTCTGGAGCCCCACGAATTTATTGCCTAGCGCTATTCGTCTATCCTCCACCTCAAATCTTATCCGGAGCCCCATGAATTGAGTGTCATTCATGCATCCTCCACCATCGAGTTTGGAGCCCCACGAATTGATTGCCTAGCGCTGTTCGTATATCCTTCACCCTCAAATCTTATCTGGAGCCCCATGAATTGATTGTCATTCATGCATCCTCCACCATCGAGTCTGGAGCCCCACGAATTGATGGCCTAGCGATGTTCTTCTATCCTCCACCCTCAAATCCTATCTGGAGCCCCATGATTTGATAATCATTCATGCATCCTCCACCATCCAATCTGGAGCCCCACGAATTGATTTCCTAGCGCTGTTCGTCTATCCTCCATCCTCAAATCTTACCCACAGCCCCATGAATTGATTGTCCTTCATGCATCCTCCACCATCGAGTCTCGAGCCCCACGAATTGCTTGCCTAGCGCTGTTCGTCTATCCTCAACCCTCATATCTTATCCAGAGCCCCATGAATTGATTGTCATTCATGCATCCTCCACCATTGAAAATAAATGTTCTTGACATTTTGTGACTTGAAATCCTTGATTCTTCTCTACATGTCGTGATAGTTTTGAAAGCTCAATTTGAAAGTGATGATTTTACCTTTGTGAGAATTTGAGCCATCCATCATTATAATTATTTGGTGTGTTTTGCCCCATTGATTGCTTGCACAATAGCCTTGGCTTGATTCTTTTTGATGCGTCCTAATTCACATGCATATTTGGAAATGATTAAGGCAATTTTGTTCTTATAAGCTTTTAGCCAAATGGACTTACCTTGAATTAATTCCTTTGATAGCCCTTTTGAGCCTTGTTTCCCTTTCCTTGTTTTGAAGCTCACTACAAGCCTTAAGTGAAAAACCATGATATTACCATATCCTTAAGGAATTTTGGAGCTTTGGAATTGTTTTGGGAATAAGTGTGGGGGATTTAGCCACTTATTCCATATCTCTCCATACCTTGTCCTTGGCCCCATTACAACCTTAAAAGACCTTTTGATCCTCATGTGCTTGTGTTTATGGGTTGATTGTCAATTTTAGAATCTTGCCAAGTTTATGTGGTGTTTGCTTTCATGGGTGCTTTGAGGGTAAATAGTAGCCTAGACACTTGAGAGATAGAGTGTATATCTTGTGAGGCTTTATCACTTTTCATTCTTGAGCTGATTAACTATTTTGCCATGATTGGGTTGCTTGGATGATTTTCATGATTGTCTTGACTTTTTGGATCTCCTTATGTTAGATGTTACTCATTCCTTTCATTCCTTGATGTTCATTGACAAATATGTGAATGTTTTTGTTTGTCTCCCTTTGATATCCTTGGATTTTGTTCTTTGTTTCATTTTGCCCAGGAGTGCAAAAGGCTAAGTATGGGGGGTTTTGATGTGCCATCATTTTCTTCTATTTTCTAAACCCTTTTTGCACCATTTTAATTATTGATTGGTCTTAATTGTCAATTAATTAGGCAGTTTTATTATTTGGGCTCATTTAGCTAATTTGATGTTTTTAATCTAATTTCAGGAATTAATGAAACATTGGGCTTAATCCGGATTTTGGTTGTGGACTTGAAGAGGGCAAATAAAACAGCGCTTACCTTAGTTAATTTCTAATTAGGAAATTTCGCAATTTTATTTTATGTTGTTCAGTGTTTATTTCGTTTTGGGCCAGAGTATTGTAATAGGGCCCAGTGACTTTGAGTGACTCTTTTTAAATAGCTGCCTTGGGATTTGTGCAGGGCATTCTATTCTGCTATGCTATTTTCATTATTCAGAGCTTTGGTTTTAGGTTTTCACGTTTTTCTGTTCCCTTGTTACAGTTTTCGTTCTTAATGCAAATTTCCGTTTTCTGCTTCTAATTACGAGTTCATTCTTGCTTCTTCTTCTACTTTCATTTACGTTTCTGTTCATTTACGTTTCTGTTCATTTAAGTTCTTGTTCATTTACGTTTCTGCTTCATGTTTCATTTGCGTTTTCTGTTTGAATCCATGGAAGGCTAGATTTTCTGGTGTTGTTTCCTTTTGAGGTCGAAGCCCAACTCTCTTTGAGGTTTCGTTTGTAATGTGGTTTCCTGGCAGTTTTCCCTTCACCAGTTATCCCAATTTCGTAAATATTAATCAGTGCACGCTTCGTGTTCGATTAATTGCCTCTGAGCCTAACTTGCGTTCATGCTTAATGGACGAAGGGCTAACTGGTGTATGTGGTGCCTAATCACGTATTGAAAACCCTAAGTTGATTTTCGCTTAGTAAATTGAAATAGGGTTGGATTAAGTGGTTGACTGTTAGGGACGAATTCTCCATAACCCAGGATAAGAGAGTGGCTTCTGAATCAGAGGAAACAACCCGTTTTTAATATTAGTAGTTTCGTATTCCATTTTATTTGTTCTGCTCTTTAATTACCAAACAACCAAACCCCCCCCCCCCCATCGTTACTGTTACTGCAAGTATATTATGAACATTTGGCTTGTCACTGCTCATTGGGAAACGACCTAGGATCACTTCCTAGTTACTGCATTTTCATGTTTATTTGATTCGGGTACGGCCTCGATCAAATTTGGCGCCGTTGCCGGGGAGCAGTGTCCAAAGGTTCATAATAGCTAGCTAGTGTTGTGTGTTTAATCCTTTCGTGTTTTATGTTTAATTGTTAGTATTGTGTTAGTATGTGTGTTAGTGTTGTTTAGTGTCCTGGTATTTTGTTTAATGTGTGTTCTGTTTCAGTTTTCCCATTAAGCATTTTCCCTGTTTCAGTCTTGGGTGTTTTGCTGTGAAGATTGTGCTAGAAAAACAGAGTAGTAGTAGAAATCAACTTGCGAAAAAACAGAGTAGTAGTAGAAATCAATTAGAGACGGATTTTAGCGACCACCCATGCTGAATTATTTGAGATTTTTTGTTTTAGTAGCTAGGGTTGTTATTTTTGGCTGAATTTTTTTGTGGTAACTTCTTTTAATCCATATTTTGTGGGAAAAATAGCTAGAGCCTTTAGTTTGGTCAGATTTGAAAGTTCCAAAAAACTAGCAAATTTTGTGTTTGTCAAAACTTCAAACGGCCATAACTTTTGCTCCGGTTATCAGAATCGCAATTATTATATATGCATTTGAGGTCTCCATCGTCCAAAAAAAGCGATTCTGTCAAAAGTTTTTTATTTTTCAAGTTTTATTCACTTATTTTTCTTAACCTACCAATTTTAGCTTTCATAGTTAGACTTTGAATTTTTGTCTGAAATTTTTTGTGCTATCTTCTCATCATTTTATAAGGTTGCTCACAAAATTTCAAGTCATTTGGATATCATTTGAGGGTAGCTGTAGTTCAAACCTACACCTTTATTTACATGACAAGGCAACTAGTTGTGTGCATGCTGAATGTAGTGTATGACTAGAGGCAATCCATTTGACTTACAACCCTTTGATCCTGAGATAGATAGGACATTTCATAGATTAGTTAGGCATCATTTTATACCTTTTGATCATTCTGAGCATTCCATAACTGGTGAATCTGTGCATTCTGTTATTGGTGATTTTGAACATCCTGATCTTGAGCATTATAATTTTGAGCATTCTGATTCTGAGCATTCTAATTTTGCATATTCTGAGAACATGGCACAACCTCCACCTTGTGAGAGGACTCTAAGGGAAATGGCTGCACCTGATTTCACCTACGAAAGCTTGTGCATCCAATACCCTGATGAGGATGTCCCATATGTTCTTAAAATTGGACTGATTCATTTGCTTCCAAAGTTTCATGGCCTTGCAGGTGAAGACCCGCACAAACATTTGAAAGAATTTCACATTGTCTGCTACACCATGAAACCCCCAGATGTCCAAGAGGATCACATATTTCTGAAGGCTTTTCCTCATTCATTAGAGGGAGTGGCAAAGGACTGGTTGTATTACCTTGCTCCAAGGTCCATCACGAGCTGGGATGACCTTAAGAGAGTATTCTTAGAAAATTTTTTCCCTGCTTCCAGGACCACAGCCATCAGGAAGGATATCTCAGGTATTAGATAACTCAGTGGAGAGAGCCTGTATGAGTACTGGGAGAGATTTAAGAAACTATGTGCCAGTTGCCCCCACCATCAGATTTCAGAACAGCTTCTTCTCCAATATTTTTATGAAGGACTTAGTAATATGGAGAGAAGTATGATAGATGCTGCCAGTGGTGGAGCCCTTGGAGACATGACTCCTGCTGAAGCCAGAAATTTAATTGAGAAGATGGCCTCCAACTCCCAGCAGTTTAGCGCCAGAAATGATGCCATAGTCATTAGAGGAGTGCATGAGGTAGCTACAAACCCATCTGCATCATCTGAAACTAAGAAGCTTGAAGGCAAACTGGATGCGTTGGTCAACTTGGTAACCCAACTGGCCTTGAATCAGAAATTTGTACCTGTCGCAAGGGTTTGTGGTTTGTGCTCCTCTGCTGACCACCATACAGACCTTTGCCCTTCCATGCAGCAACCTGGAGCAATTGAGCAACCTGAAGCTTATGCTGCAAATATTTACAATAGACCTCCTCAACCTCAGCAGCAAAATCAACCACAGCAGAGCAATTATGACCTCTCCAGCAACAGATACAATCCTGGATGGAGGAATCACCCTAACCTCAGATGGTCCAGCCCTCAGCAACAACAACAGCAGCCTGCTCATTCCTTCCAAAATGCTGCTGGCCCAAGCAGACCATACATTCCTCCACCAATCCAACAACAGCAACAACCCCAGAAATAGCCAACAGTTGAGGCCCCTCCACAACCTTCCCTCGAAGAACTTGTGAGGCAAATGACTATGCAGAACATGCAGTTTCAGCAAGAGACCAGAGCCTCCATTCAGAGCTTAACCAATCATATGGGACAATTGGCTACCCAATTGAATCAACAACAGTCCCAGAATTCTGACAAGCTGCCTTCTCAAGCTGTCCAAAATCCCAAAAAATGTCAATGCCATTTCATTGAGGTCGGGAAAGCAATGTCAAGGACCTCAACCCGTAGCACCTTCCTCATCTGCAAATGAACCTGCCAAACTTCACACTATTCCAGAAAAAGGTGATGACAAAAATTTACCTAACAATTTCTGTGCAGGTGAATCTTCTTCCACAGGTAATTCTAATTTGCAGAAGCAGCACATTCCCCCTCTTCCATTCCCTCCAAGAGCAGTTTCCAACAAAAAAATGGAAGAGGCAGAGAAAGAGATCTTGGAAACGTTTAGAAAGGTAGAGGTAAACATACGTCTGTTGGATGCAATAAAACAAATTCCAAGATATGCCAAATTCTTGAAGGAGCTGTGCACTAATAAGCGGAAGCTTAAAGGAAGTGAACGGATTAGCATGGGCAGAAATGTCTCCGCATTGATTGGTAAATCTGTTCCTCAAATTCCTGAAAAATGCAAAGATCCAGGTACATTCAGCATACCTTGTATCATAGGGAATAGTAAGTTTGACAATGCCATGCTAGATTTAGGAGCTTCTGTTAGTGTTATGCCTCTGTCTGTTTTTAATTCTCTATCTCTAGGCCCCTTGCAGTCAACTGATGTGGTAATTCATTTAGCTAATAGAAGTGTTGCCTACCCTGTTGGTTTCATAGAAGATGTCTTAGTTAGAGTTGGTGAACTAATTTTCCCTGTTGATTTTTATATTTTGAATATGGAAGATGGATTTTCTCAAGGATCAGTTCCCATCATTCTAGGCAGACCCTTTATGAAAACTGCTAGAACTAAGATAGATGTTTATGCAGGCACACTGTCCATGGAGTTTGGTGATATAACTGTTCATTTTAATATTCTGGATGCTATGAAATACCCATCTGAAGATCTTTCTGTATTTCGTGCTGAAATAATTGACCATGTTGTTGATGAATACATGACTGATCTTTATTCTAATCTGCATACTGTTACTGCAAGTATATTATGAACATTTGGCTTGTCACTGCTCGTTGGGAAACGACCTAGGATCACTTCCTAGTTACTGCATTTTCATGTTTATTTGATTCGGGTACGGCCTCGATCAATCCTTTACCCTCAAATCTATACCGGAGCCCCATGAATTGATTGTCATTCATGCATCCTCCACCATCGAGTCTCGAGCCCCACGAATTGCTTGCCTAGCGTTGTTCGTCTATCCTCAACCCTCAAATCTTATCCAGAGCCCCATGAATTGATTGTCATTCATGCATCCTCCACCATTGAGTCTGGAGCCCCACGAATTAATTGCCTAGCGTTGTTCATCTATCCTCCACCCTCAAATATTATCCGGTGCCCCACAAATTGATTGTCATTCTTGCATCCTCCACCATTGAGTCTGGAGCCCCACGAATTGATTGCCTAGTGTTGTTCATCTATCCTCCACCCTCAAATCTTATCCGGAGCCCCATGAATTGATTGTCATTCATGCATCCTCCACCATCGAGTCTAGAGCCCCACGAATTTATTGCCTTACACTGTTCGTCTATCCTCCACCCTCAAAACATACCCGGAGCCCCATGAATTGATTATCATTCATGCATCCTCCACCATCGAGTCTGGAGCCCCACGAATTTATTGCCTAGCGCTATTCGTCTATCCTCCACCTCAAATCTTATCCGGAGCCCCATGAATTGAGTGTCATTCATGCATCCTCCACCATCGAGTTTGGAGCCCCACGAATTGATTGCCTAGCGCTGTTCGTCTATCCTCCACCCTCAAATCTTATCTGGAGCCCCATGAATGTATTGTCATTCATACATCCTCCACCATCGAGTCTGGAGCCCCACGAATTGAATTCCTAGCGTTGTTCATCTATCCTCCACCCTCAAATCTTATCCGGAGCCCCATGATTTGATTGTCATTCATGCATCCTCCACCATCCAGTCTGGAGCCCCACGAATTGATTTCCTAGCGCTGTTCGTCTATCCTGCACCCTCAAATCTTACCCACAGCCCCAGGAATTGATTGTCCTTCATGCATCCTCCACCATCGAGTCTCGAGCCCCACGAATTGCTTGCCTAGCGTTGTTCGTCTATCCTCAACCCTCAAATCTTATCCAGAGCCCCATGAATTGATTGTCATTCATGCATCCTCCACCATTGAGTTTGGCGCCCCACGAATTAATTGCCTAGCGTTGTTCATCTATCCTCCACCCTCAAATATTATCCGGTGCCGCACAAATTGATTGTCATTCATGCATCCTCCACCATTGAGTCTGGAGCCCCACGAATTGAATTCCTAGCGTTGTTCATCTATCCTCCACCCTCAAATCTTATCCGGAGCCCCATGAATTGATTGTCATTCATACATCCTGCACAATCGAGTCTAGAGCCCCACGAATTTATTGCCCTACACTGTTCGTCTATCCTCCACCCTCAAATCTTACCCGGAGCCCCATGAATTGATTATCATTCATGCATCCTCCACCATCGAGTCTGGAGCCCCACGAATTTATTGCCTAGCGCTCTTCGTCTATCCTCCACCTCAAATCGTATCCGGAGCCCCATGAATTTAGTGTCATTCATGCATCCTCCACCATCGAGTTTGGATCCCCACGAATTGATTGCCTAGCACTGTTCGTCTATCCTCCACCCTCAAATCTTATCTGGAGCCCCATGAATTGATTGTCATGCATGCATCCTCCACCATCGAGTCTGGAGCCCCACGAATTGATGGCCTAGCGATGTTCATCTATCCTCCACCCTCAAATCCTATCTGGAGCCCCATGATTTGATTGTCATTCATGCATCCTCCACCATCCAGTCTGGAGCCCCACGAATTGATTTCCTAGCGCTGTTCGTCTATGCTCCACCCTCAAATCTTAACCACAGCCCCAGGAATTGATTGTCCTTCATGCATCCTCCACCATCGAGTCTCGAGCCCCACGAATTGCTTGCCTAGCGTTGTTCGTCTATCCTCAACATTCAAATCTTATGCAGAGCCCCATGAATTGATTGTCATTCATGCATCCTCCACCATTGAGTCTGGAGCCCCACGAATTAATTGCCTAGCGTTGTTCATCTATCCTCCACCCTCAAATATTATCCAGTGCCCCACAAATTGATTGTCATTCATGCATCCTCCACCATTGAGTCTGGAGCCCCACGAATTGAATTCCTAGCGTTGTTCATCTATCCTCCACCCTCAAATCTTATCCGGAGCCCCATTGTCGCAACCTTCCCTTCGGCGGGAGGGCGACGCGTGACTCGCGGGATGCGTGTTCCACGAAAGGAATACGCGCGGAGTCGCCACCAACGTTTATTTGAGGAAAACGTCGGAAAAACCGGAAAAGACGCAATCTACAAACTTTTAAGTGAAAGGTTCGGGAGTTGTATTTACGCGCGGGGAAGGTATTAGCACCCCACACGTCCGTCACAAGGGACGACAACCTTTAATCGAATGTGCAAACATGACTTTGATTTTTACGTTCCCTTTTATGTCCTTATATCCTTTATACCCTTTTTATATTTTTTCTCTTTTTGTGGTCGACAAGGGTGTTTCCCTTTGCTCCTACGTATTCCTCAATTGGGATGAGAAAATCAGACCTACGTAGTTCTTTCGGAACAAAGTGTTTGGTTTAAGTTTGTTTTTTGTCTTTTTTGCAAAATATGTTTTTTATTTGAACAAAAGGTCATTTAAGGTGTTGGACCATTAAACGGTCTTTTGATTTTGAAAGGAGAGAAACGTTAAGGCATTGGACCATTAACGATCTCTTGTTTTTGAAAGGAGAGAAACGTTAAGGCATTTGGACCATTAACGATCTCTTGGGGTGGTCGACAAAAGCGGGGCTTTTGCTCCTACGTATCCTCAATTGCGATGAGGAAATCAGACCTACGTAGTTCTTGCAAAAGCGGTAAAGTTACATGTTGATTTTATGCTTTTGAACGGTCCATGTTAACCGATAAAAGCAAAGAGGACCGTTTAAGGCGTTGGACCTTAAAACGGTTTTTAGTGATTTTCGGACAAAACTTGATTTGTGAGTCTATTTTAGTCTTAGTTTCACTTTGGTTATTAATCAATTCATTCAAGGAAACTTCCAAAGAAAAACGTCCGATTGATTTTTTTAATTTATTTTATTCAAAGATATTTTGATTATTTTATTATTATTTTACTTTTTTTGGTTTAACCGAGGTTATAGCGTGAACGATCGGTTAGATTTCGTTTTAACAGTGATTAAACGAGATTACAACACAAATGATCGGTTGAAATTCATTTTATCATTTATTAGACGAGAAAACGGCTTAAATAAATGGTTAAAGCACGTTAAAAACGGAAGAAAAGAAAACTGAAAGTAAACGAAATTAAAGTGAAAGTAGACAAAACAAGAAATGAATTGAAAGTCTCGGATTCGAAAACTTACCCGTTGAAGAACGAAGAACGAACGAAGAACGGATGAAGAACGGTGAAGAACGACGAAGAACGATGAAGAATTTCCACAGAATCGTTTACGGAAGCGTTACGGAAGTACTTCGACTTGATTTTTCTTCACGAAAACGTGTTTTTGCCCAAAATAGCCGAAATGCATAGCCAAAGGGGTCTTGAACATTTTGAAACAGCTCCCCCCTCCCCTATTTATAGAAAAAAAAGGAGGTGCTTGCCGCCCAAAGACTTAATGAAGAAGATTTCTAAGCGCACCCGAATTACTAAGTTCACCCCCCTTTTCGTATTTTACGGAAAAGTTACGGAAGCCTTACGGAACTGTTTTCGAATTTGATTTTCATCTTTTTTCTTTTCCCTTTTACCAATGTTAAGTGCAATATGCTTACCCAAGGTTTTCGGAAGTATTACGGAAGCCGCGGAAGCCCCGAAAACCATTTTTCAAAAACGTGGAGGAGCTTGCTGCCTAGTTGCTTCCTCCTTAAGCAACCCAACTTCCAAAATGTTCTGGAATAGCCTAGATTTGAATTGCTATTTACACCCCTATCTTGATAAGTTCACCCCCTTACCTTTTTTGGTGATTCTTTTTTCGTAAAGTTACGGAAACTTACGAATCTCGTAACGATACTTGTTTTCTTTCCGTAATGTTACGGAACCTTGCGGATTACATAATCATCCCCTTTTTGACTTACGGAATGTTACGGAATCTCACTTAATTATGCAACGATGCTTCCATTTGATTTCCGATGTGTCACGGAAACTTACGGATTGTGCATCAATATTTTTTGGTTTTCCGGCATGTCCTGGAATTTCACAAATTGCCTAATGATGGGTGCCAAGCACCTCACAAGGACCAAAGAAAGGTCGCATGTCATCAAGCAAAGGTCCCCGGACGAAATTAGGGTATGACAGTTGCCCCTCTTTACTTGTCTTTTATTGGAGATAAAAGGAAAGTAAAGACAAGACACTAATTTCGTTCCTCTCGATTTGACGAGAGTCGCGGGTGACCATAAAATCTCCACATGCAAATGACTTGTTGTTCCCGGATTTTCACAAATTGCCTAATGATGGGTGCCAAGCACCTCACAAGGACCAAAGAAAGGTCGCATGTCATCAAGCAAAGGTACCCGGACAAAAATTAGTGTATGACACTAATTTCGCTCCTCTTGGTTGACGAGAGTGGCGGGTGACCATGACTTGTCGTTCCCGGATTTTCACAAATTGCCTAATGATGGGTGCCAAGCACCTCACAAGGACCAAAGAAAGGTCGCATGTCATCAAGCAAAGGTACCCGGACGAAAATTAGTGTATGACACTAATTTCGCTCCTCTCGGTTGACGAGAGTCGCGGGTGACCATGACTTGTCGTTCCCGGATTTTCACAAATTGCCTAATGATGGGTGCCAAGCACCTCACAAGGACCAAAGAAAGGTCGCATGTCATCAAGCAAAGGTACCCGGACGAAAATTAGTGTACGACACTAATTTCGCTCCTCTCGGTTGACGAGAGTCGCGGGTGACCATGAAATTTCCGCATGTAAATGACTTGTTGTTCCCGGAGGAACAAAAGGTGCAGAAGACTATGTCAGCCTCTGCATGCTATCAAGCGTTCTGTCTTACAGATAGCAAAAGAATATTTATACGGATAACCACTCGGGTATTTCCGCGTATCATCGGGCCCGCCGCCTCTGGATGACACAAGGGTGCGGATAACCGTAAGGTATCTCCGCGTATCATCGGGCCCGCCGCCTCTGGATGATACAAGGGTGCAGAATGACCAAATTTGGTCTCTGCTTGTCATCGAGCCCGCCGCCTCTGGATGACAAAAGGGTGCGGATAACCGTAAGGTATCTCCGCGTATCATCGGGCCCGCCGCCTCTGGATGATACAAGGGTGCAGAATGACCAAACTTGGTCTCTGCTTGTCTTCGGGCCCGCCGCCTCTGGATGACAAAAGGGTGCGGATAACCATAAGGTATCTCCGCGTATCATCGGGCCCGCCGCCTCTGGATGATACAAGGGTGCAGAATGACCAAACTTGGTCTCTGCTTGTCATCGGGCCCGCCGCCTCTGGATGACAAAAGGGTGCGGATAACCGTAAGGTATCTCCGCGTATCATCGGGCCCGCCGCCTCTGGATGATACAAGGGTGCAGAATGACCAAACTTGGTCTCTGCTTGTCATCGGGCCCGCCGCCTCTGGATGACAAAAGGGTGCGGATAACCGTAAGGTATCTCCACGTATCATCGGGCCCGCCGCCTCTGGATGATACAAGGGTGCAGAATGACCAAACTTGGTCTCTGCTTGTCATCGGGCCCGCCGCCTCTGGATGACAAAAGGGTGCGGATAAACGTAAGGTATCTCCGCGTATCATCGGGCCCGCCGCCTCTGGATGATACAAGGGTGCAGAATGACCAAACTTGGTCTCTGCTTGTCATCGGGCCCGCCGCCTCTGGATGACAAAAGGGTGCGGATAACCGTAACGTATCTCCGCGTATCATCGGGCCCGCCGCCTCTGGATGATACAAGGGTGCACGTCACATGACCTCAGGGTCAGTATGACAAAGATTATGGGGCGGCCGACAAAAGCAAGGCTCTTGCTCCTACGTATCCTCCAATGAGGAACTCAGACCTACGTAGTTCTGGATAACTTATGAGACTTGAAAAGTCTCCATCGGAAAATGCTGACATCTCCGGAAAAGGCGCAGATGACCACATTGGCCTCTGCTCATCAATCACACTTGGGGTCACTGAATGACGAGGTGCGGATAACCGTAAGGTGTCTCCGCGGGCTACCAGCTCTTGGGTCATGGTAACAGAAAGCGGCGCGGTCGACAAAAGCGAGGCTTTTGCTCCTACGTATCCTCCAATAAGGAACTCAGACCTATGTAGTTCTGGATAACTTGTGAGACTTGAAAAAGTCTCGGTGTTTTCTCCACTAAAACGCAAACATGCTTTAGCAAAGAGACAAATATTCCAACTGATTAGAGCAGCATATGCCTTTTTGAGTGAAAAACAATGCGTCTACCGGGGAAGGAGAGTATGCTGATGAAATTTTCTCATAACCATAAATGAGATTTTGGATGTTAGCATTTCGTTTCTAAATGACCATTTAGAGGAAACACTGGGTTCGACAAAAATAGAAGAAAATCACTCAAAGTGTATCAATCTCGCACAGGTAAGTGTTTCATCCTAATTCCGAACCATAGATATGTCATGACTTGACTTTGCAAATTATTTCCTATCAAATCAAAAATTACATGCGTGATCATGGATCAATAGGACTTCCCTTGGGAATGGGTTCTTTTAGCGGGTTTTTCAGCTTTTGTGTGTTTTTTTTGGCTTTTGATTTTTTTGTTGGCTTTTTCCTTTTCTGTTTTTGTTTAGTGCGGGGCGAAAAAGTCGCTAGCGCACTGATTCTGGTTGGCAATTAAAGGGAGAAGACCATTTTAGGTCATGGTTTCCTTTCCTTCTTTTTGTTCATTTGGTGACAATTCTGTATTGTTCAGATATTGTCCGGTCTAAAGACCTCTCTGCACATTTCTTCTGGTTTCTTTGACCAGGAGCTTTCTTCTCTTCCTTTTTTACTTTCTCCCATTCTTTGGTTTGGAATTTTCTTTCTTTTCTTTTTGCTTTCTCCCACTCTTTGATTGGGAATTTCCTTTCTTTTCTTTTTGCTTTCTCCCACTTTTTGATTGGGAATTTCCTTTCTTTTCTTTTTGCTTTCTCTTTGATTGGAAATTTTCCTTCTTTCCTTTTTTGCTTCCGAGGGTAAGGATTATAGTGAGGCATGATTTTGGATCAAGGTTTGTAGAATGGCTAGACATGATACATGTCGGGGTTTGGTTTGGCTCAAGGATAAAAGGGGTGCCCCACATTATTTCCATGACACAAATGCAAAAATGATGATTTGGAAACTTTATGCAAAACTGGTCATGCATGCACCTATGCGGACACTCAAGTGTCAAATTTTTATGGTCATGTGATGCTAGGGCTCAGGATTCATTTCCTCTATTTTAGTCAACCCAATGTTTCCAAAATATGTTCTTTTATCCATTTGTGCATTCATCCAAGTCCATTTCGGGCGTCCGAGAAAATTTTCACAGCATTCACCTTTCAGGTGTATACACATTTTTTCAAAAACTAGTTATGATCAGTGAATTTTTTCAAAGAAAAGTTGGAAATCATCTCTTTTCAAAAGCATATCGGTTTTTCAGCTAAACAACTTATTTTTCTTTTTTCTCTCTTTTTTTTCTTCTTTTTTTTTATTTGTTTATTTCTTTTTCTTGTTTGTTTTTTTTTTCTTCTCTTTTTTTTTCATGAGATATTTTGCTATATACATGCATATCCAAGGTATCTTGCTACCTAAACATACATATATATGTTTTGTAAGGTATTTTTGCTATATACATGCATATCCAAGGTATCTTTCTACCTAAACATACATATATATTTTGTGAAGTATTTTTTGTTTACATACATGCATATCTAAGGTATCTTTCTACCTAAACATACATATATATATTTTGTGAAGTGTTTTTTGTTTACATACATGCATATCTAAGGTATTTTTCTACCTAAACATACATATATATATTTTGTGAAGTGTTTTTTTGTTTACATACATGCATATCTAAGGTATTTTCACTACCTAAACATACATATATATGTTTTGTAAGGTATGACTACCTTCCGAGCTTGCGCTTCTTTTATTTAAATTCCCAGGATCATGAGCAACTAGGTGCGTCCTACTATAAAAAATGATCAAATAGCAGGCAGAAATTTAAAAGGTACTAGGTTGCCTCCTAGTAGCGCTTCTTTAACGTCTTGAGTTGGACGCCTTATGACTTGTCGGTCACTGACCTAGTACTTTGCTTACCTTTGGCTTTGGACTTGGTCGCCTATTGGTCGGCCATGTGGTGTAGGCAATACTCAAACCTTTTTGTGGATGAGCAGAGGTGAACTCTAGAGGTGATGGCGGTGCGTCTATTGCCCGCTGCCGGCCATCGCCAGGCTACTGTGGTGTTTCGCCCTGCGCCTGCCTGGAGACGCAGAACTTCTTGATGAAAGCTCGATTGGTAGGGGGGACCTGATGACCTTGCTGGGGGCAACAGGCACTCCCTAGAACTATGCCACGACGACATGAACTTGCTGGGGGGAACGGGCGCCCTGTAGGGCCGACCGAGGCCCGTAACCAGAGCTGGAAACCCCAGGGCCCTGTTGGACTTCTTCAGGTCCACTGGGTGTCTTTGTGGGTGTGATCCCTGCAAACAATAGATGGTATCAGAAATCAGTTGAACCATATGCATACTTACCCATGTCGGGACGACACAGACCAACTGATACTTTTGCAGGGGGAGATTGGCATTGCGGTCACTGGGCAGAATGTTGCTAAGTAGCAATGTCATCTATATCTGTGTAAGAGTGGTCATGTTGGTGCGCATGATCCGCACTCGTCTCTTTGCAGCGGCACGGGTGAAATCTTGCCCTGGTATGCATAGTAGCTGTGTGATAGCCTCCCTCTCTGGTTGTGCTCGCACAGTTGGCCGTCCTCCAATATCCGGGGGTGGCCCAGGAACCGTTAAAAGGAAACTACTGGCCCCTTAACCGGAAGTGCAAGTCTCGGTTAAGCATTTAAGGGCAGAGGACCTTAAATTCTTTTAAGGTGTAGATGTCGAGCACACTGAAAATGAGGACACGTAGCCCTCTAAAGGTGAGGGCGTGCAGCCCTCTCAAGGTGAGGAGGTGTAGTCCTCTGGAGGTGAGGGCGTGCAGCCCTCTGCTGGCGAGGACGTGTAGTCCTTTCAAGGTGAGGGCGTGTAGCCCTCTGACGGTGAGGGTAACTAGTACCCAAGGTGAGGACGTGTAGCCCTCTCAAGGCGAGGACATGTAGTCCTCTGGAGGTGAGGGCGTGCAACCCTCTGATGGTGAGGACGTGTAGTCCTCTCAAGGCGAGGACGTGTAGTCCTCTCAACGGTGAGGGTAACTAGTACCCAAGATGAGGGCGTGTAGCCCTCTCAAGGCGAGGACATGTAGTCCTCTGAAGGTGAGGGCGTGCAGCCCTCTGTTGGCGAGGACGTGTAGTCCTCTAAAAGTGATAGGTACAAGTACCCAAGGGTCCACCCTTATGAGAAAGCAAGAGATCGACTCATCGAGAGGGCTGGTCATCCCAAATCCACAAGATTTGGACATTAGATGTAGGAAATCTATGCAGTTAACATGATTTTTAGGGATGCAGATGCATGCAACCTTTGTCGTGAAATTTGGTAAATGCGGACTTCATATGAAACAATGCAATGTAATGGAAAGTTGTACAATGACATTCTTTCCCTATTTTGTGATTTTGATTTTGATTTGATTTTTTTTGGAAAACATAGATTGACTGTCCTTTTGAAAGAGGTGATAATTCATGCGACCTTATCCTATCTTTTGCAAATCTCTCCGGGAACTCCCTCAAAGTGTATGTTCTTTTTGATTTAGTCACTTGACCATTTTGGAGTGACGGCAATGGAGCCATTTGATGTTTAATCAATCCATCGAAATCCTAGGGTTTGTCCCCCCCTTTTTTGTTGAAAACATCGATGGGTGAGAACTTTTGATCGGCCCCTATGTTAACTTGAGGCTCATGCACGGTGCCCCTCATTGCCCCAGTGTAAGGCTTTGAGGTACCAATCGTTGCCTTTCGTCATGACCTTGTAGGAGGGAACCTATTGGGTGAGAACTTCTAATCTGCCCCTAGGTTCGCTTGAGGTTTTTGCATGGTGCCTTTCGTTGCCCCAGTGTAGGGCTTAGAGGTACCAAGTGTTGTCTTGTTTTCACGACCTCGTAGTGAGGAAGAATGAAAGAAGCAGTTGATTCTTGCAAAAAGAATTTTCCAAGGACGAGAAATAGTTGAAGGATCTTTCAGTTGATGGATTAAGTCAAATGACTCCTATGTAGAAGCAAGATGTTTTGATGTCTTGATGATGCTAAAGGATCAAGTGCTTCTAAGTTTTATTCAAGACTAGAATCCAAGAAAATCAAGATATATGATCAAGTTTGATCTCTTTAGAATCTTTAGGAAGAAGTTTCCAAATTGAAACAAACAAAGGTTTGACCAAAGAATTCTATCATTTCAATTTGAGATTTGCTCTCTGGTAATCGATTACCAGTAGTTAAAAATATTTTAATTCAAATTTTTAAAACCTGTAATCGATTACATAAGTCTTGTAATTGATTACCAGAGGGGATTTTCAGAAAATAATTTCCAAGAGACATATCTATTCAAATGTTTTATGAACGGCCATTCAAATGTTTTAAAGAGAGTTTTTATTGCCCAAACAGTTTTATCCTCTCGAAAGATCAAGAGTTTTTATGAACTGAAATGTCTTATCCTCTCAAAAAGATTCCTTGGTCAACCACTTGCTTATTCAATAAGGAATTTTTGATTGATCTTCATTTTACAATCTACCTCTTTTACGAGAGACCTCTTCTTCTCTTCTTCTTACTTCTGAAAAGGGATTAAGAGACCGTGGGTCTCTTGTTGTAGAGGATTCCTGAACACAAGGGAAGGGTTATCCCTGTGTGCATTGTTAATCCGAAAAGAGAGATTGATAGTTCAATTGGGGAATAGTCTTTGCATCTTAATTCAACCCCCCTTTTTCTTAAGGTAACTGAGGCCATTTGTCCAACATCCTATTCTTGATAACTCACTTCTCTCTAAAAAGACAAAATGAGGTCACATGAACGTCTATATTTTTACTTGAAAACACAGTCAATCAAATGCCTTTTTATTTTTTATTTTGAAACTTATTTGTTTTGAACTTTGCTCGTTGTTTTACGGCACCCCCACCAACGTGCAAGATGAGTAATCTCTGATTGAACGGTCTTGGAAGTCAACACTCAGGAGCGCAGGTTGCTTGAGCAAACAGACCAATGGCTTACACCCACATTCCGGTGAAAGTTGAATAAGCAAACATGCGTTTGTGAGAGGATGAGGGACAAAGATATCAACTTTATCCATTTCATTTAACATTGTAGCTGTGGTTTACAATAATGGCATAAACTTGGAAACCCTGATGAGTCATTAGGGACACCTAACAACAGCTTTCAAAATTGCCCCATGTGTGGCATTTCTTGTCAATGTCGGGATTTACACGCAATTCTCCTCAAATTTCAGCCAGCCCGCATCAATTAGACCTTGCACCTTATGCTTCAGAGCCCTACCATGCTCAATGGAACGCCCCGGGGCTTCTCCATGACAAGCACACGTTGCGTTTGAGTCGTATTCTCGGAGAAATGGAGGTTAATGAACCTTGGCTAGGGTTATGGCTACCATTGAATTATCAAGTAGATATGGGAGCAAGTCAGCATATGACAACGGAATTTGGGGTGAACCCTACAGGCTTTTTGCTGCAAAATTCCTTTTTGTTGGTGTTTTTGTTTTTTTTTTTTTTTGGTTTGTGCTACAGGTGGTCTTCGTCATTGGAAGTGCGGTAGACAGACTTTGTGGTTGATTTAGGGATGGCCTTTGTGGATAACTGGGTGGTGGGTAAGGAGGAGGTTTGTTATTGGCTGAGTAATGACATTGTTGGGTTGGTGGGAAACTTGGCCGTATAGGAATGGTAGTCACAGCATGGGTTTCTCCCTCTTTCTCACCCTCTTCATTTGCCCCAGTTTTCTCAGTCGTCCTAGTAGGATGATCAAATTTGCCTCTTTTCGGATCCACTTCGATCTTTTTGCTGGTGAAGACCAAATCTGTAAAACTTGAAGGTGTGTAACCCACCATTTTTTCATAGTAGAACACCGGTCACGTGTCTACTATCATTGTGATAATCTCTTTCTCTGTTTTTGGGGGTACTACTTGGGCCGCCAGATCCCTCCACCTTTTGGGCGTGTTCTTTGAAAGATCCGTCCCCCTTTTTGCAAATGTTCTGTAGTTGCATCCTATCCAGAACCATATCAAAATTGTACTAATACTGCCTAACAAAGGCAACCATTAGGTCCTTCCAAGAATGGACTCGGGAAGGTTCCAAGTTAGTGTACCAGGTAACAGCTACCCCAGTAAGACTTTCATGGAAGGAATGTATCAACAATTCCTCATCTTTTGCGTATTCCCCCATCTTCTGACAATACATCTTTAGATGGTTCTTGGGACAAGTAGTCCCCTTGTACTTGTCAAAGTCCAGCACCTTGAACTTGGGAGGGGTGATGATATTGGGTACTAGGAACAACTCTTTTAGGTTAGCAAAGGCATAATCTTCACCTCCTTCAATGGCCCTGAGCCTTTCCTCTAGATGATCCAACTTTCCCATTCCTGCCGTAGTCATGAGGGTTTTTAACCGCTGTGGAACGTAAGGGTTGTGGTTGTGGATGATATTGAGGGCCCTCCAAAGTGTTTTGCAGGGGTATACCACCAACTGCTTGCCCTTCAGCAGCATATCCGAGGCAAGGCTCGAAGTTGGCTAGATCGTGGTGGGGAATTTCATGTGTCTCCTCCATGGGTCGAGAGACATGTGCATGATCAGATTGAGGTTGTTGGCTCTTAATGAGTATGGGAGTGGAGTTATTGACATCCTCATTGGGAATGTACACCACATTGGGTGGTGTATAGTTTGGGAGGCAAACCATATGGCGGGAAGGCGTGCTTGTTTTGAATTTGCACATCATGGGGTCATCCGTACTTCCCAAATCTTTGCCTACCATATTTGAGGTTGGATGATTCATTTGCTTGAGGCCAGATGGGAGCATCGGGTTCACCTTAGCGACAGCGCTAGTAGCGGCAACTATAACCGCATTGGTTTCCATTATCTTCTTCATGCTCATCATGGCCTCCATCATTCTGGCCATTTGCTCTTTCGTGGCCTCCATGTCGGCCTTCATCTTCTCTTGCACCTCCTCTGCTTCACCCATTACTCTAGCTCTAGCACGAGTTCGGTAAGGGTGCCGTAAAGCGTGTCCTTTTCTTTTTGATAACAATGATTAAGTTCATTTTATTTTATTTTATTTTATTTTTCAACGAAAGAATGCAATGAGCAATGCAACCAATGAAAAGCATGGATGTATACGAATGATGTACAGTTGAAGTATTGCAAATTTTTACGCAGGATATGGGGTTGAATCAATTTAGATTTTCAACATGGTCCATGACATCTTTGTCAAGGTGAAACTGGAAGTAACAAGGACATAAACAATCCTAAATATGTTTGGCAGTAGACGAAGCAGTGATGTGACTCGATTCATCTTTTGCCCCAATTTTGCAAGACGGTTACTTCCATATTTCAACTTGACTTGATGAACCTTTTTGTAAAAGCATGAGCTTGGTTCAACCCCGTAATCCAAGGAATGGCAATTCTGATCGCCAATACTTCAACAACATCTCATAGGGATGAATGACTCGGGCATACTTTAAGCTATGCATGGAAAATGTAATTATGAAATTGAGATGCCCGAAGAAACATCCTTTCTTAGTTAAACATGCATTAGGTACCATGTTCAATCATTTTGTTTTTAAGTGAAATGGGTTTATGATCCCAACATGGTTGGCTCATGGTACCGAATATATGCAACTAAGAATGCAGCGTGAGTTTTCGTACTTCCCTTTTTTTTTGTTTTTGTTTTGTAGAGGAAAATACAAGGATCATGTATGAGCAAACAAAAAGTATGTTGAACGCATATGATGATGCAATGACTCATGCAAAATGTGAGGCTGGAATATGATAACGGACAAATGCAGGAACGATATGTTCATTATGATATTATGAAGAGATGCTTATGCGATGCATGATACGAATGCATTTTACGGACACGAGAGCCCGGAAAATTATCTCTTCTTACTTGCGCATTTGGGGGCGCAGTGCCCCATGTGTACAATTAAGAAGGTGATATGGACCTTCCGGCTTCCCGTGACAAAGGACGAGACCAACATACAATGCATGCTAGAGATAAAATGTGGGAGTGACTTGATTCGCACTGATTTTTGGAGTAAAAACGTGGGATAAACTCATTTTTTTCAAAAAGTTATAACTAGTCAAGATCTGAGCGACAATACAAACTTCCTAGCGGTTTCTAATCATATGGTCCATTAAGTCTATCATATGCTGACAATAGCTGAGAAGTCCGTGGATCTCCTCGGGGGCGGAGTAGGTGTCCGCCACTGCTTTGGCCTTGGCTAGCAATCGGGGAAGTTCTTGACTCCTGTTCAAAGTAAGAGCAAATCAGTCCGTCCACATTGTTGCCTCTTGGTGCAATGAATCAATTACCCTTTCCCTTTTCGACGCACGAGCGGTGACCTTGTAGCGGATAGACGGGCCTACCTTCTTGGAGAAAAAAGGTGTGAAACCAGCCACACATAGAGAGCCAGTGCACAACAAACAATTCTTGCGCTGCTCTTTTCACATCCCCGGTCGAACGTGTCATACATGGCCAAAATGGCGACGACCGGGCTTTCCTTGCCATGATGAAAGGCGAGGAAAGCGTCAATCGCTGCTAGGTCCACTAACCCTTCCATATTCGGAAAGAGGACAACTCCAAAGATAAAAAACGCCAAGATGTCAATAAAAGAAAGCCCATTCGCCTTGATTTTCCAAGGCCTTTGCCCTTTCCTCCAAACACTTCCTTGGTACTCCGACTACTCCATTTCTGTTTTGCTTTAGACATTCCAACTCTTGTGCTGAGATTTTCACTACCTTGGCAACTCTTGTCGTGGAGGGATAGAACCCAAAGAAAAGATATGGCTTCCTTCCTCCCAGTTGGCATCCCAGGATTTCTTCCAACTCTTTCACAGTCGGCACTAGCTGGGAGTCCTCAAATGTGAAGCACCTTAGGGGCTGGTCATAATACTGGGAAAGGGATGCAATCGGTTCCATGGAGACTTCTACCCTAGCTAGGTCCCAAATCTTACCATAGGCTTTGCGGAAGGCTTACCGTTGAAGTTGACCCATTAATTGCCCCAACTCTCCTAAACTAGTGACCTCTAAGCTCTTGATTTTGACTTGATAGAACCTCTTTTTAAGCGAAGGCTTTTGACTTGATCCCATGTTTTACTAAAGTGAAATAAAATCTAGTGCGAATCAAAACTCTGACATCTATCATGGGTGGAATGGATGAATGCATGAAGAAATGCATATGACACAGATGCAATTTACGAATACGGGAGCCCGAGAAACTGTCTCCTTCTTAGATACAACGTCTAGGGGTAGCAAAGTGCCCCAACGTATGTATTTAAAACGGTGACACGGACCCTTCGTTGGTTTGTTTACAGAGGGGATCAAGACAGAACCCATGTGCGATGCATATGCGAAAGGCGCAACACGGGAATGTACATAGTATGACAATACTCACTGAATATAAGTAAAAGGGTATATGACACTTATGCATGGCAGTGTGAAAAATGGCACGCAGCGTGTTTGCTCCGTGCCCCTATTTAAGGGACATATAAGGGAGAGAGCTAACTAGGATTTTAGTAATAACCCCCAAGGTAGTCATATCTCTTTTGATAGTTTCTAGAGGTATCATTCTCTTCGAAAAACATATTGCAGCAGTAGGGACTACTAGCAACAATAAGTTTTCAAAGAAAAAAGCTCTAGATGAGGGTTCACTGTAATCAAGCAAGTCGGAGACCTAGCATGGCCACAGATTCACCTCCGCTCCTTATGTTCCCATGAACCCGGGTATAGGGCCCTTTTTCACTCACAGTGTGTGCAAATAGTGTTGGTGTTTGTGTGCATCAAATGAATAAATATTTACCCCATGCATACATTTTAAAACGCACTAAAAGCAACAAAGAGTTTATATACATAAGAACATAATGAAGGAAAACCAACAAAGGGATAAGTCACGGTAAAACATTGCACAAGATTAAATGGCCTAACTCTCTAAAAAAAGTCCCCAGCGGAGTCGCCAACTGTCGCAACCTACCCTTCGGCGGGAGGGCGACGCGTGACTCGCGGGATGCGTGTTCCACGAAAGGAATACGCGCGGAGTCGCCACCAACGTTTATTTGAGGAAAACGTCGGAAAAACCGGAAAAGACGCAATCTACAAACTTTTAAGTGAAAGGTTCGGGAGTTGTATTTACGCGCGGGGAAGGTATTAGCACCCCACACGTCCGTCACAAGGGACGACAACCTTTAATCGAATGTGCAAACATGACTTTGATTTTTACGTTCCCTTTTATGTCCTTATATCCTTTATACCCTTTTTATATTTTTTCTCTTTTTGTGGTCGACAAGGGTGTTTCCCTTTGCTCCTACGTATTCCTCAATTGGGATGAGAAAATCAGACCTACGTAGTTCTTTCGGAACAAAGTGTTTGGTTTAAGTTTGTTTTTTGTCTTTTTTGCAAAATATGTTTTTTATTTGAACAAAAGGTCATTTAAGGTGTTGGACCATTAAACGGTCTTTTGATTTTGAAAGGAGAGAAACGTTAAGGCATTGGACCATTAACGATCTCTTGTTTTTGAAAGGAGAGAAACGTTAAGGCATTTGGACCATTAACGATCTCTTGGGGTGGTCGACAAAAGCGGGGCTTTTGCTCCTACGTATCCTCAATTGCGATGAGGAAATCAGACCTACGTAGTTCTTGCAAAAGCGGTAAAGTTACATGTTGATTTTATGCTTTTGAACGGTCCATGTTAACCGATAAAAGCAAAGAGGACCGTTTAAGGCGTTGGACCTTAAAACGGTTTTTAGTGATTTTCGGACAAAACTTGATTTGTGAGTCTATTTTAGTCTTAGTTTCACTTTGGTTATTAATCAATTCATTCAAGGAAACTTCCAAAGAAAAACGTCCGATTGATTTTTTTAATTTATTTTATTCAAAGATATTTTGATTATTTTATTATTATTTTACTTTTTTTGGTTTAACCGAGGTTATAGCGTGAACGATCGGTTAGATTTCGTTTTAACAGTGATTAAACGAGATTACAACACAAATGATCGGTTGAAATTCATTTTATCATTTATTAGACGAGAAAACGGCTTAAATAAATGGTTAAAGCACGTTAAAAACGGAAGAAAAGAAAACTGAAAGTAAACGAAATTAAAGTGAAAGTAGACAAAACAAGAAATGAATTGAAAGTCTCGGATTCGAAAACTTACCCGTTGAAGAACGAAGAACGAACGAAGAACGGATGAAGAACGGTGAAGAACGACGAAGAACGATGAAGAATTTCCACAGAATCGTTTACGGAAGCGTTACGGAAGTACTTCGACTTGATTTTTCTTCACGAAAACGTGTTTTTGCCCAAAATAGCCGAAATGCATAGCCAAAGGGGTCTTGAACATTTTGAAACAGCTCCCCCCTCCCCTATTTATAGAAAAAAAAGGAGGTGCTTGCCGCCCAAAGACTTAATGAAGAAGATTTCTAAGCGCACCCGAATTACTAAGTTCACCCCCCTTTTCGTATTTTACGGAAAAGTTACGGAAGCCTTACGGAACTGTTTTCGAATTTGATTTTCATCTTTTTTCTTTTCCCTTTTACCAATGTTAAGTGGAATATGCTTACCCAAGGTTTTCGGAAATTTTACGGAAGTATTACGGAAGCCGCGGAAGCCCCGAAAACCATTTTTCAAAAACGTGGAGGAGCTTGCCGCCTAGTTGCTTCCTCCTTAAGCAACCCAACTTCCAAAATGTTCTGGAAGAGCCTAGATTTGAATTGCTATTTACACCCCTATCTTGATAAGTTCACCCCCTTACCTTTTTTGGTGATTCTTTTTTCGTAAAGTTACGGAAACTTACGAATCTCGTAACGATACTTGTTTTCTTTCCGTAATGTTACGGAACCTTGCGGATTACATAATCATCCCCTTTTTGACTTACGGAATGTTACGGAATCTCACTTAATTATGCAACGATGCTTCCATTTGATTTCCGATGTGTCACGGAAACTTACGGATTGTGCATCAATATTTTTTGGTTTTCCGGCATGTCCTGGAATTTCACAAATTGCCTAATGATGGGTGCCAAGCACCTCACAAGGACCAAAGAAAGGTCGCATGTCATCAAGCAAAGGTCCCCGGACGAAATTAGGGTATGACACCCATGAATTGATTGTCATTCATGCATCCTGCACCATCGAGTCTAGAGCCCCACGAATTTATTGCCCTACACTGTTCGTCTATCCTCCACCCTCAAATCTTACCCGGAGCCCCATGAATTGATTATCATTCATGCATCCTCCACCATCGAGTCTGGAGCCCCACGAATTTATTGCCTAGCGCTATTCGTCTATCCTCCACCTCAAATCTTATCCAAAGCCCCATGAATTGATTGTCATTCATGCATCCTCCACCATCGAGTCTTAAACCCCACGAATTGATTGCCTAGCACTGTTCGTCTATCCACCACCCTAAAATTTTATCCGGAGCCCCATGAATTGATTGTCATTCATGCATCCTCCACCATCGAGTCTGGAGCCCCACGAATTGATTGTCTAGCGCTGTTCGTCTATCCTCTACCCTCAAATCTTTACCGGAGCCCCATGAATTAATTGTCATTCATGCATCCTCGACCATCGAGTCTGGAGCCCCAAGAATTGATTGCCTAACGTTGTTCATCTATACTTCACCCTTAAATCTTATCCAGAGCCCCATGAATTGATAGTCATTCATGCTTCCTCCACCATTGAGTCTGGAGCCCCACGAAGTGATTTCCTAGCAATGTTCGTCTATCCTCCACCGTCAAATCTTATCCAGAGGCCCATGAATTGATTGTCATTCATGCATCCTCCACCATCGAGTCTGAAGCCGCACGAATTGATTGCCTAGCGCTGTTCGTCTATCCACCACCCTCAAATTTTATCCGGAGCCCCATGAATTGATTGTCATTCATGCATCCTCCACCATCAAGCCTGGAGCCCCACGAATTGATTGCCTAGCGCTGTTCATCTATCCTCTTCCCTCAAATCTTATCCGGAGCCCCATGAATTGATTGTCATTCATGCATCCTCCACCATCGAATCTGGAGCCCCACGAATTGATTGTCTAGCGTTGTTCGTCTATCCTCTACCCTCAAATCTTTACCGGAGCCCCATGAATTGATTGTCACTCATGCATCCTCGACCATCGAGTCTGGATCCCCATGAATTGATTGCCTAACGCTGTTCATCTATCCTTCACCCACAAATCTTATCCAGAGCCCCATGAATTGATAGTCATTCATGCTTCCTCCACCATCGAGTCTGGAACCCCATGAATTGATTGCCTAGCACTGTTCGTCTATCCTCCACCCTCAAATCTTATCCAGAGCCCCATGAATTGATTGCCATTCATGCATCCTCCACCATCGAGTCTGAAACCCCACGAATTGATTGCCTAGCACTGTTCATCTATCCACCACCCTAAAATTTTATCCGGAGCCCCATGAATTGATTATCATTCATGCATCCTCCACCATCGAGCCTGGAGCCCCACGAATTGATTGCCTAGCGCTGTTCATCTATCCTCCACCCTCAAATCTTATCCAGAGCCCCATGAATTGATTGTCATTCATGCATCCTCCACCATCGAATCTGGAGCCCCACGAATTGATTGTCTAGCGCTGTTCGTCTATCCTCTACCCTCAAATCTTTACCGGAGCCCCACAAATTGATTGTCATTCATGCATCCTCCACCATTGAGTCTGGAGCCCCACGAATTGAATTCCTAGCGTTGTTCATCTATCCTCCACCCTCAAATCTTATCCAGAGCCCCATAAATTGATTGTCATTCATGCATCCTGCACCATCGAGTCTAGAGCCCCACGAATTTATTGCCCTACACTGTTCGTCTATCCTCCACCCTCAAATCTTACCCGGAGGCCCATGAATTGATTATCATTCATGCATCCTCGACCATCGAGTCTGGAGCCCCACGAATTTATTGCCTAGCGCTATTCGTCTATCCTCCACCTCAAATCTTATCCAAAGCCCCATGAACTGATTGCCATTCATGCATCCTCCACCATCGAGTCTTAAACCCCACGAATTTATTGCCTAGCACTGTTCGTCTATCCACCACCCTAAAATTTTATCCGGAGCCCCATGAATTGATTGTCATTCATGCATCCTCCACCATCGAGCCTGGAGCCCCACGAATTGATTGCCTAGCGCTGTTCATCTATCCTCCACCCTCAAATCTTATCCGGAGCCCCATGAATTGATTGTCATTCATGCATCCTCCACCATCGAATCTGGAGCCCCACGAATTGATTGTCTAGCGCTGTTCGTCTATCCTCTACCCTCAAATCTTTACCGGAGCCCCACAAATTGATTGTCATTCATGCATCCTCCACCATTGAGTCTGGAGCCCCACGAATTAAATTCCTAGCGTTGTTCATCTATCCTCCACCCTCAAATCTTATCCAGAGCCCCATGAATTGATTGTCATTCATGCATCCTGCACCATCGAGTCTAGAGCCCCACGAATTTATTGCCCTACACTGTTCGTCTATCCTCCACCCTCAAATCTTACCCGGAGGCCCATGAATTGATTATCATTCATGCATCCTCGACCATCGAGTCTGGAGCCCCACGAATTTATTGCCTAGCGCTATTCGTCTATCCTCCACCTCAAATCTTATCCAAAGCCCCATGAACTGATTGCCATTCATGCATCCTCCACCATCGAGTCTTAAACCCCACGAATTTATTGCCTAGCACTGTTCGTCTATCCACCACCCTAAAATTTTATCCGGAGCCCCATGAATTGATTGTCATTCATGCATCCTCCACCATCGAGCCTGGAGCCCCACGAATTGATTGCCTAGCGCTGTTCATCTATCCTCCACCCTCAAATCTTATCCGGAGCCCCATGAATTGATTGTCATTCATGCATCCTCCACCATCGAATCTGGAGCCCCACGAATTGATTGTCTAGCGCTGTTCGTCTATCCTCTACCCTCAAATCTTTACCGGAGCCCCACAAATTGATTGTCATTCATGCATCCTCCACCATTGAGTCTGGAGCCCCACGAATTAAATTCCTAGCGTTGTTCATCTATCCTCCACCCTCAAATCTTATCCAGAGCCCCATGAATTGATTGTCATTCATGCATCCTGCACCATCGAGTCTAGAGCCCCACGAATTTATTGCCTTACACTGTTCGTCTATCCTCCACCCTCAAATCTTACCCGGAGCCCCATGAATTGATTATCATTCATGCATCCTCCACCATCGAGTCTGGAGCCCCACGAATTTATTGCCTAGCGCTATTCGTCTATCCTCCACCTCAAATCTTATCCAGAGCCCCATGAATTGATTGCCATTCATGCATCCTCCACCATCGAGTCTTAAACCCCACGAATTGATTGCCTAGCACTGTTCGTCTATCCACCACCCTAAAATTTTATCCGGAGCCCCATGAATTGATTGTCATTCATGCATCCTCCACCATCGAGTCTGGAGCCCCACGAATTGATTGTCTAGCGCTGTTCGTCTATCCTCTACCCTCAAATCTTTACCGGAGCCCCATGAATTGATTGTCATTCATGCATCCTCGACCATCGAGTCTGGAGCCCCAAGAATTGATTGCCTAACGTTGTTCATCTATACTTCACCCATAAATCTTATCCAGAGCCCCATGAATTGATAGTCATTCATGCTTCCTCCACCATCGAAACTGGAGCCCCACGAAGTGATTTCCTAGCAATGTTCGTCTATCCTCCACCGTCAAATCTTATACAGAGGCCCATGAATTGATTGTCATTCATGCATCCTCCACCATCGAGTCTGAAGCCGCACGAATTGATTGCCTAGCGTTGTTCGTCTATCCACCACCCTCAAATTTTATCCGGAGCTCCATGAATTGATTGTCATTCATGCATCCTCCACCATCAAGCCTGGAGCCCCACGAATTGATTGCCTAGCGCTGTTCATCTATCCTCCTCCCTCAAATCTTATCCGGAGCCCCATGAATTGATTGTCATTCATGCATCCTCCACCATCGAATCTGGAGCCCCACGAATTGATTGTCTAGCGCTGTTCGTCTATCCTCTACCCTCAAATCTTTACCGGAGCCCCATGAATTGATTGTCACTCATGCATCCTCGACCATCGAGTCTGGAGCCCCACGAATTGATTGCCTAACTCTGTTCATCTATCCTTCACCCACAAATCTTATCCAGAGCCCCATGAATTGATAGTCATTCATGCTTCCTCCACCATCGAGTCTGGAACCCCATGAATTCATTGCCTAGCACTGTTCGTGTATCCTCCACCCTCAAATCTTATCCAGAGCCCCATGAATTGATTGCCATTCATTCATCCTCCACCATCGAGTCTGAAACCCCACGAATTGATTGCCTAGCACTGTTCGTCAATCCACCACCCTAAAATTTTATCCGGAGCCCCATGAATTGATTGTCATTCATGCATCCTCCACCATCGAGCCTGGAGCCCCACGAATTGATTGCCTAGCGCTGTTCATCTATCCTCCACCCTCAAATCTTATCCGGAGCCCCATGAATTGATTGTCATTCATGCATCCTCCACCATCGAATCTGGAGCCCCACGAATTGATTGTCTAGCGCTGTTCGTCTATCCTCTACCCTCAAATCTTTACCGGAGCCCCATGAATTGATTGTCATTCATGCATCCTCGACCATCGAGTCTGGAGCCCCATGAATTGATTGCCTAACGTTGTTCATCTTTCCTTCACCCTTAAATCTTATCCAGAGCCCCATGAATTGATTGTCATTAATGCATCCTCCACCATCGAGTCTGGAGCCCCACAAATTGATTGCCTAGCACTGTTCGTCTATCCACCACCCTAAAATTTTATCCAGAGCCCCATGAATTGATTGCCATTCATGCATCCTCCACCATCGAGTCTGAAACCCAACGAATTGATTGCCTAGCACTGTTCGTCTATCCACCACCCTAAAATTTTATCCGGAGCCCCATGAATTGATTGTCATTCATGCATCCTCCACCATCGAGCCTGGAGCCCCACGAATTGATTGCCTAGCGCTGTTCATCTATCCTCCACCCTCAAATCTTATCCGGAGCCCCATGAATTGATTGTCATTGATGCATCCTCCACCATCGAGTCTGGAGCCCCACAAATTGATTGTCTAGCGCTGTTCGTCTATCCTCTACCCTCAAATCTTTACCGGAGCCCCATGAATTGATTGTCATTCATGCATCCTCGACCATCGAGTCTGGAGCCCCACGAATTGATTGCCTAGCACTGTTCGTCTATCCTCCACCCTCAAATCTTATCCAGAGGCCCATGAATTGATTATCATTCCTACAGCCTCCACCATCGACTCTTGAGCCCCACGAATTGATTACCTAGCGCTGTTCGTCTATCCTCCACCTCAAATCTTATCCAGAGCCCCATGAATTGATTACCATTCATGCATCCTCCACCATCGAGTCTGAAACCCAACGAATTGATTGCCTAGCATTGTTCGTCTATCCACCACCCTAATATGTTATCCGGAGCCCCATCAATTGATTGTCATTCATGCATCCTCCACCATCGAGCCTGAGGCCGCACGAATTGATTTCCTAGCGCTGTTCATCTATCCTCCACCCTCAAATCTTATCCGGAGCCCCATGAATTGATTGTCATTAATGCATCCTCCACCATCGAGTGTGGAGCCCCACGAATTGATTGTCTAGCGCTTTTCGTCTATCCTCCACCCTCAAATCTTACCCACAGCCCCATGAATTGATTTCCTTCATGCATCCTCCACCATCGAGTCTGGAGCCCCATGAATTGATTGCCTAGCGCCGTTCGTCTATCCTCCATCCTCAAATCTTGTCTGGAGTCCCGTGAATTGATTGTGATTCATGCATCCTCCACCATCGAGCCTGGAGCCCCACGAATTGATTGCCTAGCATTGTTCATCTATCCTCCGCCCTCAAATCTTATCCGGAGCCCCATGAATTGATTGTCATTAATGCATCCTCCACCATCGAGTCTGAAACCCAACGAATTGATTGCCTAGCACTGTTCGTCTATCCACCACCCTAAAATTTTATCCAGAGCCCCATGAATAGATTGTGATTCATGCATCCTCCACCATCGAGCCTGGAGCCCCACGAATTGATTGCCTAGCGCTGTTCATCTATCCTCCACCCTCAAATCTTATCCGGAGCCCCATGAATTGATTGTCATTCATGCATCCTCCACCATCGAGCCTGGAGCCCCACGAATTGATTGCCTAGCGCTGTTCATCTATCCTCCACCCTCAAATCTTATCCGGAGCCCCATGAATTGATTGTCATTAATGCATCCTCCACCATCGAGTCTGGAGCCCCACAAATTGATTGTCTAGCGCTGTTCGTCTATCCTCTACCCTCAAATCTTTACCGGAGCCCCATGAATTGATTGTCATTCATGCATCCTCGACCATCGAGTCTGGAGCCCCACGAATTGATTGCCTAGCACTGTTCATCTATCCTCCACCCTCAAATCTTATCCGGAGCCCCATGAATTGATTGTCATTAATGCATCCTCCACCATCGAGTCTGGAGCCCCACGAATTGATTGTCTAGCGCTGTTCATCTATCCTTCACCCTTGAATCTTATCCAGAGCCCCATGAATTGATAGTCATTCATGCTTCCTCCACCATCGAGTCTGGAGCCCCACGAAGTGATTTCCTAGCAATGTTCGTCTATCCTCCACCGTCAAATCTTATCCAGAGGCCCATGAATTGATTGTCATTCATGCATCCTCCACCATCGAGTCTGGAGCCCCACGAATTGATTGCCTAAAGCTGTTCATCTATCCTTCACCCACAAATCTTATCCAGAGCCCCATGAATTGATAGTCATTCAAGCTTCCTCCACCATCGAGTCTGGAGCCCCATGAATTTATTGCCTAGCACTGTTCGTCTATCCTCCACCCTCAAATCTTATCCAGAGGCCCATGAATTGATTATCATTCCTGCAGCCTCCACCATCGACTCTTGAGCCCCACAAATTGATTGCCTAGCACTGTTCGTCTATCCTCCACCCTCAAATCTTATTCGGAGCCCCATGAATTGATTGTCATTCATGCATCCTCCACCATCAAGTCTGGAGCCCCACGAATTGATTTCCTAGCGCTTTTCGTCTATCCTCCACCCTCAAATCTTACCCACAGCCCCATGAATTGATTTCGTTCATGCATCCTCCACCATCGATTCTGGAGCCCCATGAATTGATTGCCTAGCGCCGTTCGTCTATCCTCCATCCTCAAATCTTGTCTGGAGCCCCGTGAATTGATTGTCATTCATGCATCCTCCACCATCGAGTCTGGAGCCCCACGAATTGATTGCCTAGCATTGTTCATCTATCCTCCACCCTCAAATCTTATCCGGAGCCCCATGAATTGATTGTCATTCTTGCATCCTGCACCATCGAGTCTAGAGCCCCACGAATTTATTGCCCTACACTGTTCGTCTATCCTCCACCCTCAAATCTTACCCGGAGCCCCATGAATTGATTATCATTCATGCATCCTCCACCATCGAGTCTGGAGCCTCACGAATTTATTGCCTAGCGCTATTCGTCTATCCTCCACCTCAAATCTTATCCAGAGCCCCATGAATTGATTGCCATTCATGCATCCTCCACTATCGAGTCTGAAACCCCACGAATTGATTGCCTAGCACTGTTCGTCTATCCACCACCCTAAAATTTTATCCGGAGCCCCATGAATTGATTGTCATTCATGCATCCTCCACCATCGAGCCTGGAGCCCCACGAATTGATTGCCTAGCGCTGTTCATCTATCCTCCACCCTCAAATCTTATCCGGAGCCCCATGAATTGATTGTCATTAATGCATCCTCCACCATCGAGTCTGGAGCCCCACAAATTGATTGTCTAGCGCTGTTCGTCTATCCTCTACCCTCAAATCTTTACCGGAGCCCCATGAATTGATTGTCATTCATGCATCCTCGACCATCGAGTCTGGAGCCCCACGAATTGATTGCCTAACGTTGTTCATCTATCCTTCACCCTTAAATCTTATCCAGAGCCCCATGAATTGATAGTCATTCATGCTTCCTCCACCATCGAGTCTGGAGCCCCACGAAGTGATTTCCTAGCAATGTTCGTCTATCCTCCACCGTCAAATCTTATCCAGAGGCCCATGAATTGATTGTCATTCATGCATCCTCCACCTTCGAGTCTGAAGCCACACGAATTGATTGCCTAGCGCTGTTCGTCTACCCACCACCCTCAAATTTTATCCGGAGCCCCATGAATTGATTGTCATTCATGCATCCTCCACCATCAAGCCTGGAGCCCCACGAATTGATTGCCTAGCGCTGTTCATCTATCCTCCTCTCTCAAATCTTATCCGGAGCCCCATGAATTGATTGACATTCATGCATCCTCCACCATCGAGTCTGGAGCCCCACGAATTGATTGTCTAGCACTGTTCGTCTATCCTCTACCCTCAAATCTTTACCGGAGCCCCATGAATTGATTGTCATTCATGCATCCTCGACCATCGAGTCTGGAGCCCCACGAATTGATTGCCTAACGCAGTTCATCTATCCTTCACCCACAAATCTTATCCAGGGCCCCATGAATTGATAGTCATTCATGCTTCCTCCACCATCGAGTCTGGAGCCCCACGAATTGATTGCCTAGCACTGTTCGTCTATCCTCCACCCTCAAATCTTATCCAGAGGCCCATGAATTGATTATCATTCCTGCAGCCTCCACCATCGACTCTTGAGCCCCACAAATTGATTGCCTAGCGCTGTTCGTCTATCCTCCACCCTCAAATCTTATTCGGAGCCCCATGAATTGATTGTCATTCATGCATCCTCCACCATCCAGTCTGGAGCCCCACGAATTGATTTCCTAGCGCTTTTCGTCTATCCTCCACCCTCAAATCTTACCCACAGCCCCATGAACTGATTTCCTTCATGCATCCTCCACCATCGAGTCTGGAGCCCCACGAATTGAATGCCTAGCGCTGTTCATCTATCCTTCACCCACAAATCTTATCCAGGGCCCCATGAATTGATAGTCATTCATGCTTCCTCCACCATCGAGTCTGGAGCCCCACGAATTGATTGCCTAGCACTGTTCGTCTATCCTCCACCCTCAAATCTTATCCAGAGGCCCATGAATTGATTATCATTCCTGCAACCTCCACCATCGACGCTTGAGCCCCACAAATTGATTGCCTAGCGCTGTTCGTCTATCCTCCACCCTCAAATCCTATCTAAAGCCCCATGATTTGATTGTCATTCATGCATCCTCCACCATCCAGTCTGGAGCCCCACGAATTGATTTCCTAGCGCTGTTCGTCTATCGTCCACCCTCAAATCTTACCCACAGCCCCATGAATTGATTGTCCTTCATGCATCCTCCACCATCGAGTCTCGAGCCCCACGAATTGCTTTCCTAGCACTGTTCGTCTATCCTCAACCCTCAAATCTTATTCGGAGCCCCATGAAGTGATTGTCATTCATGCATCCTCCACCATTGAGTCTGGAACCCCACGAATTGATTGCCTAGCGTTGTTCATCTATCCTCCACCCTCAAATATAATCCGGTGCCCCACGAATTGATTGTCATTCATGCATCCTCCACCATCGAGTTTGGAGCCCCACGAATTGAATGCCTAGCGATGTTCGTATATCCTCCACACTAAAATCTTATCTGGAGCCCCATGAATTGATTATCATTCATGCATCCTCCACCATTGAGTCTGGATTCCCACGAATTGAATGCCTAGCGTTGTTCATCTATCCTCCACCCTCAAATCTTATCCGGAGCCCCATGAATCAATTGTCATTCATGCATCCTCCACCATCGAGTCTAGAGCCCCACGAATTGAATGCCTAGCGATGTTCGTCTATCCTCCACCCTCAAATCTTATCCGGAGCTCCATGAATTGATTGCCATTCATGCATCCTCCCCCATCGAGTCTGAAGCCCCACGAATTGATTGTCTAGCACTGTTCGTCTATCCACCACCCTCAAATTTCATCCGGAGACCCATGAATTGATTGTCACTCATGCATCCTCCACCATCGAGCCTGGAGCCCCACGAATTGATTGCCTAGCGCTGTTCATCTATCCTCCACCCTCAAATCTTATCCGGAGCCCCATGAATTGATTGTCATTCATGCATCCTCCACCATCGAGTCTGGAGCCCCACGAATTGATTGTCTAGCGCTGTTCGTCTATCCTCCACCCTTAAATCTTACCCGGAGCCCCTTGAATTGATTATCGTTAATGCATCCTCCACCATCGAGTCTGGAGCCCCAGGAATTTATTGCCTAGCGCTATTCGTCAATCCTCCACCTCAAATCTTATCCGGAGCCCCATGAATTGATTGTCATTCATGCATTCTCCACTGTCGCAACCTACCCTTCGGCGGGAGGGCGACGCGTGACTCGCGGGATGCGTGTTCCACGAAAGGAATACGCGCGGAGTCGCCACCAACGTTTATTTGAGGAAAACGTCAGAAAAACCGGAAAAGACGCGATCTACGAACTTTTTAGTGAAAGGTTCGGGAGTTGTATTTACGCACGGGGAAGGTATTAGCACCCCACACGTCCGTCCTAAGGGACGGCAGCCTTTAATCGAATGTGAAAACATGACTTTGATTTTTATGTTCCCTTTTATGTTCTTATATCCTTTATACCCTTTTTATATTTTCTCTTTTTGTGGTCGACAAGGGTGTTTCCCTTTGCTCCTACGTATTCCTCAATTTGGGATGAGAAAATCAGACCTACGTAGTTCTTTTGGAACAAAGTGTTTGGTTAAGTTGTTTTTGTCTTTTTTGCAAAATATGTTTTTATTGAACAAAAGGTCATTTAAGGTGTTGAACCATTAAACGGTCTTTTGATTTTGAAAGGGGAGAAACGTTAAGGCGTTGGACCGTTAACGATCTCTTGTTTTTGAAAGGAGAGAAACGTTAAGGCATTGGACCATTAACGATCTCTTGGGGTGGTCGACAAAAGCGGGGCTTTTGCTCCTACGTATCCTCAATGAGGAACTCAGACCTACGTAGTTCTTGCAAAAGCGGTAAAGTTACATGTTGATTTTATGCTTTTGAACGGTCCATGTTAACCGATAAAAGCAAAGAGGACCGTTTAAGGCGTTGGACCTTAAAACGGTTTTTAGTGATTTTCGGACAAAACTTGATCTGTGAGTCTATTTTAGTCTTAGTTTCACTTTGGTTATTAATCAATTCATTCAAGGAAACTTCCAAAGAAAAACGTCCGATTGATTTTTTTAATTTATTTTATTCAAAGATATTTTGATTATTTTATTATTATTTTTCAAGATATTTTGATTATTTTATTATTATTTTACTTTTTTGGTTTAACCGAGGTTATAGCGTGAACGATCGGTTAGATTTCATTTTAAAAGTGATTAAATGAGATTACAACACAAATGATCGGTTGAAATTCATTTTATCATTATTTAGATGAGAAAACGGCTTAAATAAACGGTAAAAGCGCGTTAAAGACGGAAGAAAAGAAATCGAAAATAAAGATGAAAGCTTAAAAAAACAAGAAATGAATTGAAAGTCTCGGATTCGAAAACTTACCCGTTGAAGAACGAAGAACGGACGAAGAACGATGAAGAACGGACGAAAACCTTCACGGATTTGCTTACGGAAACATCTCGGAAGCGTTACGGAAGCACCTCGGCTTGGATTTTCTTCACGGAAACAATTTTTTTCACCCAAAACAGCTGAAATACATAGCCAGGGGGCTGAGGGATCCTTAGAACAGCCCCCTTCAGCCTTTTTATAGGAAAAAGGGGGAGGAGGTTGCCGCCCAGCTCGCCCAGGCGACCTTAGCTCGCCCAGGCGACCTTAGCTCGCCCAGGCGAGCTGGGTTGCTTCCTCCAGAAGCAACCCAGCTTCAAAAAACGTTCTTGAAGGCCCAATTCAAAATTTCGAAATTGCTATTTGCACCCCCCCAATTTTGATAAGTTCACCCCCCCTCTTTCGTAATTTACGGAAAAGTTACGGAAGCCTTACGGAAGCATATAGGACTTGATTTTCTTCTTTTTTTCTCTTCCGTCTCACCCATATTAAGTTAATTATGCTTATTTAGAGTTATGGGAATTTTACGGAAGCATTACGGGTGTCCCGGAAGCCTCGGAATCCCATTTTTCAACAAAACGGGGGGTGTGGTGGCCATCTACCTTGCCCAGGCGAGCTCAGCTCGCCCAGGCGAGCTAGGTTACTTCAATCTTAAGCAAGAAATTGCCCAGAAACCTCTAGAAGGGCCCAGATTCGAAAATTACTGTTTGCACCCCCCATTTTTACTAAATACACCCCCCTTTGGCTTTTTTTGGTGATTCTTTTTTCGTAAAGTTACGGAAACTTACGAATTTCGTAACGATACTTGTTTTCTTTCCGTAATGTTACGGAACCTTGCGGATTACATAATCATCCCCTTTTTGACTTACGGAATGTTACGGAACCTCACTTAATTATGCAACGATGCTTCCATTTGATTTCCGGTGTGTCACGGAAACTTACGGATTGTGCATCAATATTTTTTTTGGTTTTTCGACATGTCCTGGAATTTCACAAATTGCCTAATGATGGATGCCAAGCACCTCACAAGGACCAAAGAAAGGTCGCATGTCATCAAGCAAAGGTCCCCGGACGAAATTAGGGTATGACAGTTGCCCCTCTTTACTTGTCTTTTATTGGAGATAAAAGGAAAGTAAAGATAAGACACTAATTTCGTTCCTCTCGATTTGACGAGAGTCGCGGGTGACCATAAAATCTCCACATGCAAATGACTTGTTGTTCCCAGAATATCACAAATTGCCTAATGATGGGTGTCAAGCACCTCACAAGGACCAAAGAATGGTCGCATGTCATCAAGCAAAGGTCCCCGGACGAATATCAGTGTATGACACTAATTTCGCTCCTCTCGGTTGACGAGAGTCGTGGGTGACCATGACTTGTCGTTCCTAGAATTTCACAAATTGCCTAATGATGGATGCCAAGCACCTCACAAGGACCAAAGAATGGTCGCATGTAATCAAGCAAAGGTCCCCGGACGAAAATCTGTGTATGACACTAATTTCGCTCCTCTCGGTTGACGAGAGTCGCGGGTGACCATGAAATTTCCGCATGTAAATGACTTGTTGTTCCCGGAGGAACAAAAGGTGCAGAAGACTGTGTCAGCCTCTGCATGCTATCAAGCGTTCTGTCTTACAGATAGCAAAAGAATGTTTATACGGATAACCACTCGGGTATTTCCGCGTATCATCGGGCCCGCCGCCTCTGGATGATACAAGGGTGCAGAATGACCAAACTTGGTCTCTGCTTGTCATCGGGCCCGCCGCCTCTGGATGACAAAAGGGTGCGGATAACCGTAAGGTATCTCCGCGTATCATCGGGCCCGCCGCCTCTGGATGATACAAGGGTGCAGAATGACCAAACTGGTCTCTGCTTGTCATCGGGCCCGCCGCCTCTGGATGACAAAAGGGTGCGAATAACCGTAAGGTATCTCCGCGTATCATCGGGCCCGCCGCCTCTGGATGATACAAGGGTGCAGAATGACCAAACTTGGTCTCTGCTTGTCATCGGGCCCGCCGCCTCTGGATGACAAAAGGGTGCGAATAACCGTAAGGTATCTCCGCGTATCATCGGGCCCGCCGCGTCTGGATGATACAAGGGTGCAGAATGACCAAACTTGGTCTCTGCTTGTCATCGGGCCCGCCGCCTCTGGATGACAAAAGGGTGCGAATAACCGTAAGGTATCTCCGCGTATCATCGGGCCCGCCGCCTCTGGATGATACAAGGGTGCAGAATGACCAAACTTGGTCTCTGCTTGTCATCAGGCCCGCCGCCTCTGGATGACAAAAAGGGTGCGGATAACCGTAAGGTATCTCCGCGTATCATCGGGCCCGCCGCCTCTGGATGATACAAGGGTGCAGAATGACCAAACTTGGTCTCTGCTTGTCATCGGGCCCGCCGCCTCTGGATGACAAAAAGGGTGCGGATAACCGTAAGGTATCTCCGCGTATCATCGGGCCCGCCGCCTCTGGATGATACAAGGGTGCAGAATGACCAAACTTGGTCTCTGCTTGTCATCGGGCCCGCCGCCTCTGGATGACAAAAGGGTGCGGATAACCGTAAGGTATCTCCGCGTATCATCGGGCCCGCCGCCTCTGGATGATACAAGGGTGCATGTCACATGACCTCAGGGTCAGTATGACAAAGATTATGGGGCGGCCGACAAAAGCAAGGCTCTTGCTCCTACGTATCCTCCAATGAGGAATTCAGACCTACGTAGTTCTTGATAACTTGTGAGACTTGAAAAGTCTCCATCGGAAAATGATGGCATCTCCGGAAAGGGTGCAGATGACCATATTGGTCTCTGCTCGTCAATCACACTTGGGGTCACTGAATGACGAGGTGCGGATAACCGTAAGGTGTCTCCGCAGGCTACCAGCTCTTGAGTCATGGCAACAAAAGGCGGTGTGGTCGACAAAAGCGAGGCTCTTGCTCCTACGTATCCTCCAATGAGGAACTCAGACCTACGTAGTTCTGGATAACTTGTGAGACTTTGAAAAAGTCTCGGTGTTTTCTCCACTAAAACGCAAACATGCTTTAGCAAAGAGACAAATATTCCAACTGATTAGAGCAGCATATGCCTTTTTGAGTGAAAAACAACGCGTCTACCGGGGAAGGAGAGTATGCTGATGAAATTTTCTCATAACCATAAATGAGATTTTGGATGTTAGCATTTCGTTTCTAAATGACCATTTAGAGGAAACACTGGGTTCGACAAAAATAGAAGAAAATCACTCAAAGTGTATCAATCTCGCACAGGTAAGTGTTTCATCCTAATTCCGAACCATAGATATGTCATGACTTGACTTTGCAAATTATTTCCTATCAAATCAAAAATTACATGCGTGATCATGGATCAATAGGGCTTCCCTTGGGAATGGGTTCTTTTGGTGGGTTTTTTTCGGCTTTTGTGTGTTTTTGGCTTTTGATTTTCCTGGCTTTTTCTTTTTCTATTTTTTTTTGTTTAGTGCGGGGCGAGGAAAAAAAAGTCGCTAGCGCACGGGATTTTGGTTGGCAATCAAAGGGAGAAGACCATTTTAGGTCGTGGTTTCCTTTCCTTCCTTTTTTGTTCATTTGGTGACAATTCTGTATTGTTCAGATATTGTCTGGTCAAAAGACCTTTCTGCACATTTCTTCTAGTTTCTTTGATCAAGAACTTTCTTTCCTTCCTTTTTTACTTTCTCCCATTCTTTGGTTGGGAATTTTCTTTCTTTTCTTTTTGCTTTCTCCCACTCTTTGATTGGGAATTTCCTTTCCTTCCTTTTTTGCTTTCTCTTTGATTGGGAATTTCCTTTCCTTCCTTTTTTGCTTTCTCTTTGGTTGGAAATTTCCTTTCCTTCTTCTTCTTTTTTTTTTTTTTGCTTCCGAGGGTAAGGTTTATGGTGAGTCAGGATTTTGGCTCAAGGCTTGTAGAATGGCTAGACATGATACATGTCAGGGTTTGGTTTGGTTCAAGGATAAAAAGGGATGCCTCACATTATTTCCATGACACAAATGCAAAAATGATGATTCGGAAACTTTATGCAAAACTGGTCATGCATGCACCTATGCGGACACTCAAGTGTCAAATTTTTATGGTCATGTGATGCTAGGGCTCAGGATTCATTTCCTCTATTTTAATCAACCCAATGTTTCCAAAATATGTTCTTTTATCAATTTGTGCATTCATCCGAGTCCATTTCGGGCGTCCGGGAAAATTTTCACAGCGTTCACCCTTCAGGTGTATACACACTTTTTTTTTTTCAAAAATTGGTTATGAATTTTTTCAAAGAAAAGTTGGAAGTCATCTCTTTTCAAAAGCATGTTGGTTTTTCAGCTTTGACAACTTATTTTTTCTTTTTTCTCCTTCTTTTTTTTTTTTATCATTATCATTTGTTTATTTCTTTTTCTTGTTTGTTTTTTTTTCTTCTTCTTTTTTTTTTTTTTTTCATGAGGTATTTTGCTACCTAAACATGTGCATATTTTTGTGAGGTATTTTTGCTATATACATGCATATCCAAGGTATCTTGCCACCTAAACATACATATATACGTTTTGTGAGGTATTTTTTTGCTACATACACGCATATCCAAGGTATCTTGCTACCTAAACATACATATATATATTTTGTGAGGTATCTTTTTGCTACATACATGCATATCTAAGGTATCTTGCTACCTAAACATACATATATATATTTTGTGAAGTGTGTTTTTGTTTACATACATGCATATCTAAGGTATCTTTCTACCTAAACATACATATATATATTTTCTGAGGTATGACTACCTTCCGAGCTTGTGCTCGTTTTATTTAAATTCCTAGGATCATGAGCAACTAGGTGTGTCTTACTATGAAAAGCGATCAAATAACAAGCATAGATTCAAAAGGTACTAGGTTGCCTCCTAGTAGCGCTTCTTTAACGTCTTTAGCTGGACGCGTTATGACTTGTCAGTCACTGACCTAGTACTTTGCTTACCTTTGGCTTTGGACTTGGTCGCCTATGGGTCGGCCATGTGTCGTAGGCAACGCTCTAACTTTTTTGTGGATGAGCAGAGGTGAACTCTAAAGGTGGTGGCGGTGCGTCTATTGCCCGCTACCGGCCATCCTAATGCTACTGTGGTGTCTCGCCCTGCGTCTGCCTGAGGGTGCAGTACTTCTTGATGAAAGCCTGATTAATAGGGGCCTGATGAACTTGTTGGGGTCGACGGGCACTCCGTAGAAATGACAGAGGCCCGTAATTAGAGCTGGAAACCCCAGGGCCCTGTTGGACTTCTTCAGGTCCACTGGGTGTCTTTGTGGGTGCGATCCCTGCAAACAATAGATGGCATCAGAAATCAGTTGAACCATATTTATACTTACCCATGTCGGGACGACACAGACCAACTGATACTTTTGCAGGGGGAGATTGGCATTGCGGTCGCTGGGCAGAATGTTGCTAAGTAACAATGTCACCTATATCTGTATAAGAGTGGTCATGTTGGTGCGCATGATCCACACTCGTCTCTTTGCAGTGGCCCGGGTGAAATCTTGCCCCGGTATGCATAATAGCTGTGTGATAGCCTCCCTCTCTGGTTGTGCTCGCACAGTTGGCCCTCCTCCAATATCAGGGGGTGGCCCAGGAACCGTTAAAAGGAAACTACTGGCCCCTTAACCGGAAGTGCAAGTCTCGGTTAAGCATTTAAGGGCAGAGGACCTTAAATTCTTTTAAGGTGTGGATGTCGAGCACACTGAAAATAAGGACACGTAGCCCTCTAAAGGTGAGGGCGTGCAGCCCTCTCAAGGCGAGGAGGTGTAGTCCTCTGGAGGTGAGGGCGTGCAGCCCTCTGCTGGCGAGGACGTGTAGTCCTTTCAAGGTGAGGGCGTGTAGCCCTCTGACAGCGAGGGTAACTAGTACCCAAGGTGAGGGCGTGTAGCCCTCTCAAGGCGAGGACATGTAGTCCTCTGAAGGTGAGGGCTTGCAGCCCTCTGAAGGTGAGGACATGTAGTCCTCTCAAGGCGAGGAGGTGTAGTCCTCTGGAGGTGAGGGCGTGCAGCCCTCTGCTGGCGAGGACGTGTAGTCCTTTCAAGGTGAGGGCGTGTAGCCCTCTGACGGTGAGGGTAACTAGTACCCAAGGTGAGGGTGTGTAGCCCTCTCAAGGCGAGGACATGTAGTCCTCTGAAGGTGAGGGCTTGCAGCCCTCTGAAGGTGAGGACATGTAGTCCTCTCAAGGCGAGGACGTGTAGTCCTCTCAACGGTGAGGGTAACTAGTACCCAAGGTGAGGGCGTGTAGCCCTCTCAAGGCGAGGACGTGTAGTCCTCTGAAGGTGACGGCGTGCAGCCCTCTGAAGGTGAGGACATGTAGCCCTCTCAAGGCGAGGACATGTAGCCCTCTGAAGGTGAGGACATGTAGTCCTCTCAAGGCGAGGACGTGTAGTCCTCTTAACGGTGAGGGTAACTAGTACCCAAGGTGAGGGCGTGTAGCCCTCTGATGGCGAGGACATGAACTCCTCTGATGGCGAGGACATGTAGCCCTCTGAAGGTGAGGACATGTAGTCCTCTCAAGGCGAGGACGTGTAGTCCTCTCAACGGTGAGGGTAACTAGTACCCAAGGTGCGGGCGTGTAGCCCTCTCAAGGCGAGGACGTGTAGTCCTCTGAAGGTGAGGGCGTGCAGCCCTCTCAAGGCAAGGACGTGTAGTCCTCTGAAGGCGAGGGCGTGCAGCCCTCTGATGGCGAGGACGTGTAGTCCTCTCAAGGCGAGGACGTGTAGTCCTCTCAACGGTGAGGGTAACTAGTACCCAAGGTGAGGGCGTGTAGCCCTCTCAAGGCGAGGACGTGTAGTCCTCTGAAGGTGAGGGCGTGCAGCCCTCTGATGGCGAGGACGTGTAGTCCTCTCAACGGTGAGGGTAACTAGTACCCAAGGTGAGGGCGTGTAGCCCTCTCTCGGCGAGGACAGGTAGTCCTCTGGAGGTGAGGGCGTGCAGCCCTCTGATGGCGAGGACATGAAGTCCTCTGATGGCGAGGACATGTAGCCCTCTGAAGGTGAGGACATGTAATCCTCTAAAGGTGAGGACGTGTAGTCCTCTCATGGCGAGGACATGTAGTCCTCTGATGGCGAGGACATGTAGTCCTCTCAAGGCGAGGACGTGTAGTCCTCTAAAGGTAATAGGTACAAGTACCCAAGGGTCCACCCTTATGAGAAAGCAAGAGATCGACTTATCGAGAGGGCCGGTCATCCCAAATCCACAAGATTTGGACATTAGATGTAGGAAATCTATGCAGTTAACATAATTTTTGGGGATGCAGATGCATGCAACCTTTGTCGTGAAATTTTGGTAAATGCAGACTTGTAATGGAAATTTGTACAATGTTCATGACATTCTTTCCCTATTTTGTGATTTTGATTTTGAAATTTTTTTTTTTTTTTTTTTTAGAAATGGGTTTATGATCCCAACATGGTTGGCTCATGGTGCCTAACACATGCAACTAAGAAGGTAGTGTGAAGTTTCACGCTTCCCCTTTTTTTGTTTTTGTTTTGTAGAGGAAAACGCAAGGATGAGCAAACATGAAAACAAATGGTATGCAATTTTGCAGATCAAAAAGTTTGTTGAACGCATATGCATGATGATGCCATGACTCATGCAAAATGTGAGGCTGTAATATGATAACAGACAAATGCAGGAACGATATGTTCATTATGATGCCATGAAGAGATGTTTATGCGATGCATGATATGAATGCATTTTACGGACACGAGAGCCCGGAAAATTATCTCTTCTTACTTGCGTATTTGGGGGCGCAGTGCCCCATGTGTACAATTAAGAAGGTGATATGGACCTTCCGGCTTCCCGTGACAAAGGACGAGACTAACATACAATGCATGCTAGAGATAAAATGTGGGAGTGACTTGATTCGCACTGATTTTTGGAGTAAAAACGTGGGATAAACTCATTTTTTTTTAAAAAGTTATAACTAATCAAGATCTGAGCGACAATACAAACTTCCTAGCGGTTTCTAATCATATGGTCCATTAAGTCTATCATATGCTGACAATAGCTGAGAAGTCTGTGGATCTCCTCGGGGGCGGGGTAGGTGTCCGCCACTGCTTTGGCCTTGGCTAGCAATGGGGGAAGTTCTTGACTCCTGTTCAAAGTAAGAGCAAATCGGTCCGTCCACATTGTTGCCTCTTGGTGCAATGAATCAATTACCTTTTCCCTTGCTTCCCTTTCTGCTGATATCTTGGCGTACTCATCCTCTAGCCTTTGCTCGTGAGTCGCCGCTAGATTTAGCTTCTCTTTGCACTTATCGATGATGGCCCACATATTCCCTTCAGTCTTGCTTAACTGTTGGGACAAATTTCTTTTCGACCTAAGGCAAACCTTTAGCTCGTCCTTCAAGATCATGCCTTTGACCCGTGATGATTCCTTTCACCTCTTCGGAGCTTGAGCTCACTATTGCTGCCCTATAAAGCCCCTCAAAACTTTGCTTTGGTCGTGTTCTTCCTTTCAGGCCTTCTTGGTTTCTCGTTCCAAGGCTTCAGCGGTGGCCATATTGACGTCCCTTAGTTCATCATACTCTTTTCAGACTTTGATGGCTATGGACTTGAACTTCTCTTCGACTACCCGGGCTCTTTCAAGCTCTGCCTTTAGGGCTTGTACCTCATCACTTTCTTCCGAAGCTTTAACCTCATCGTCTCTCACAGTCTTTAGATTTGGGAGCCAATCCAATCCTTGTGTCCGGACTCTCAGCCACTTATGATAGCCGCCGATGCTCCCATTACTGCTTCCCCTAAGCTCTTTGTCCTTTCTTCACGCCGCATCCCATGCCTTGCGAACTCCTTGGAGTACCCTCGCGTTGTGGTCACTAAAACCCCGTGCGATGAAAGGCGTGATGCTTTCGTCTAATGTCGCTCCTCTCATGGGGTAGCCAAGCTGTCTTATGGCGAGAACGGGATTATAATTAATACAACCCCTTGTTCCCATCAAGGGAACATTTGGACATCCTTCGCATGAAGATAGAATCTTGATTCTTCCTTCCTTCTAGCGAGGGAACCAATTAACAGACGCCCCCCCATGCTAGCCAAGAGTTGGTCCCAATTCGCCTTTCCTTTTTCGACGCACGAGCGGTAACCTTGTAGCGGATAGACGGGCCTACCTTCTTGGAGAAAAAGGTGTGAAACCAGCCCCATATAGAGAGCTGGAGTACAGCAAACAATCCTTGCATTGCTTTCTTCACATCTTCGGTCGAAGGTGTCATATAGGTCGGCTAGCATAGCGACAACCGGACTTTCCTTGTGGTTATGATAGGCGAGAAAAACGTCGATCGCTGCCAGGTCCACCAACCCATCCACATTTGGAAAGAGGACTCCCTCGAAAATCAACAGTGTGAGAATATCTATGAATGGGGTCCACTCGCCTTTATCTGCCAAGATTCTTGCTTTTACCTCCAAATATTTTCTCGGTATTCCGACCACCCCATTTTCGACTTGCCTTTGGCGGTCTAATTCCTGCGCCGAGAATTGGACTTTTTTTAGAAATTCTGGCCAATGAGGGGTAGAACCCTGAGAAGAGGTATGGTTTCCTTCCCCCTAGAGGACATCCTAGGATCTCTTCAAATTCTTCCACCATTGGTGATAGCTGGAAGTCCCCAAAGATGAAGCACCTCAACGGCTGATCATAATACTAGGCGAGGGAGGCAATTGGTTCTATGGAGACTTCTACCCTAGCTAGGTCCCAAATGCTTACCATAGGCTTTGCGGAAGGCTTGCCGTTGAAGTTGACCCATTAATTGCCCCAACTTTCGTAAACTGGTGACCTCTAAGCTCTTGATTTTGACTTGATAAAACCTCTTTTTAAGCGAAGGCTTTTGACTTGATCCCATGTTTTACTAAAGTGAAATAAAATCTAGTGCGAATCAAAACTCCGACATCTATCATGGGTGGAATGGATGAATGCATGAAGGAATGCATATGACACGGATGCAATTTATGAATACGGGAGCTCGGGAAATTGTCTCCTTCTTAGATACAACGTCTTGGGGTAGCAAAGTGCCCAACGTATGTATTTAAGAAGGTGACACGGACCCTCCGTTGGTTTGCCCAAGAGAGGGGATTAAGACGGAACCCGCACATGATGCACATGCGAAAGGTACAATACGGGGATGTACATAGTATGATAATATTCACTGAACATAAGCAAACGGGTATATGATACTTATGCATGGCAGTGTGAAAAATGGCACGCAGCGTGTTTGCTCCGTGCCCCTATTTAAGGGACCTATAAGGGAGAGAACTAACTAGGCTTTTAGCAATAATCCCCAAGGTAGTCATATCTCTCTTGATGGTTTCTAGAGGTATCATCCCCTTCGAAGAACATATTGCAGCAGTAGGGACTACTAGCAACAATAAGTTTTCAAAGAGAAAAGCTCTAGATGAGGGTTCACTGTAATCAAGCAAGTCGGAGACCTAGCATGATCACAGATTCACCTCCACTCCTTATGTTCCCATGAACCCGGGTATAGGGCCCTTTTTCACTCACAGTGTGTGCAAATAGTGTTGGTGTTCGTGTGCATCAAATGAATAAATATTTACTTCATGCATACATTTTAAAACGCACTAAAAGCAACAAAGAGTTTATATACACAAGAACATAATGAAAGGAAACCAACAAAGGGGTAAGTCACGGTAAAACATTGCACAAAATTAAATGGCCTAACTCTCTAAAAACAGTCCCCAGTGGAGTCGCCAACTGTCGCAACCTACCCTTCGGCGGGAGGGTGACGCGTGACTCGCGGGATGCGTGTTCCACGAAAGGAATACGCGCGGAGTCGCCACCAACGTTTATTTGAGGAAAACGTCGGAAAAACCGGAAAAGACGCGATCTACGAACTTTTTAGTGAAAGGTTCGGGAGTTGTATTTACGCACGGGGAAGGTATTAGCACCCCACACGTCCGTCCTAAGGGACGGCAGCCTTTAATCGAATGTGCAAACATGACTTTGATTTTTATGTTCCCTTTTATGTTCTTATATCCTTTATAGCCTTTTTATATTTTCTCTTTTTGTGGTCGACAAGGGTGTTTCCCTTTGCTCCTACGTATTCCTCAATTTGGGATGAGAAAATCAGACCTACGTAGTTCTTTTGGAACAAAGTGTTTGGTTAAGTTGTTTTTGTCTTTTTTGCAAAATATGTTTTTATTGAACAAAAGGTCATTTAAGGTGTTGAACCATTAAACGGTCTTTTGATTTTGAAAGGGGAGAAACGTTAAGGCGTTGGACCATTAACGATCTCTTGTTTTTGAAAGGAGAGAAACGTTAAGGCATTGGACCATTAACGATCTCTTGGGGTGGTCGACAAAAGCGGGGCTTTTGCTCCTACGTATCCTCAATGAGGAACTCAGACCTACGTAGTTCTTGCAAAAGCGGTAAAGTTACATGTTGATTTTATGCTTTTGAACGGTCCATGTTAACCGATAAAAGCAAAGAGGACCGTTTAAGGCGTTGGACCTTAAAACGGTTTTTAGTGATTTTCGGACAAAACTTGATTTGTGAGTCTATTTTAGTCTTAGTTTCACTTTGGTTATTAATCAATTCATTCAAGGAAACTTCCAAAGAAAAACGTCCGATTGATTTTTTTAATTTATTTTATTCAAAGATATTTTGATTATTTTATTATTATTTTTCAAGATATTTTGATTATTTTATTATTATTTTACTTTTTTTGGTTTAACCGAGGTTATAGCGTGAACGATCGGTTAGATTTCATTTTAAAAGTGATTAAATGAGATTACAACACAAATGATCGGTTGAAATTCATTTTATCATTATTTAGATGAGAAAACGGCTTAAATAAACGGTAAAAGCGCGTTAAAGACGGAAGAAAAGAAATCGAAAATAAAGATGAAAGCTTAAAAAAACAAGAAATGAATTGAAAGTCTCGGATTCGAAAACTTACCCGTTGAAGAACGAAGAACAGACGAAGAACGATGAAGAACGGACGAAAACCTTCACGGATTTGCTTACGGAAACATCTCGGAAGCGTTACGGAAGCACCTCGGCTTGGATTTTCTTCACGGAAACAATTTTTTTCACCCAAAACAGCTGAAATACATAGCCAGGGGGCTGAGGGATCCTTAGAACAGCCCCCTTCAGCCTTTTTATAGGAAAAAGGGGGAGGAGGTTGCCGCCCAGCTCGCCCAGGCGACCTTAGCTCGCCCAGGCGAGCTGGGTTGCTTCCTCCAGAAGCAACCCAGCTTCAAAAAACGTTCTGGAAGGCCCAATTCAAAATTTCGAAATTGCTATTTGCACCCCCCCAATTTTGATAAGTTCACCCCCCCTCTTTCGTAATTTACGGAAAAGTTACGGAAGCCTTACGGAAGCATATAGGACTTGATTTTCTTCTTTTTTTCTCTTCCGTCTCACCCATATTAAGTTAATTATGCTTATTTAGAGTTATGGGAATTTTACGGAAGCATTACGGGTGTCCCGGAAGCCCCGGAATCCCATTTTTCAACAAAACGGGGGGTGTGGTGGCCATCTAGCTCGCCCAGGCGAGCTCAGCTCGCCCAGGCGAGCTAGGTTACTTCAATCTTAAGCAAGAAATTGCCCAGAAACCTCTAGAAGGGCCCAGATTCGAAAATTACTGTTTGCACCCCCCATTTTTACTAAATACACCCCCCTTTGGCTTTTTTTGGTGATTCTTTTTTCGTAAAGTTACGGAAACTTACGAATTTCGTAACGATACTTGTTTTCTTTCCGTAATGTTACGGAACCTTGCGGATTACATAATCATCCCCTTTTTGACTTACGGAATGTTACGGAACCTCACTTAATTATGCAACGTTGCTTCCATTTGATTTCCGGTGTGTCACGGAAACTTACGGATTGTGCATCAATATTTTTTTTGGTTTTTCGGCATGTCCTGGAATTTCACAAATTGCCTAATGATGGATGCCAAGCACCTCACAAGGACCAAAGAAAGGTCGCATGTCATCAAGCAAAGGTCCCCGGACGAAATTAGGGTATGACATCCACCATCGAGTTTGGAGCCCCACGAATTGATTACCTAGCGCAGTTCGTCTATCCTCCATCCTCAAATCTTATCTGGAGCCCCATGAATTGATTTTCATTCATGCATCCTACACCATCGAGTCTGGAGCCCCACGAATTGATGGCCTAGCGATGTTCGTCTATCCTCCACCCTCAAATCCTATCTGGAGCCCCATGATTTGATTGTCATTCATGCATCCTCCACCATCCAGTCTGGAGCCCCAAGAATTGATTTCCTAGCGTTGTTCGTCTATCCTCCACCCTCAAATCTTACCCACAGCCCCATGAATTGATTGTCCTTCATGCATCCTCCACCATCGAGTCTCGAGCCCCACGAATTGCTTTCCTAGCACTGTTCGTCTATCCTCAACCCTCAAATCTTATCCGGAGCCCCATGAAGTGATTGTCATTCATGAATCCTCCACCATTGAGTCTGGAACCCCACGAATTGATTGCCTAGCGTTGTTCATCTATCCTCCACCCTCAAATCTTATCCGGAGCCCCATGAATCAATTGTCATTCATGCATCCTCCACCATCGAGTCTAGAGCCCCACGAATTGAATGCCTAGCGATGTTCGTCTATCCTCCACCCTCAAATCTTATCCAGAGCCCCATGAATTGATTGCCATTCATGCATCCTCCACCATCGAGTCTGAAGCCCCACGAATTGATTGTCTAGTGCTGTTCGTCTATCCACCACCCTCAAATTTTATCCGGAGACCCATGAATTGATTGTCATTCATGCATTCTCCACCATCGAGCCTGGAGCCCCACGAATTGATTGCCTAGCGTTGTTCATCTATCCTCCACCCTCAAATCTTATCCGGAGCCCCATGAATTGATTGTCATTCATGCATCCTCCACCATCGAGTCTGGAGCCCCACGAATTGAGATTCTAGCGCTGTTCGTTTATCCTCTACCCTCAAATCTTTACTAGAGCCCCATGAATTGATTGTCATTCATGCATCCTCGACCATCGAGTCTGGAGCCCCACCAATTGATTGCCTAACGCTGTTCATCTATCCTTCACCCTCAAATCTTATCCAGAGCCCCATGAATTGATAGTCATTCATGCTTCCTCCACCATCGAGTCTGGAGCCCCACGAATTGATTGTCTAGCACTGTTCGTCTATCCTCCACCCTCAAATCTTATCTAGAGGCCCATGAATTGATTGTCATTCCTGCAGCCTCCACCATCGACTCTGAGCCCCACAAATTGATTGCCTAGCGCTGTTCGTCTATCCTCCACCCTCAAATCTTATTCGGAGCCCCATGAATTGATGGTCATTCATGCATCCTCCACCATCCAGTCTGGAGCCCCACAAATTTATTTCCTAGCGCTGTTCGTCTATCCTCCACCCTCAAATCTTACCCAGAGCCCCATGAATTGATTGTCCTTCATGCATCCTCCACCATCGAGTCTCGAGCCCCACAAATTGATTGCCTAGCACCGTTCGTCTATTGTCCACCCTCAAATCTTATCCGGAGCCCCGTGAATTGATTGTCATTCATGCATCCTCCACCATCGAGTCTGGAGCCCCATGAATTGATTGCCTAGCGTTGTTCGTCTATCCTCCACCCTCAAATCTTACCTGGAGCCCCATGAATTGATTGCGATTCATGTATCCTCCACCATCCAGCCTACAGCCCCACGAATTGATTGTCTAGCGTTGTTCGTCTATCCTCCACCCTCAAATCTTACCCGGAGCCCTATGAATTGATTATCGTTGATGCATCCTCCACCATCGAGTTTGGAGCCCCACGAATTTATTGCCTAGCGCTATTCGTCTATCCTCTACCTCAAATCTTATCCGGAGCCCCATGAATTGATTGTCATTCATGCATCCTCCACCATCGAGTTTGGAGCCCCACGAATTGATTACCTAGCGTTGTTCGTCTATCCTCCACCTGCAAATCTTATCTGGAGCCCCATGAATTGATTGTCATTCATGCATCCTCCACCATCGAGTCTGGAGCCCCACGAATTGATGGCCTAGCGATGTTCGTCTATCCTCCACCCTCAAATCTTACCCACAACCCCATGAATTGATTATCTTCATGCATCCTCCACCATCGAGTCTCGAGCCCCACGAATTGCTTGCCTAGCACTGTTCATCTATCCTCTACCCTCAAATCTTATCCGGAGCCCCATGAATTGATTGTCATTCATGCATCCTCCACCATTGAGTCTGGAGCCCCACGAATTGATTGCCTAGCATTATTCATCTATCCTCCACCCTCAAATATTATCCGGTGCCCCACGAATTGATATTCATTCATGCATACTCCACCATCGAGTTTGGAGCCCCACGAATTGAATGCCTAGCGATGTTCGTATATCCTCCACCCTCAAATCTTATCTGGAGCCCCATGAAATGATTATCATTCATGCATACTCCACCATTGAGTCTGGAGCCCCACGAATTGAATGCCTAGCGTTGTTCATCTATCCTCCACCCTCAAATCTTATCCGGAGCCCCATGAATTGATTGTCATTCATGCATCCTCCACCATCGAGTCTAGAGCCCCACGAATTGAATGCCTAGCGATGTTCGTCTATCCTCCACCCTCAAATCTTACCCGGAGCCCCATGAATTGATTATCGTTGATGCATCCTCCACCATCGAGTCTGGAGCCCCACGAATTTATTGCCTAGCGCTATTCGTCTATCCTCCACCTCAAATCTTATCCGGAGCCCCATGAATTGATTGTCATTCATGCATCCTCCAACATTGACTTTGGAGCCCCACGAATTGATTACCTAGCGTTGTTCGTCTATCCTCCACCCTCAAATTTTATCTGGAGCCCCATGAATTGATTGTCATTCATGCACCCTCCACCATCGAGTCTGGAGCCCCACGAATTGATGGCCTAGCGATGTTCGTCTATCCTCCACCCTCAAATCTTACCCACAACCCCATGAATTGATTGTCCTTCATGCATCCTCCACCATCGAGTCTCGAGCCCCACGAATTGCTTGCCTAGCACTGTTCATTTATCCTCAACCCTCAAATCTTATCCGGAGCCCCATGAATTGATTGTCATTCATGCATCCTGCACCATTGAGTCTGGAGCCCCACGAATTGATTGCCTAGCATTGTTCATCTATCCTCCACCCTCAAATATTATCCGGTTCCCCACGAATTGATTGTCATTCATGCATCCTCCACCATCGAGTTTGGAGCCCCACGAATTGAATGCCTAGCGATTTTCGTATATCCTCCACCCTCAAATCTTATCTGGAGCCCCATGAAATGATTGTCATTCATGCATCCTCCACCATTGAGTCTGGAGCCCCACGAATTGAATGCCAAGCGTTGTTCATCTATCCTCCACCATCAAATCTTATCCGGAGCCCCATGAATTGATTGTCATTCATGCATCCTCCACCATCGAGTCTAGAGCCCTACGAATTGAATGCCTAGCGATGTTCGTCTATCCTCCACCCTCAAATATTATCCGGAGCTCCATGAATTGATTGCCATTCATGCATCCTCCAGCATCGAGTCTGAAGCCCCACGAATTGATTGCCTAGCGCTGTTCGTCTATCCACCACCCTCAAATTTTATCCGGAGCCCCATGAATTGATTGTCATTCATGCATCCTCCACCATCGAGCCTGGAGCCCCACGAATTGATTGCCTAGCGCTGTTCATCTATCTTCCACCCTCAAATCTTATCCGGAGCCCCATGAATTGATTGTCATTCATGCATCCTCCACCATCGAGTCTGGAGCCCCACGAATTGATTGTCTAGCGCTGTTCGTCTATCCTCTACCCTCAAATCTTTACCGGAGCCCCATGAATTGATTGTCATTCATGCATCCTCGACCATCGAGTCTGGAGCCCCACGAATTGATTTCCTAACGCTGTTCATCTATCCTTCACCCTCAAATCTTATCCAGAGCCCCATGAATTGATTGTCATTCATGCTTCCTCCACAATCGAGTCTAGAGCCCCACGAATTGATTGCCTAGCACTGTTCGTCTATCCTCCACCCTCAAATCTTATCTAGAGGCCCATGAATTGATTGTCATTCATGCAGCCTCCACCATCGACTCTGGAGCCCCACAAATTGATTTGCTAGCGCTGTTCGTTTATCCTCCACCCTCAAATCTTATTCGGAGCCCCATGAATTGATTGTCATTCATGCATCCTCCATAATCGAGTCCGGAGCCCCATGAATTGATTTCCTAGTGTTGTTCATGTGTCCTCAACCATCAAGTCCAGAGCCCCACGAATTGATTGCCTAGTGCTTTTTGTGTATCTTCCACTGTCCTATTCGGAGCCCCATGAATTGATTGCATAGCGCTGTTCATGCGTCCTGCGTTATCAAGCGTGGAGCTTCCAGTGACTGGGAAATGTGTTTTTTTTTTGTTATTTTCCCGATCGGTTCCTTCGCCAAATAATTGTATATGTATATATTATGTTATTGGTGTCTTTTGTTTGTGTTTGTTTTGTGTTGTGCAGAGAAAGAAGAAAGAGAGATGGGAGTCGTCATAGACTAATCACGGAGAGGGCGAAGACGGGCGAAATCAGTGTTTTATCTTTGCTTTCCTCTTATCTCCGATAAAAGGTAAGTAAAGAGGGGCAGCTGTCATACCCTAATTTCGTTCGGGTACCATTATTTGATGGCATGCAACCTTTGTTTGACCGCTTCGAGGTATTGGGCACCCTTTGTTGCACAATACGTGAAGTTCCGTGACATGCTGGAGCTCAAAGGGGGTGTATTTAGTGAAAAAGGGGGTGCAAATAGCAACCAAGCCCACTTGGGCCTTCTAGGATGTTCCTCCAGAAGGTGATTTCTTCTGGAGGAAGCAACCTGGCTCGCCTGGGCGAGCTGAGCTCGCCTAGGCGAGCTTGGTGGCAAGCTCCTCCCCTATTTTCTTATAAATAGGGGGAGGAGTGAAGGAGAAAGGGGTTCAGCCCTTCTGGTACTTCGGGATCACTTAAAATTAGTGAGAAAAATTATTTCCGTGAAGAAAATCCAAGCCGAGGCGCTTCCGTAACATTTTCGTGGGTGATTTCGCGAAGCTTTTTAATCGTTCTTCGTCGTTCGTCGTTCGTTCTTCGTCGCTCTTCGGTATTCAACCGGTAAGTTCCCGAAATCGAATTTTTCAATTCATTCTATGTACCCTTGGTGGTCCCTATTTGTTTCGCGTACTTTTATTTCCGTTTCATTTACTTTCAGTACCCCCTTTTGACGTGCTTTAGTCATTTACTTAAGTCATTTTCTCGCCTAATCAAAAAATAAAATAAATTTCCACCGATCATTTGATTTGTAATATCCGTTAATTTCTGTTAAAATAAAATCCGACTGTTCGGTCATGCCGTAACCACATTGGAAACCAAAAAGAGGTAAAATAATAATATAATAAAAAAAATATCTTTTAGTAAAATAGACCAAAAAAAATCAATCGGACGTTTCTCTTTGGGATTTTTCTTTCTTAATTGAATTGACTAATAACTAAAGTGAAACTAAGGCTAAAATCAACTCGCAAAGTCAAGCTCGTCCGTAAAAAATCACTAAAAAGGATTTTAAGATTCGATACCTCAGTCTTTCTCACCAAGTAAAATGGGTCATTTTAAGGTCCAACGCCTTAAAAGGACCACCTTCCAAGTAAAAAGAATCGCTTGATTCGCCCTTTAGAAAGAACTACGTAGGTCAGATTTCCTCTTCGATGGAGGGTACGTAGGAGCAAGAGCCCCGCTTTTGTCACCTCAAAAATAAAAAAGGAAATAAAAGTTTAGATACACAATTTCACACAATTTTAATTTAAGGCTATTGTCCTTTGGGACAAACGTGAGAGATGCTAATACCTTCCTCAAACGTAAATACAACTCCCGAATCTGGAATATTCTTCATGACCGGTTTCCTTCGGTTTTTCCGATGTTTTCCACAAATAAACGTTGGTGACGACTCCGCGCATTTTCCTCCTTTGGAAGACGCATCCCGTGAGCCTCGCCTCGCTCGCCCGCAAAAGGGTAGGTTGCGACGGGTTGTATATGTATTTATTCTCTTGTGACATTGCTTTCATTACATTAATTTATGTATGGAGACTATGTTATTTTATATCTGCACTTATTTAATTTGATGTAAAGATTTGTAGCTTTTTGAATGATAAGAAATTGACAATTGCAACAAAAAAAGAACATAATAACATTTTGAATCTTAGTAATGGATATAATAGCATTGTTAGTTCACAAGTATACTTGATATTCCAAATAAAAAGAATTTTTTTTTCTCAACAGCATGAGGGAAATTGTCCCTTTTGTATGGATAAGGCACATAACCTATAGAATCCAGGCTTCATGTATTGGACACTAAGAATAAAAGCAAACAAGAAATATACACTAAACCCACGATTTTGCTTTGGGCTTTATTTACAAAAACGTCATCGCGCATAATTTAACATCAGTTTTTGCATATAATTGATGTTAAATTGGCAATGTTGAATGCTTATTTTCTAGTAGTGCTCCTTATGAATAGAATTTTTTTTTTGGTCCATTGCTATCAATAAAAGGTATTTGGTCTACTCAAAATCCTCAATCTATTTAAAAAAATTTTGAGTTATCATCACTTATCCCCTTCATATTTCTCCTTTGTTTCCCCTTTGTCTTGTCTTAATATTCCTAAAAATGTCAATAAGGCACTTGATCATGTTGGTTGGCAACATGCCATGATTATTGAAATGCAGGCTCTTGAAACCAATAACTATTTGGGTGCAAATGAATTTAGAGTAATGACTCATGGAATTTGTAAGGTGTTGTGAGTGGAAAAGGTTCTACAAGAATTGAAGGTATTCAATTTCCCACCAATAAAGTTGTATTTGACAACAAGTCTGCAATATCTATTGCACATAACCCAATTCTGCATGATAGGACCAAGCATGTAGAAGTTGACTAACACTTCATCAATGAGAAGATAGAAAGGGAACAAATATGTATTACTTATTTTTGCATTGTAGACCAATCAATATGGCATCTCAAAGAAAGGATTGTGTTAGGTCTGGACAGTCCATTGACCATTGGACGACTTAACATATCTTAGATTTTGATGATTATAAGAGTATAAATTATTGATGGACTAATGAGTTGTTGTTAAGCGAACAAGACCTACTTTGTAAGAGAGCTTACTTATAATTAAATCAACATTTGCTACTGTAGTAAGTATGTGTCCACTCTTAAGTGGAATTTTTTTTTGTTAACATATATTCAGTGTCTAACGTGCTATTAAATTAGTTGCGCCCACTTATTGTAAAAACCAGTGTTTACACACTGAGTTGTTTTTATACGTGTTTGTTGGACTTAAATCACTTACACACTTATTTTATATCCTCATAAATGATGTCCAACAAGGTACTAAAGGACAATGTTAGCTACAACGGGAAGTGCAAGTTCTTGCTTTTTGAATTTTAGATTTTTCGCTCTATATTTGAATTGCTAACATTTCAATTTAAGGAAATGAGAAAATATAAGGGAATAAAAGGAATTTGTAGAATATTCCTTAAGGGTTGCTTTCATCTCGGAAGAGGAGCATATGTCGTTGTCGGTACCTTTATTCCTATCATCGTCATTCTGAGCGTACCACGTGGTTTTGCCTCTGGATGTGAGAAAACGATCATATCAAGGATCCGCACTAACCCCGTAACTGTTTCTTCATTGAAGTCTATAAAAGGCCTCTCATGCTCAAGAAATGATGAAGAAAAATTTATCAAGTGAAAAAACGAGAGCAAGTTCTCTGAAGCAAAACTCTGTGAATTAGTAGATGATACACTTAACACTTAGTCTTGTGATCCTTTGCTAAGAAAAGTTATTTGTATTTGAGCTTAACTTTTTATCCACTCTTTGAGTGTTATTGAATCATCATATTTATTCAAACTTTTGTTTGTGAAATTCAGGAGTAGCTTAGTGTTAAACAATACTTAGGTGTTCTTAGATTCAGGGGGAGTCTAAAGGTGTATTTAGACTGACATAAAGAATAGTTAGAAGTAGCAGATAAAATACTTGTTTATAATCAAAGTTCTTATTAATGGAACCCTTTGTAGTTATGTAAAGGAGAACTGGATGTAGCTCTGTTAGAGTGAACTAGTATAAATCAAGTATTTATACTTGTCTCTTAAGTTGTTTGATTAAGTATTCTTTTAAGCTTATCTTGACACACTTGCTCACTAAATGTTTATCTGAAAAAAATTTGTGAAAATCTTGTTTTCTTATTACTGGACGGTGAAACTCTAAATTTCATCATAACTTGCTTTTCAACTCAGAGGACAACATTGTTTGTTTCTATTCCTTTAAATTGGTGATATAAGTCACTATTTCCAAAAAAAAGTTATTATCTTTGATTAACACACTATTCAACCCCTCCTTCTAGTATGATTGTTGATATTTTAGTTGGCATCAGAGCTTGGCCTCCCAAGTTGAGTATTTAACAATAATGAGGAAAAGATCCAGCAATCAAAGAAAGAAATGGAAGAAGGATACTCTACCAACAAATCACTGATAACGACTACTAGAAGGAATGGATGACAACACATTTTGAGTCCATCCACATTGACCTATGGGATGTGAAAGAAAATGGAAATCACATTCCATACGATGATGAGCTAAATTAAATCCCAAGGAGCCAGTGGACGAAGGAACAAAAACTTATGTTCCTACTCAACTCCAAGGCTCAAAACATTATCTTGTGTGCCATGTTATCAAAAGAATAGTACACCAAGGTACATAGCTTTAGGAGTGTCAAGCCAATGTGGGGCACTCTAGCTATAATTTACGAAGAAATGTCACAGGTAAAAAGGAACAAATTAAGTCTCCTCACTCATAAGTATGAACTCTTCTCTATGAAAGAAGGCGAAGAAATACAAAGTATGTTTGGGCGCTTCCAAACCATTCTAAATGAATTAATATCTCTAGGTAGAACTTATGATAACTTTGATCAAATTGACAAAATTTTAAGAAGTTTGTCTAGGAAATGGAGATAATAGGTAGCAACACTAAGGGCTTTAAAGAATATTGACTCAATGTCCCTTGAAGAGCTCGTTGGTACTCTCAAGGTTAATGAATAAGAAATTCAGCTAGATGAAAGACTAAAGAAAGGAAAATCTCGGGCTCTCAACAGTCAGAAGACCAAAAAGGCTTCATCATCCAGAGAGAAAGGATTCAAAAGCTCATCCAAAGCCATTAAAGCTAAAAAATCCCTTGATAAAGAATATGAGGAATTGTCTGATGAATATGAGCTCGCCTTCATCTCATGAAAGATCCGCAAGATGTGGAAAAGCAAAGGTGGATCCAGATAGAAGAATTCCTCAAAAAAGGTGTTCAAGGAAAATAGACAAATAAAATAGCTCCATAATTTGCTATGAATATAAGAAACATGGACACTTCAAATTTGAATGTCCAAAACTGGAGAAGTCTCAGGACAAGAAGAAGTACTACAAGTCCAATGAAGATGAAGAAAAAGTTAACCCATGTTTGATGGCATACACAATCTTTGAAGAACCTAAATCTCTAACAAGCTTATCATGAACTATTATCAAACTCATCCATTCTTTCAGAAGATTACAAAAACTTGGGAAAATATTTTAAAAAGCTATCTAAAGATCATAAGAAACTTGAAAAAGATCTTCAAGATAAAGATATGTTTCTTTGGACAAGTCCACTCAGATATGTAATGCTTGTGAAACTTTTAAGGAAAAAGAGTGCAAGCTATGTCTTGAGAATGAGACAATCACCAAAAAAATTGCTTTATTAGAGAACTTTCAAGAGTTGGAAAACAAATTGAAAGGCCTATAAAGATATGATCTGTAGAGGAAATGTACACAAGCACACAAAGATTATGAGAACCTTGAAAGAGTAAGTATAATCTTTGGGTGGAATGTGAAGAACATAAAAGGTTTGTGAAATATTTAAATGAAAAGCATTTGAAGAATGAAGAATTTAAGGGTCAACTTCAGGATGTTGTAAAACTTCATGAGGAAATTGGAACCTTAAAATTTACATTGGCCAAATTTGTGAATGGAACAAAAAATCTTGACAAATCTCTGTTGAGGAATTTGGCACCACATTTTAACCCAAAACCTCAGGTTTATGGGTCTTCTCATCACTTATATGGTGCTCAACTTTTTCACTTATATTCGATGTGAAACTTCACCTCACACATGAACTTCAACAATCACTTGATGCAATACCTTTTTGTAAAAAGAAGGAATCCCTACACAGTTAATCATCAAGAATCAATCATCATGTGCATCAAGGAGCTTAGGAATTTCTAACTCTAGAGTCAATAAAATTAGAATTCACCCTACCATATCAAAATCTCAACAACCAAAACCATATAGCGTCATGATCATTTCAGAACCATTTTGCCAACAAAATTTTATTGAACGACTCCAAACTCTTCACACCTAAACCAACTTGACATTTAGGTCAACCAACCGCTTCCACTTTATCCATTTAATCTTATTAGCTTTCGCAAAACCATTCCGCAAAATATCCATCTGCATCTTTGTCAATTCAGCAATAACCTTTTTTGGGGTTTGAAAAAACGAAAAGAAATACATAGGTAGACTTGTTAAAACTGAATTAAGAAAGGTTACGCGACCTCCCAATGACAAGTATCTTCCTTTCCAGCTTAACAGTTTCTTTCAGGAAGTGCATAAAAATTTCTATACTAAGAGTGCATAAAAATTACATTCTTTCAAATCAAAAATAAAATGGAAGATTTTATATTTTGGTCTGTAGAAATTTGAAGATCCAATCCCTAGTTTATACTGAAAATTGGGCCCATGTAAGATGAGAATTGCTTCTCAAAAATGGGGTGACATTTGGATAATCACTTGTACAATCTTCGGCGGCATCCTCGAATTCTATGTTATGCACCGTCTCGAAACTAACTACAAGGTTAACATAATTTGAAACATTTTTCTAGCATAATCTGAAGCCACCCAATGGAGGTTTGATAGCATAATCTGAAACCTTTTTATTCATTTTCTCTTCAAAGATTATTATATTTTTCAAGTGTTTAATTTGGGTGTACTTACGTTGAGTACAAGAGAATGAATATAAATGGTTGAGATATTATGAGGCTGAATTGAAAATGAAGAAGGATGAGAGAGTGAATGAGTTAGAGGGATCCTCCAAGTTTATTTGAATAATTTATTTTTACTTTTTCATCTAGTCTCTTCTTTTTATTTTCTACATTTCATTTATGAGAAAATTATAGAAGATTGTTTCTAGGGTCATTGACAGTGGTTTTTGTATAATAGAAGTATTTTTCATTATAATTAACAATGAGTTGTTTGCCTTTACACCAATAGATATACTGTTAAAAGGCCTTAAAATTAATTAAGTCTCACTATTAACTAAATTTGATAGAACTAATCAAATGTGCATATGAGCTTCATTTTGAAGATGCACTAAGAAAAAACATGCATAGTAGATAAATATGAACATAAATGAGTTATGTTTGACTGGCATGGTGATTAAATGGGTTTTGACAAATTTATTTTGTTGGAATTTGTCGAATATACCGCAATATCATGAATCTAATTGAAATCAAACTGATCCAGTTTTTCAATGATTCAAAACATAAGCTAATAGGAAACAATGCAAAAACCAAGGGAAGAAGTCCTCCTACTCAATAATTGAGCAATAAATACGGACAATGTACATAATCTTAATCTTAATCTATGTGTACAAGTAACAAAAGCCAATAAAAATATCAAACATATTCGATTAAATTGACACTATATGACAAAGCCAACAAAGAGAGCAAAAATGAAACATAACATCACCAAATTTAGATGAATTTTTTTATAAGAAAATTCGTAGTGCCTATGTTATAAAATGTCCAAATAAAAATTTGTAAATTATAGCAATTCTCTGGGCCACAAGCCAACCAGCTGTATCACTACTTATGCAAAGTTGCTACCTGTAGCACTTCTTCTACAACACCCGGCACCAACCACTTTCTTCCTTTGCTTTCACTCTTCTCTACACCATCTTTCTTTTTCCTCTAATTTTGTGCCTTTCTAGCTTATAGCGGCTCTTTGAACCTTTTGTTCATGACATGGGGCTGCTTGGGCTTGAGAGCCAGAATGCATACTTAAGCAGGTTCAACAAATATCAGATCCCGTGTCATTAAGTGATTAGTCAAATTGCAAATGTTTGAAAAACCTCACAGGAAATTAATTACTCTTGTCTAGCTAAATGTTCCATAAAAAGGCAACTTTAAATTAAGAAAAATTAAATAATAATGTGAAATGTTACTGTATCACACTCACTCCTTTTGAAAATTACTCCTAAAAGGTGATATTTGCTATCAGTTGTAGATAATTAAGATAATAATCTGGGAAGGGAGTAGAGTTTTTACACACTGCATAAAAAGTGCAAAGTTAAAATGATTCTTATATACTAGAAAATACATTCATATGCAACAAAAATATCCATTCAATCAATAGAAACAAAGAAAAATATTTTCTTAAGTTAAAATTTAACATCAGAGAATATTTCTACATATATATGACTCACCAAATTTTAACTCATCAAATAATCATGTAAGTCGAATTTGTCAAAATGAGTTATGTGAAAGAACACATAATCAATAGATACACCACAACTCCAAAGTTAAAAATATTATTAAAATATAAATAAGATTGCCTAACATAAAGGAAATGCTAATTAAAAACACAATAATAACATTATATGTCATAATATTACATCATTGTATAGTGGACAACAGTTGTAGGTAAGAAGAGGATGATTTTTAGCCTAGGCCTCCATTGAGGAGTAAGCCTGAAATAACCAACAAAAACCAATAATTTTTTAGAAAACATCACTAGCAAAATCACTCATATGGCGAAAAGATTTTAGACGGAACACGCAGTAATCAATGTAATTCAACACTTCTTACCTATCTCTATAAAATCGTTTCAAAAGTGTTTTACTCCATCAAATGTGATTTCAAGAGTTGTACCCCATTAATTATGAATTATTTTACAAATCCGAGTTTCTCACTTAAAAGTTACAAGTACTGATAACACATTAATTTTCAATACAAGATACTCTTTCACACATGTGATCACACACTGACTTTCTACTATTGCTTTGGTTGGGAAGGTTAATCTTTTTCACAAGACCCTTTTATATAGGAAAGGTTCATGACTTCATTCAGGAATGAGACTTAGTAAAGCTTAATTGTCTCATTTCTTCACCTATTCTCTCACATTATGATACTGGAGTTCTTTAATAGCCAAGATATCTTCCACTTCTTGGAATACATCTTTTGATCATGGTTCTAAATTACGGTCCGTAATCACAATTGTGGCTACAATATTATTATTGCATTGGTGCTTGCAACCGCATCAGTCCATTGTGGTGTGAATTTCAATCACACAAAATGCCACAACATAATTGCAATGGAACTGCATTGGAGTCGCAACAAAACCTTTACACTGTTCTATTTCACTTTTTGTAAAAAATAAAAAAGAGAATGATTCAAATTTCAATATTCATTTCTAACATCTATGTGTCAAAGGTTGAATGAATATGACCATTTGAGATGTTGGGGGATACAAAATTTTAAAATGAATGAAAAATTATGGTATCTTATAAATTAAAGATGTACAAATTAATAATTAAAATAATTGTAAAATTCATTTTTTTCATTCAATAATGCAATCATATAATAATTTCACGTTGCAAGGATCGCAATTTATATCCACAACCTCACTCACAACCACAATAGTAATTTAGAACCATGTTCTTGACTTTGCAATATTGCATTTATTTGCAAAATAAAATTTTTCTCCCAAGAAATTATAAGTTTAAACAATTATGTGTACTTTAGGATTTTGTTGAGAAAACTCTAATCTATGATTCCATCAAAAGGTGTTGTTAAATTAAAGAATACTAAACATATTTTTAATGTTAATTAAAAGGTTTTAAATAATTTTTTTTATTTCTTTCTTTCGAATTTGGCAAATGCTTATTTTTGTAATTAAAATGAAGGATAATTAAGAAAATTTAGAATTTGAATATAGATCCATGATAGAACATTTGTAGTTTAATATTTTTCTATTCTTCTTAGCTCAATTAACATCTCTTTGACTCTTATTTTATCACCTTAACTTAGTTTTGGTCTTAGGCAAATGATTGAGCTTAAATTGAGAATTGTAGCTAATTTTCAGATTTTGTGCTTACTTGACCTATCTGCTTTGTGTAGGGCCTAGAGGATACTACAGAACCCCAAATGGAACGTGTGAGTAGTCACTGGAAAGCTAAGAAAAATATCTTTAATTTGTTTAGAGATAAGCTTTGGCCAATTCTTCTATCTTGAAGGTCAAATTGATCTTGGAAGTCAGAACCTCTGTACTTGAAGAATAGGGTTACGAGTTTGGGCTTTTGTTTTGTATAACTAGCTTAGTTAGTTAATCAGCTTGTTAGTTAGGTACGTAGTTAGTTAGTTACTAGCACTCTATATATTAGTGTTAGATAGTTAGTTAAGAACTAAACTTCATGTTGGAGAAAGCACTACACTAGAATTTCATTTTGTACAAAACTTGTTGTGCAAGCTTTGTCTTTTCTCTCAATTTTTTTTTTCATTCTTCTTTATCTCTTCAATCCTATTTTCATTTTTTATGATTGTAATTATGTTTAGGATTGAAAATGGATTAGGTTATGGATTCATTTCCTAATTTCGAAAATTAATCACAGATTGTCTGGATGATCTTCCAACATAATTTGTGATTTCAAACAATTTAGAGATTTAATTCGATTGAACTTTATCTAATGCATTTGAGTAAACTTTCACACTAAACATCATTCATAGTAATGTTAATATTTGTATTTGTATTGGTTTGCTGAATTGGATTGGTGCTTTTAATCTTGAATTGTATTTTGTTCTTGCTTTGTTTTGTTCTTTCTTCAATTCTGTTTTGTGTGTTTTCATATTCTTTTAAAGTTGCTTACAAACTGTTTGACAAAATCTCCCTTTTATGTTTATAAGTGAATGAATGTAGGAACCATATTGAATCATATTTTTGAGTTTGACCTAGGTTAATCTTGTGCTACAAAATTTCTGAGTAAATTTGTTTTTTTGAACGATTCGATAGTCGTTATCAAAATTGGTGTCGTTGTCGGGGATATGATTCATTGTGTGCCAACCTTGATTCACTCATTGTGACACTCTACCCTGAAATACATATTTATATAATATCATACATGAAAATACAAATTAATTAAAATGATTATATTCAATAAACATAAAGGAGATCACATGGGTAAAAGGTTCACATTCGCGTTAATCACCAGATTAAAAACTTATCAAATAAGGGTATGAAAACATCTCTGGCCCAAAACAAGACCATCCAATTTTTTTTACAAAAGGAAACAAGTTAAGTAGCAAAATAACATAAAGTAACATGTTCACAATATTTTGCAAATAATATAGAAACCCATGTCCCAATGTCACATTCTATCAGAGCATTGTATTATAGCATCCTCTAACATGAGGTTTCCTATAGCTATCCACCTAACCATCTGCTCCCATGAACACAAAGTTTGAGATCATCACAGGATCCAAACACAAACAACACATAGGGAGTGAGTTATCACATTCTTAACTAGCAGAGAGAAATGAAATAACATAGATATACATATCATATAAATGAAATACAGCTCACATCATTCCACCACTTATCGCGTGACATCACATCTCAACACTACACGTCTCACACATTTTCACATCATTTACGTACTCAAGAATCAAAACACGATATCACTCAATCAATCAATATTGATCAATAGATAAGCATTATACAACAAATATGCTAAGACTCAATTCTATATGCAATGTGGTACCATGTCAATGAAAAACCTCGTTGGGTGCCTAGGAGTACATGACAAGATAGACCACACACTGGTAAGTCAAGTCACTCTTACTAGGTAAAATCATAGGGAGACCAGTCAGGGTCACACTGTTTTGTGAGAATGCTCCAACCATGTGGGATCGGCACAAGCTTAAAGGAGCACTCAAACCGGGTGTATTTACCCCCAAGGCCTAGACTTTGAAGAGTCCGTCAGGGCCCCTCCCTCCTGATTCAGGTCCAACCCAGAAAATATTTTAGCACGCAGACTCTATCTATGAATTGTACAAAACACACGACTCCTCAATTGTTCTCAAAATAATTTTATCTCTTCACGCCTCAAAGTGATTAAACTTGTTGGGTCCCCACAGTGGTTCCTATCATAATACTCACCGTGCATTAACCCATCACCCTTAAAGGGTCTTACAATCATGTGATTGTATAGTTGATAGCTAAAATGATTTCACATAATCATATCAAAATCAAAGAAATTAAAATCATAGGTCAAAAATACAAAAACACCAAGAGCACTCAATTTTATCAACCAATTCGCATCAGGACATCAATTGGTCTGTCAAACACAATAATATCATAATTAAAATCGTAACAGAAGAATTATAATTCAATAAACATCCCAAAATAAATCTCAATTTAATCCTTTAAGGATCCCTACACATGTTCATTCTAACCCCAATTGTGATAAGCTCATCCCTTACCTTTAAGCGGACTCACGTGTGTAGTCCGGTAGTGATAGCGGCATCTCTAGCAGTACCCTAAGATTCCTCAAGCTTTTCCTCGGGTTGCTCTGCTAGAGTTTCCAAGCGTTAGAGAGAATGAGAAGGGATTGAAACCTTCATTTCACTATCTCCGTGCGAGGAATATTTCTCTCACCAAAGACATTATTTCCCAAATCCCAATGGTGGGATTGTGCAAAATTGAGTTACAATCCTGGAGTTCAAATTTCACGATGAGGCAACGGTTAACAAATCTAGGTTTGTAGTTTTACAGGGATAAGTTTGGGTGTATGTAGGAAAAAAATGCTCCATGTGAGGGGCATTTCTCTCAGCATGAACATTATTTTGTAAATCCCAACGGTGGGGATGTGAGAAACTGATTTTCAAACCTAGTGTTCAAATTTCACCATGATCCCACGGTTAACGAGTCTGGGGTCATAGTTATACTGGGATAGATTTGAGTGTATGCAGGAAAAAGATAGGGTTCTGAAAGAGGGAGAAGAGAAAATGAATTTGAGAAAAGAGAGAGCGTAGAGACGTATCGTAAATGTAAAAACTGACCTAATATATCTCTATTTATAGCTAGGATACTCTCAGCCTATTATTTACTCTATTTTTCTTTATTTTATTATTTTATAAAAAAGAACTCTATTTTACTCCCTATCGAATGAATAAATAAAACATCATTTTTATTTTATAAGAACATATATTTATTTTATTTACCTTAATACTATTATTTTAATTAATAAAAATATTTCTCCTTATTTATTTGATTACAAAAATCTCATTATTTTCTTAAAACTTTATTTATTTTTAAATAAAATCCTTTCTAATTTATTTTATGAAAAATGGGATGTTACATTCATAGTTGACATTAGCATAGTATTATAGGTTTGCATTTGTCTATTGGAAAAAAAATAATACACATTTTTGCATGTTTTGTTTTGTTTTGTTCTACATGTTTTGCATAAGATTCTGATCATTTTGTGCACCTTGCATTTGATAACTGTTTAACATATTACATTGGTCTTGTTAGTGTTGTTATATAGAATAGGTATAGTAGCATAATAGAGTAGTAAATAAAACAGAGGAGTAGTGTTGAGAGAAGTGTGTGCATTGTAGAGAGCTGTGGAGTTTGTTTGTGAAACTTGGTGTCCAAAGTTTATCCTTTATTATGAGCACAGATAACCTCTTTGGGGTTTGGTTTGGGTTAAAATTGTCAAATTCATTGATTTGGACCACTTTTTGAATTTTTTTCTATTTTCATGACTTTTAAAAATCACCAAAATAATTTACCAAAAATAAAAAATGATTTTTGGACATTTGTTATGGTGTTTTGTAATTTTTTTAAAATTTTTTTTTGAAGTAGTTTTCCATTTTTCTGTAGCATTTTAGCATATATTGTGAATAATATTTTATGAAGTGTAGTTGTGCATGATAGTGTAGTTTTGCATAATAGTGTAGTGCATACTAAATTCATTGCTGACTCTATTTTTTATTCTAATTCTGAGCCTATTTTTTATTGCTTCTAATTTAGAAAAAAAATAGTGTTGAAATAATGGCTGATAACAATCGAACTCTCAAGGAACGCACTACACCAGATGTTGTGTATCAAGCTTGGTGTATTCAATATCCTAAGACCAAGGTTAGTTATGAGCTAAATTTTGGACTAACCCATTTGATGCCAAGGTTTCAAGGTCTTGCAGGTGAAGATCCACACAAGCATATGAAGGAGTTTCATGTAATGTGTTCCACCATGCAACCTGGACAACCATTCAGACCTCAACAACAACAATATAATCCTTACTCCAACACCTACAATCCTGGTTGGAGAGATCATCCTAACTTGAGGTATGGGCCTGGTCCATAATAGTAGCCATTTAGACAATAATAGTTCCAATCCTCCATCAGTAAATATCAAGCTCCTCCTTTCAGACAACAACAATAGCCATTCCAGAATTATACACCTCCACCTGCACAACCTGTGCAAAATAGCAGTTTTGGACCTTCCTTGGAGGAGTTGATAAAGCAAATGGCCACCAACAACATTTTGTTTCAGTAGAATGTGAGTGTTGCCAGCAAAAACCTATAGACTCAGATTGGACAGTTAGCTACAATTGTCAATCAGTTACAACAATAAGGTTCTGGTAATATTCCCACATAGCCAATTATCAATCCAAAGGGGAATGTGAGTGCTATTACCTTGAAGAGTGACAGAGAGCTTCCAAAGCCAATAGATGTTGGTGCCAAAATTGATGATGTGAGTGCTATTACCTTGAAGAGTGACAAAGAGCTTCCAAAGCCAACAGATGCTGGTGCCAAAATTAATGATGTGAGTGATGTTACCTTGAAGAGTGATAGAGAGCCTCCAAAGCCAACAGATGTTGGTGCCAAAATTGATGATGTGAGTGTTGTTACCTTGAAGAGTGATAGAGAGCTTCCAAAGCCAACATATGTTGGTGCCAAAATTGATGATGTGAGTGTTATTACTTTGAAGAGTGACAGAGAGCTTCCAAAGCCAACAGATGCTGGTGCCAAAATTGATGATAGTTCCAAAAAAATTTTTGCACCAAAACAAATTCCACTATCTTTTCATCTAGATCCATTCCTATAAAGAAAATGGAGCTTAATTCTAATCTTCTTGAGAATTTTAGGTGGGTGGAAGCCAATATTCCCCTCTTGGATGCCATAAAAAAGATTCCAAAGTATGCAAAGCTCTTGAAGTGCACTAATAAGAGGAAGCTTAAGGGGAATAAGCAAGTGAAGAGGTTTCATGACCCTAAACCCTATATTGTCCAAAAGTGCTCTTGTTTAACTCTCGCCTCAAGCTTATTTCTGCTAAACTTCGATCTAGGTGGGATGCTTTTGTTATTACTAATGTTTTTTTTCCATGGTGTAGTTGAGATTAAAAATGAAGTTACTGGCAAAGTCTTCAAAGTGAACGGTTACAAAATCAAACTTTTTCTTGAGAGCCCCTAAGTGGAGGAGGAATTTGTGGCGAACCTCTCTTTGGTCTTGCCGCCAATTTTATGTTATGATGTGCCTTGAATGGTGTGACATCCTAGAATTTCTACTCGAAATTTTGTAAGCGTTACATTTTAAATAAATATATATATGTATTATCCAGTGTATATATATATATATATATATTTGGTAGAAGTATGTACATTGGGAGAGAAATACGCGGGTTAGACTAATTAGCGAAGAGTAATCCATAACTGGACAGTTATAGATTAATCCTAAATTAATTAGTCTAAAAATTATCATTTTGCGTGCAACTTAAAATTTAACAAAACCAACCTCTGAACCATGCTCAGGGTCTCATTCTGAGCGTTTTGATATATATATATTGCCTACTTTCGAAAACGGGCCCCGACGGGTGTAGAGAAACGCGAGAAACTGGAACCAGAGAGGCGACACGCAAATCGAGGCAGGATTTCAGCATTCAAAAGGTTCAATTTTTCCTCCTTGTGGCTGAGTACGAAGTCACATCAAGAGAAAAAGGTGGGCCCTTTTTGCTCCACTTGAAAGAGGACATGTGGCATTGCTTTATGAGAAAAAAAAAGGAAAAGAAAATCTTTTTTTTAAAACAGCCCAAAATCTTCTCTCTCTTCATTCAAAAATTTCAGAAAGCTTTTCCTCTCTTCCCACATTGCTTTTCTCTTCTTCTTCTCCACCACTGAAGCCTCCATTAAAGCTTCAAAATTCCTCTTCCTTTCTACTCCAAATTGCAAGGAGAAGCCATTTTCGGAGTCTTGAAGCACACCTCAACTTCGTGGGGCTTCAAATTTCAGGTATGGGTGGACTTCTTCTCACATGAAATTCGTGGGTGTTGGGTTTTTGGGAACTATAATGGGTAGTTCTACTAGGTTATTGCCTTAGGGTAGTTATTTGTGAAGGAATTTGTTGAAATCATGCTAAACTTGACATGTTTGATGTGAGTAAAGCTACCCATTCTGATTTAGGGTTTTATAATGATGCTTTGTGATTTATGTATGCTTAAAATGTTGATGGAAAACTGGTAGAGATGATGGGGAGAGTTAACCTAGGGTTAAATGTGAGAATGGTAGTGTTGTGAGTGGAAAAGTGTGAGATTTTGAGGGTTAGAAAAGCCAAATTTGGGGTTAGTGGAAATTGGAGTTTAAAGTGGGTTGATTCTAGTTTAAAATGTCAATTAGGACTTGTAGGAAAGCTTGGGCAGAGCAAATGAGAAAAATGAGTGACAAATGTGAAAGAGGAGAGCCATTTCTAGGGTAAATTGAGTGTTGAGAGGTCAAATTTTGAATGGGTGGGGTTTTCACCTTAAAACCAGTTTGAGCAAGTCTAAATCAATGTTATAGACTTGATTGAGATGAGAGTTTACCCCAAAATTACCCAATTCTCATATTCACTTTTCAAACCTTGAAAATCCACTAAATTGATGGGTTTTGGATACCTAGATTTTGATTTACCTTGATCTGAAGGTTGTTTTTGGTTTAAATATGATTTATACATGATTTAGGACTTGTAGGATCCAATTTGAGTGAAATTGGACGTGGGCAAGTTGGATTTCGAAATCTGCCAAATTGTGCAGCAAAAGCTGTCAAATTGTGCAGCAAACTTGACCAAATGTGCAGAAAAATGCTTGTGCAGCACTAGTCACAGGAAAGGTAGTATATCTCGTGTTCTAGATAGTTTCTAGCAGATCCCAACGGTCAAAATGTAGATTTCTGTACTAGGAACCTCTAGTAAAATTTTCAAGGTGATCTAACGGTTAACGAATCGGAACGAAGAGAATGTTACTGGGGTATATGAGTAAGGAAAGCTGTGGTATTTGAGTGGGTTTTGGACAGAGTTTTCTGCCTCTACTCTGTTTTCTTGGTTTAGGGTAGTTTCATGATATTTGGAATTTAATTGCTTGGATATTGTGGAAGCTTGGAGGGGTTGATGGGGACCCGGTGCTGAGAGGAACGAGGATAAGGGCTACATAGGAGTGCGTGAGCTCAATTGAAAGGTGGGCAACTGGGGATGGTGTGTTTATGTTTGACTTGTGGAAGTGGGAGAGTTGATTTGCGCCATCGCCCGATCGCCACCTAGTATCACATATGACGGGTACCCCATAATCCACTAAGCTTGATGTGAGAAAGCGTGGAAGAGTCAGTCTTCCTACTTTTGTTTGTTGACCACAGAGTGGTACCTGGAGATATGTCCCGGGGGTCAGGAGACCTTGGGGACGTCAGGTGGGGGGCCATTGTCCAAAACCAAGCTTGACCAATCCCGACCCAACCCGGGCATAGTCAGTCAGTGAAAACTTGTAATGTACCTAAACAGGCGAGCTCCTGGCAGTCAACCAATAAAAGAACAAAGTCCACGAAGCAAGGAGGCTTGTGTGGCGGTTGGCCAGCTATGTATCTTGGGTGGTATCTGGAAATTGGCCTCTGGTAATCGATTACAGGGCTTAAAAAATGGAGATAAGATGTTAAATGGCCTCTGCTAATCAATTACCAATGGTGTGTAATCGATTACACAAAGTGATAGGGCACTGGTAATCAATTACCAGTTAGGTGTAATCGATTACACAGGGAGATAGGGCACTGGTAATCCATTACCATTTAGGTGTAATCGATTACACAATGTAATTTGTAGATTTCCATGTGCAAAGGCTGAGTAATTCATGTTTGGACACTGGTAATCGATTACATACTTTGGTAATCGATTACCAGAGAGGAAATCCCTTGAGAGAGACCTTTTGACTATGCGTAGCCATTATGGGATGCATTGTAATATTACCTGTGTAGTTAGATTTCTTGTGAAAGAGTCTACCCCCTTTCTTTTATCTGTTGTAGATCGCGATGGCAGCGTAGTTGATCCATGATCGCGTTGTAATGGAGTGCCTAGAGGGTGTTTGGGAGACCCTCGAAGGCAATGAGAGGTGCCGATTCCGTGGCACAATTCGACTCACTGCTACTTCATTAGTACATCCGGAGGAACCCGCACGCACACTTCAGCAGCCTGTGGAGTGGATACTACCTACACCTACTCCATATCGACTAGTGGAGCCAGTTCAAGTGATAGAGGTGTCATCCTCTGAAGAGGATCTTGAAGAAGACCCAGAGGAGTTACCTCCTGAACCTGATATGGACGCCCTTGACTTACCTGAGGATGATGAAGACCCACTCCCTGATGTTGATTCCCCAGAGGATATTATGTCAGCATCTAAGGCAGACTCTACAGAGGAGAGTGGCCCTGGAGGGACGGCGAATAGTGACGACTCTTCATTGTAGCAGACGGCTCCTTAGACTAGGTGTACATACTTTTTGTGGGTGGTTGTATCTAGTTCAGACTACTAGGTTTACTCTTTTGATTTTTGGGTGGGTAGACCTATTGTATAGAAATTTTGATGGTTGTATATATTGTGGCTGAAGCCACCACAGTTGTTACCTTTGCTTTGGATGTCACTATGTTATTTTGCAAACTCCCATATTTTGGAAAGTTTTAGATGATAAATATAATTATGTTTAATCTTGTTATTTGAAAAGGAAGTGTTAACAAACTTTATTTGAAAAGAGTTTACCGACCGCATCTTATTATCTTTCACGTGACGACCTAAAATGATAGCTGGTATATTTTTGAAAGAGAAAAAAATAGTTTAGAGGTTATGAGTGATCAGAAAGAAATGAATCTGAATAGAGTTGTGAACTGGCCATTCAGGACTCTATAGTGATAATTTTCCTTCTGAATTTAATTATTGTGAAATGAATAACAGTGTGAAAGAAAAAGAGAGAAAAAGAAAAAAAAATTCCCATGGTTTCTGTTATTTAATTTAATACTATTAAATCAGCCATTATTTAGGGACGCCACAAATGGCATTTGAGGAGTTTTCTTCCCCTTTTGTTTTATATGTTGTTCCTTCGTTTGCATTTCATTACATGGTCGCATTGAGGACAATGTGCATTTCAAGTGTGGGGGAAGGTTTAGAGAAATTTGTTTTCTGTTTTCTATTTTCTATTTTCTGTTTTTTGTTTTTTTGTTTTCTGTTTTCAATTTTTATTCTATTTTTCTATTTTTTGTTTTTGTTTTTCTATTTTCTATTTTTTGTTTTTTTTTTGTTTTATTGTTTTACTGTTTCTATTGTGTTGACATATAGAAAATAAAAAAATATAGATTTTACGGATGTTGTTTTCTAATGTTTTTGTTGAATTTAGGCACTTTCTCATGTTTTTTTCATAGAATTTCTAACTTGTATAAATTGTGGGAGATGTATCATTTTTAGTTGAGAGGTTTCATGTTTGATGTGAACCATTGTTGCAATTGTGAAAATGATGAGTAGGCTTGAAAATTTTGAGGTGGATCATGTGTGATGGAATTATGCTTTGTCAGTTTTTGAGATTTTGTGTATGGATTGCATTATTCCATTCATGCTCTTTGATGTGTGATTTCACCTTTGCGCTAGATTACTCTAGGTTTTGCCTTATTTCTCTTGTCATTCCTTGTTGTACATACATTGATTGAGATGATTTAGGCCTTCTTTCCTTTAACCCCTTCTTTCATTTTGTAGCTCATTAGAAGCCAAAAAGTGGAAAACCATGTTGTCCTAAAGTTTAGGGAGAAAAGGGGCCTTGGAATTATTTTGGGAGTGAGTTTCAAACAAGGGTGAGGGATTTGTACTTTGTTTTATGAAAGTTCTTTCATTTCTATCATTTCATTTTCTTGTACTTGTTGAAAAGAATCAAAAAGAGAAGAGTACAAAAGAAAAAAAATGAACAAAATAAAAAATGGAAACAATAAAAGAAAAGAGAAAAATGGAACTATAAAAAACAAAACTTCAAAAAAAACTTGTACAGAAAAAAAGAAGAAAAAAATGAAAAAAAAAATGTGTTGTGGTTCATTTTGATTCTTGTAAGTTCTTGTTATTTTAATTTTGCCATTCTCCATTTGTTTCATTGTTCTAACCCTCTTTTTACTTGTTGACTTACTCCCCATTGTCCCTCTTTTCCTTTAGTTTTAGCCTAAATATCCTTCTAATATCCACATTTACCTAAGCCATACATTACAAAGCCAACAAAAGTCCTTTTGATGCATGTGTATTTCAAGTTGAATGGATTAGAATCTTGTAAAAATTTGGATGTTCTAGTTACATGTGGTTGTTCATTGAGAGATTTCTATCACCATGATACATTCTTAATTTTGAGTTGACTACTTAACCACTTTGCAATTTGTGATCATGTGTTCATGGATTGCTTGTAACCTTGAGACCATTCTTCCATTTTCTGCCTCTCTTATTTTTGTGCATTGTTAGGATCCATTAAAAAATATGAGTGCCTTGTTCATACCTTCTTTTAGTGTGATTATTTTATTAGTTTGATTTCTTTTTCTTAATCTTTGTTTTAGCTTTGCCCAGGAGTGCAAAAGATAAAGTATGGGGGAATTTGATTGAACATTTGTAGTTTAATATTTTTCTATTCTTCTTAGATCAATTTACATCTCTTTGACTCTAATTTTCTCACCTTAACTCCGTTTTGGTCTTAGGAAAATGATTGAGCTTAATTGAGAATTGTAGCTAATTTTTAGATTTTGTGCTTACTTGACCTATCTGTCTTGTGTAGGGCCTAGAGGATACTACAGAACTCCAAAATGGAATGTGTAAGTAGTATCTAAAAATCTAAGAAATAAGTTTGGCCAGTTCTGTCATCTCGAGGGTCAAATTGAGCTTGGAAGTCAAAATCTCTGCACTTGAAGAATTAGTCTGCGAGTTTGGGATTTTATTTTGTGTAATTAGTGTAGTTAGTTAGTTGGTTACTAGCACTTTATATATTAGTATTAGATAGTTAATTAAGGATTGAACTTCATTTTGGAGAAAGCACTATACTAGAACTTCATTTTGTACAAAACTTGTTGTGCAAGCTTTCTCTTTTCTCTCAATTGTTCTTCATTCTTCTTCATCTTTTCACTTCTATTCCACCATTTTCTTACACAAATTTTGTGATTTCTCCATTGGTGATGATCATGGAGGGCTAAATAATTAATCAATCCAAGGATCCACTCCAAGTAAAGCTGAATTTGGGTCTTGGTTTGGTTTTCTACTCTTTGTGAATGTTCTTTCTCTTCAATCCTATTTTCATTTTTCATGATTGTGATTATGTTTAGGATTAAAAATGGATTAGGTTATGGATTCATTTCCTAATTTCAAAAATTAATCACAGATTGTTTGGATGATCTTCCAACATAATTTGCAATTTCAAACAATTTAAAGATATGATTCGATTGAACTTTCTTTAATGTATTTGAGTGAACTTTCACACTGAACATCATTCATAGTAATTGTGATAATTGTATTTGCATTGGTTCGGTGAATTGGATTGGTGCCTTTAATCTTGAATTGTATTCTGTTCTTGTTCTATTTTGTTCTTTCTTCAACTTTGTTTTGTGTTTTTGCATTCTTTTAGAGTTGCTTACAAATTGTTTGACAAAAATTCCTCTTTTTGTTTATAAGTGAATGAATGTAGGAATCATATTGAATCATATTTCTAAGTTCGACCTAAGTTAATTTTGTGCTACAGAATTTCCTAGTAAATTTGTTTTTTTGAACGATTCGACAATTTTTATTTATGTGAAAGGTGATGTGTGTTTCCTCAACCTATTTCACAAGGAAAATAGAGGAAAACATTCAACAAATTTGTAGTCTATTCTCATAATTTTTACAATGCAGGTTGTTCAAATAACAAAGTAGGAACAGAATCCCCTTTCGATATAACTTTTCTAACAAATAAGTATATCATACCCTTGCTTGATTAAGGGAATCGCGATACTAGTGAATTCTTCCAACCAAAATTCCCTACATGCACAAAAGAATATATTCATCGTAAAGGCATTTGTATGAACCATATAAACCGATATTACTAAATTTAATATTATTTAAAGTATTATATATTTCTAACCCGTACTCTATATGTTTACCTAATCCTAAATTTAATAGTGGTAAATAGTGTACATATAGAACCAAGGCAACAAAATCCAAAATTAATATATCCGCAGCTTATACAACGCATCGTCACATTTAATATATAAAATTTGAGTTGTGATATCCATCTACCTCATGTTGGGATTATTTGGAGTGGGAATAAATTAAAGAGATACATATAAGAGAAAAAGGTAGAGACAGAAATTTATAGAAATGATAATGTTACAATTGAAAAATAAGAGAAAGATAAAAAGAAAAATAAGATGAATATGAGATCGAAAAGAACGTGTGTATGATATTCATAAAATTTACTATAATATATAGCTATGCAAAAAAAAAAAAAAATTAGCTTCTCAAATTCACTTTAGCGGACTAAAAAAAATTCTACAAATCTGGAGGATAAAAAAGAACAACTTTTTAATTAGAGGATCAAAATTGAAAGTGTCATTTTTTAAACAACTAAAATCATATTTAAACCTTGTTTATTATACGTAATTTCATATAGGACTTCAATATAGGAATTGGAAAGCCATTCTGTATTTTGTAACAATTAAATTGACATGTATGTATTTAAATTAGTGTATATAAATGACACTTAACAATAAAAAAGTGCATGTAAAGGACTAGGATGAACATGCACTTTCATACCTAAGTTTTAGAAATGGAAAAATTACTTCTTTAAATTCAGCACTTTCAAATTCCTTTTGGTGTCTACTATTACACAAACTTTACCTTTTACTTCTTGTCACTTTGTAATGACAGGAACCAAAAGGGATCCAAAAGTATTTATACAAAGACTAAAAAGGATGATTTTTTAGTTTAGCAACTATAAAAATCAAATAAATAATTTTTAATTTCTTTTGAAAGAAAATTACCGTAACATATATTATGTTGCTCATTAATCAAATAATAAGAAAAGTTAGTTTACCTCCCAAGCATGCACAAATTTTGGGAAATCTATGAGAGTCAGTGGGTGAAGCCATAAATGTTTCTGATTATACATAGGCATCATTGCAGGTATACCTTGTGGACTAATCGTAGTTAGTTGGAACGAAAGGTACCTTGGAAATTATTGGTGAGTACTACTGCTACTACTATCATAAGGAAGTACTTGCTAGCTTGGTGGTTGAAATTGTGCCATAACATCATCATGGACATTCATTGAAAGAGAGTAGGTGGAGGAAGGAACATACATCTCATCCATTTTTGTTTTTGGGATAAGTGGGGATAAGGTACTTTCAAACTCCTAAACACAAAAAGTACGTAAAAAATAAATAAACAATTAGCCCAAAATAGATGGACCGAGAGATGCTCTTAAAGAATTTTATCTTCTTGAAAGTGAAAGAGGAAGAATATCTCAAACTGATACACTTTTAGTGTTTTCATTTCCAAGAGTGATGTGATTGTAGTCCTAGCCAGAAGATACATATTTCTGTGTAAATGTAAGAATTAAAAACATTGATTTTTTTATAAAGACTAAAACTAAGTTTTTAAAATATTTTGAGAGAACAAAAACTTACTTTACCTTAATATAATAATATGCCAAATAAACTTTATTTTTCTTAAAAAAAAAGCAATATGTATAGGTTTGACATTCTCGACGCTCTCCTTGGTTTTGTCTTTGAGTGTCATGCTACTAGACGAGAATAGGTCTTTTGAAAATTGATGTGATCCTTACTAAGAGCGGATCGCTTGATACAGGTTACAAAGTTTTGGATAACGCCACTTTCAGTGAAGAAGATAAGTCAAGTAGACACCACAAGGATTATCTTGATAACAAAATTTTATCAAATGCCAAAAGTCCCCTTTATTGAAAACAAGTTCAATACATATAGTGTATCTGAGGTGCAGTCGGAAAGGCACAAATCTTATTTAATTCAAAATTAAAAACAAAAATTAAAAAAGAAATGGCATGGGCCTTCAAATTAGTTTGGACCAAAATGACAACGAAAAAATAGAAATAAAAAAAATATATTTGGCATGAGCCTTCAAATTAGTATGGGTCTTCAGCAACAATTAAAATTCTTAGTAGTGTTCTCACTACTAAAAAACTTGCTTTTTACGATGCACATTCTAAGGCGGTTATATGATAACCGTCTTAGAATGTAACACGGTGGCATTTTTGTAATTAAGATAACTGTATTTTATTTTTTGATGCACATTTTAAGGCGGTTACGAATGACCGATGTAGAAACACTGCTAGAAAAAGGAGCTTATACATCGGTTAAAATCCACGTTCTACGTCGGGCCAATCATCGTCTTTGATTCCGGTGTCGTTGTATGTCGACAACAACTTCGACGGTCATGCTATAGCCATCTTTGTAATTTGAGAAGACAACGCCAGTGTCCACCCTATGATAGTCGTCATATACATCAATTCAATGACGGGTATTTCCTAACAGCTGTCGTTGTTTGGATTATATTCAATGTCGTGTATGAGAACTAGCTGTCTTTGTAGGGGTTAATTTCAACGTCGGGGTGTACTAATACCCGTCATTGTTTTCATTCATTTCAACGTCGGGGTGTACTGATGCCCGTCATTGTTTTTGTTCATTTCAACATCGGATTACGTTCGTTATATGGGGTTAATTTCAACATCGGGGTTTGAAGGCGCGTCGTAGAAATGGGAATAAGATAACGACGGGTGCCTGTTTGACCGTCGTTGAATGATATTCCCTGTGAACAAAATCTGGGTTAAACCGTTCAAGCAGAAATCATAATTAAATTAGGAAATTTTTACTAGAACACCATACGATTAAGGTATTACTAAATGCATGAACCATTATACGCTTATAAAAAGAAATTAAAGACATATAAATAACATGATTATATATAGTAACCTTCCATTTTGAAGAAGAAGCTGCCACCGAAAGCTAACACATAATATGAAGGAAAAAAACACAATGAAAACATGCATCAACCGCTATAACCAAATTTGGTAAACAAGACAAAATAAACTCATCTGGTAAAATGATCTCCATCTTCAATTTGGGTTAGAATAATGAAAATTGATTTTCAAAGCCCCTGTGCTGGCAAACACAAGTTTTACCTAGATCAGCATTCGACATGTAAAAAATTAAAATAAATAAACCAAAAAAAATGATTTGGATGAAAAGAAGAGTTGTTGCAATAAAAATTAAATTAAATAAACCATTTTTTCATTTGTGGACCCCTTATGTATTTCAAACAAGCACTGTAACAATCACTAATTATAATTATTAGTAATGTTGTTCAAGGAAAAATATACATGTAGAAAAAGCAAACAAGGGAAAGTAGTGGGCTAGGAAATAAACTATTGCCAAGTTGAGCATGAAGATCAATGACCATTTTTTCTTCGTATTCTGATAAACGACCTGTCTTTAAGTCCGACCTCAATTAATTTGTCCAACTGAGCCTGCAACTCTTCCTACACCTTAAAAGCGCTGCATGAAGTCACACTCCAATTGTAAAATTTAATTTTAGTGAAGTAATTGTTTCTGATCAGAAAACCAATTGACCATAATGCAGAATATTGTTGAACCATTTTAATGATATTCATATAACCAAATAGCAAATGAAGCATAAAAAACTGTGGCATTTCATTATTCATAAATGATTTGAATGGGTAGAAATTAAGGATTAAATTGAGGAGACCTGCTAGCTTAGGGACAGCTCTCCAGCAACATTGGCCATTAGTGAGGATGGAGCTTATGAGCTTCTTATCCTCCTCTGCAGTCCATGGCCTGTTCTTCAACCCAACTTTGTCACAACAAGGTTCCCTCCCATTTTATACCAAAAGGGAAAAATGCTACAAAGCTAAGTTATTATGAATAATGAATAACCCCCCCTAACACTTAGGGTTCAAATTGAGATTCAGAAATAGAGAAAGAGACACACAAGGAGAGAAATAGAGACTTTAAGGGAGCAAAGAGGAATGAATATGCATAGAAGTTAGGATAGAGCACCACCACCAACTTATTGGTATGGAATGGTCCAAGTGTGGGTCATGTAAGTGAAAATATAATGAGGTGTTGAGGCTACTAATATTGTTCTTCACTAAGCCCCTTGTATAAAGATGTGGCGTGGTGTCACAAAGGGACATTAGTGAAGTTGACATTGAAGGAGATGCCATTAGAGGTTAAGACTTAAGATGACAACAATGAGGAGATGAAATGGTATTAGAACGTAAAAAAAGAGGTTGGTGACTATTTATAATCGAGAAATAAGAGACTAGCATAAAAAATACTAAACAAAGGCAATATTTTTCCTGAGATGTTGGTAAAGTAATCTTGTTCAAAGTTTGCTAAAAAAACTCATTGGGAAGTCCTTTGTTAGAAGCCGCTGATCATCGAGGTTCACCATGAAAGCCATTTGAAAAGTTTGGTGGTGGTTGCAACTCATTGTAAAAGGTTGTTGACAGCGGTGGTATCTAAAAAAAGGGTGGCTATGTACAGTATGGAGCACCAGTAGTTAGTCAGATGGGTGACTTACTAATACCATATAGAAAAGTTGTTTGACTAATCAATTTTTACATACTATATTTAAAATATGTAAACATTGAATACAAATGTGATGCTGAATCTAAGCCCTATTTACATACAATAAGCTATTAACTTGAAACATGTGATAAATGTGCTTTATCTAATAGATTCAAGATGTAATTAATACTTTTGTTAGGTAGGTCAAAGCTGCACCTGAAATTTAATTTTTCATTTGAACTTTGGCTTCTGATACGATCAACACAAATGACCTACAAAAAATTCATAGGTCACATAAGGCTCATGCTTCTGATCTATATATGTGGGCACTATTAAAAGTTAGAAAGTTATATTCATCTTTTCTGGACCCCTTATGTATTTATACATGCAATGTTTGGCCTAGCTGATACAATTTCTTTTTAAAATAAGAAAGTGTATTTTTAATATCCTGAAGTATTAGTCTTGTGGCTCAGGGGACTCCCTGGATATTTTTGCTGTGTTTAATTTAATGAATTAAAAAGTGATAAATCAGAGTGTTCTACTACATACATTTTAACCTAGCTGATATGTGCTAACTAATTATAGACTATTTTCTACTTTCTAGAGATCCAAAGTAAATATGATAATCACATACTAGTGCATGCTAGGCTACGAGCTACTTAAGAAAATTAAGGTATTTTTCAGCTTTTTATTCTTATTGACTCATAGATGCATTCAATCATGCGATATTAATAGCATCCACAAACTGCATTATTTTTTAAACAGGAATCATCTGTAATGAAGGAGGTTCCAGTAGTGATAATGTCATCTGAGAACATACCAACAGGGATTAACAAGTAAAATTCTTAACATTAGCTATATATATAGTGCTACCATATATTTGTCTCTACATGAAAATAAAAGTGTAGATGTAGTTCAAAGGAACCTTATTTCCTATTTACTACCATGCTAAAATTATGATGAAGTTCTGTATTGTAATACCTGTGGAGGAAAGAATGCGAAGATAGTTCCTCAACATAGTCAACAGTCGTGCCTTTCACAAAATCATATGAAATATTGTCAACAACCAACTTAATTCCATCCCTCTCAAAAACCCTGTCAAAACACCTTGAGAAAAGCAAGTTAATGTAATCCGTAAAGGAGAAGGCTTTAGCATGTAGAAGCCCAACAAAACACAAGTGAAATCCAAATCATATCATATGTGAAATTTGGCCGCTAAATGGTAATTTTGTCATCAAAATTAAAAGCATACTGAAATCCAACACATCCACCAGTTTCTACGCTTAAAGGAAGCATTTTTTTGTATGCTGATGATTCACTGGCTTCTAGTTCCTTCATTTTCCGTTCCATCAATTAAATAAAATGCAAATTTTATTATCATTATTTTTTAATTAATGAGAAAAGGTGCAAAGAATGTGAAACAAGTTCATCAACGTTTCATGTAGACAAAGCAGCCAATTCAAAGGAATCCAGCTGGATGTTTATACAATCAAATAGCTTCAAAATTAACAAGTTCCAACAAAAGTTGACTATGGTTAGTAAAATCAATAGTAAGTTATGTACATGTCCCATCTCATGTTCAGTATGTATTAAAACACATTTTTTTTAAAGCATGAATCATAAGGAGAGAACTTTAGCACACACAAAAACATGCAAGTTCTGATGAAGTGCACCTACCTAGTCAGTGGCACTCATTGAAGAAGTTGTCATTTGAGGTGCAGTGACAAACACTGCTGCAGTGGCAAGGTTGGTGGTATAACATCTACACTAAATTGCTGCAGTGGGAATCAAATGCAGGTGCAATGTAGTTGAAGGGGGTAATCACAGTATATTACTAAAAAGATGAATGACTAGGTAATACTAAAAACAAAAGACCACAAAGTTTGAGCACATGACCATTATACCAATTGTCATTGGTCACTGTATTAGTACCATCACTCAAAATTTCAAAAGTGCTGACAAAAAATAACAAAACCAATTGTCTGAAATACAACAAAAGAGATTAGTCCCTAGCCCATCATTAGCCATTTTTACACGCAGTCTTTAAAAAATATCTTGCCCATTTCTTTCAAATTGTTGTGATGTTTTCCTTGTCCAACGGTGTCTCATCACCAAACCACTACAAGCATTAATATGTAAAAGTTAGTACTGCAAATAACAAATTTCAGTTCCAATGATACTAAACAATCTTAGAAAGTCAAGTTTATGTATTCCATGGACCAATCACTCTTGATGTCGCTGGTTATGATGTTCCACATCCAATGAATCATGTAATATCCACATTCATAACATCCGGTTTGAACGTGACTCTACATATGGAAAAAATTTGAATATCCTATACATTACAGAATTACATCACATAAGTAGACAACAATAACGCATGGTACATATCACTAACCGTAACTTCAATCCACTTAGGTGTTGCTGCCTTACTTTTAGGAGACGAACTCGTCTTTAATTTGGTCATTACACTGGTTTAAAAAAAGCACATCAATGCGTATTGAACAACAAAATATTCAATGATGACCATTAAAGAAGGTATGGAAAAAGTAATATGTTAGGAGTTAACCTATTAATTGCGGCTTTGATATGCATATCAGGTTTCCTACGCAACGAACACAACCAAACAACAACATGTTGCCTAGGACACAAAAGTAGGAGCTGCCAATGTGCCCTGCATCTCATGCACATTACATACGTATAGAGCCAAACATCGGTTAAAGTATTATTCTTAAACATGACTTACTAATGGAAGTAAGGTCCAACATACACCTCTCAGTTAGATTCCTTAATCCATCTTTCAAGATATTGTTGGCATTCATCACATGTATCCTTTGAAACCACCAACGACTGTGGCTCAAGGAATGCATAGCTGGACCCTTGACCCAAGGTTTGACTCCACTCATGCATATACCTAATGACATCATTTGAAAGTTTTGGAGTGGATCATGATATAGAATGAATGACGAACAAAAAAAATAAGGATTTCACTTACATCAACCATAATTGTTGTACAGATATGTTCAAACTTTTGTCTCCTGCTATTATTTCACTAACATCAGAATATGTTAGGAATATTGATGTAGGTGCATCTACAATTCCAAATTTACTCCCATCAAATTTGAATTCAACTGGCTTGTCGTAAATATCAAAGCTACACTTTATCAGGCCACACATTGGATCATCTGCGTCCACATTAGCTGGCTTATCTCCATCTGCATCCACTTTGTGCAGAATAATTTCTGCATCCTACATGGTTAATCAATGTGGGTCAGTATTTCATGTCTAATCTATGAATGTGTTACTTCATGTATGTGAAAGCAAACGTGTTACCTCATCTAATACAACTTTAACAAGGTGTGTGGGCCAAGCTACAAATGTATCGAGGGCTTGCTTCACATACTGAATTTCTGAGGTGCCATAGGGGATCTCAGCGTCAGGATCGATAATTGTATCCACACTTACCCTTACCACATCATCTGCATAAGCCACAATGTGTATGACTGAATCCCCATCCATTATTTTCCCCATGGCCACCAACCCTAGTGTACCATCCTCACGCTGCACATACAGTCCCATCATTGGTATGACATCAGCATCATCTTCCCGTGAAGGCTGGACATTGCTTTGAGCATTGCTTCCCTTAGTGCTGACATGCGCACCTAATTGTTGTATGTCCAACTGAATTAGGAGTGACTCTGGGGATCCTTTATGTGACAACTTTATTTTAATAGCCTCTTTCAATGCCATAGTCATTCTTTCCAAGCTCCTTTTATTTTCCTCTTCTAGCTAAGTCCTCAATTCTTCCTTAATCTGACACCTCAATTCTTCCCTAATTTGACCACTCATGTCTTCCCTAAGCCTTGCAACAACTTCATCTAATTGTTTTTGAGTGATGGATGTGGACGAGTTGTTGCATGTCCTTGATGCCCTTCCGTAGTACTAAGTAATAGTGACACCTGAGCCCACTGCACGAACACGACCCCCATGGTCAGGTCGCCCAATGGCAGTGTTCAGTATGTCTTGATGACCATGGGGTACAAAGGAACCCTGTGTAACCTGCTCTTCTAAGGAGTCCTACACAAAACAAGGCACAAAGAAACACAAAACGTGTGGTGATTGTCATTACAAAATACTTAAACATATGAACACTGCAACATATTGGTGAACTTACTATTTTATCTGTTATTTCCTATGCCGACTCAGATGTCATATTGCCATAAGCCCTGGTCCGAGCAACCTTCCACTTAACATGTCTTTTAATTCGAGATGGGGGGTCGTCAACACTTGCTGGATTTTCAGTCAACAATGCTTCTTCTTCTAGTCTTTCTCTTTTCTCGTCTAATAATTTCTTCTCAAGCAAATCATATCCCCCACGTGAAAGTAGGTGAGGGCAGCCATTGTGTTTTTGAATTGATTGTGCTCGTTTCCTAATACCCTATAATGTGGCATACATAATTGGCATCGAGTTTATTGAAATGAAAATAATGAAATTGGTGTAAAAATATTCATTTCAAGTTACGATGCCATGCAAAACTAACCTCCCAGTTAGGTGTCAGTCGGGTTGCTTCAAATTGTTTCCAAGCTTCGCGATCTAGTCCATATTTTGTAACAACATCCTGCGTTTGTTGCCCTTCAGTGTTAGCAAACACAAATTTGCTAGTCAAGGTGGACTTAAATTGCCGCCATCTCATCGCAACCGTTGACATAACCTTTGTCTTCACCTTTGCGGCTTCTGGGATATCAAACTTTGCCTGCATACATACATTAGTTACTTTGTGTTCTGTCAATGTAAAGATAGACTTTCAAAATATAACATGAAAATAAATAAAACACAAACATAAGGACTTACTAGAATGTCATTCCACACTATCTCCTTAAGCGTTTCAGGTACATCTTTCCAATTGTTGTGGATAATGGGAACCTTTTCTCGCGCGACTACCCCTAGATAGCTGTGGAACTTTTCACGCATAGGTCTCGATGCTCTCCCGGTAGCGGGATCGACATAAACTACTGGTCTGGGCTGATCCATGGTTCTTAATGTCAATGTTCTAAGCCGTGTGGTTGTTCTACTCCTCTTCGAAGTGGCCTCTGATTGACCATCAGACTGTGGAGGAGACCTCAGAGGTGTGGCCATGATCCTGTGAAAAAATAACAAAATTAATATTAATGTGCAACGTTAAAAGAAAGGCGTAATACTAAAACTATTATTATATTTACACATAAAACAAAGGATTACTTTCTGTTGGATCAAGTGGCCTCAAAATAATTAAGAAGGGGGGGTTGAATTAATTATTCCTAAACCTTTACCAATTAAAAAATTACTCTTTTAAGGCTTTTACTAAATTGTTAAGAGAATGAGGAGTAGAAGAGAAACTTAAACAGAAAGTAAAAGCGGAAATAAAATGCACAGCGGAAAGTAAAAGAGTAGGGAAGAAGGAAACAAACACACAAGAGTTTTTATACTGGTTCGACAACAACCCGTGCCTACATCCAGTCCCCAAGCGACCTGCGGTCCTTGAGATTTCTTTCAACCTTGTAAAAATCCTCTTACAAGCAAAGATCCACAAGGGATGTACCCTCCCTTGTTCTCTTTGAACCTAGTGGATGTACCCTCCACTAGAACTGATCCACAAGAGATGTACCCTCTCTTGTTCTCAGTCAAACCCAAGTAGATGTACCCTCTACTTGTACCACAAAGGATGTACCCTCCAATGTGTTAAGACAAAGATCTCAGGCAGTTAAACCTTTGATACTTTGTGAATGGGGATACAAAAGAATTCTCAGGCGGTTAGTCCTTCGAACACTTTTGTATTAGGGAATGGGAAGAATCAAAAGAATTCTCAGACTGTGTCGTTTTGAATTCTTTAACAAGGGAGAAAGGAGACACAAAAGAATTCAGGCGGTTAGTCCTTTGTTCTTTTGGAAAAGGGAGAAGAAAGACACAAAAAGAATTCAGGCGGTTAGTCCTTGGCGAATACTTTTTGGCAAAGGGAGAAGAGAATGAAAAGATGAATAGCACAAGTTTTCAAGGTTTAGAAAACCAGAAAACTTCCGAAAGCTTTTGGTACAAAGAAGAAGAAGAAGTTCAAAGAGATTCAAGGCTTGTAAAGGATTGTAATGAAATGATTGGAAAAGTATTCAAGATACTTGAAATGCAAAACGAAGCCTTGCTTTTATAGACTCTTCATGTCTGGTCAAGATAACCATTTAGAAGAGTTATAACTCTTAGAAAAACATAAAAACAATTTGAAAAAGTCAAAACCCTTTTGAAGAGTTGCATCTTTTGATTTATTCAGAAACAGTCACTGGTAATCGATTACCGAATTAGTGTAATCGATTACACAAAACTTTTGTGTGAAAGGATGTGACTCTTCACATTTGAATTTGAATTTCAACGTTCAAAGGCACTGGTAATCGATTACCAAAACATTGTAATCGATTACAGCTTTTTGAAAATAATTGGAACGTTGTAAATTCAATTTAAAAACTTTTTCAAAACAATTTTGCTACTGGTAATCGATTACAACAATCTGGTAATCGATTACCAGAGAGTAAAAACTCTTTGGTAAAAGTTTTGAGAAAAATCCATGTGGTACTCAGTTTTTGAAAAAACCTTTTCATACTTATCTTGATTAAGTCTTCTCTTGATTCTTGAATCTTGAGTCTTGAATCTTGTTCTTGATTATTCTTGATTCTTGATTCTTGAAAACTTGAAACTTGAAACTTCTCTTGATTCTTGAATTCTTTGGCATCATCAAAATAACCTTTGAAGGCATTGCTTCCACACTTTCAAACAATTCCTGTAGGAATGTTCTCCCATAAACCTTCATCATGATCTACACGATTTGCATGTCCATCATCGACTTCATCAGGTTCATTCATTGGAGGCAGGTTTTTTGAAAAACCAGCCATTTCACCAATTCAAGGCTTGAATCATCATTATGGTAATTGATTCCACTTGGTCTTCCTTGCAGAACCACAGACAAACTTGAATTACATGGATCTTCGACGTAGAAAACTTGTCTGGCTTGTTCTGCCATAATGAAAGGTTCCTCCATATATGCCACCTTACTAAGGTCAACCAAAGTAAATCCCAATGGATCTTGATGCACACCCATTGTCCCGTTGACCCACTAACACTTAGAAACAGGCACTCTAAATGCAATATAATCAACCTCCCAAATTTCTTGAATGACACCAAAGTAACACATAGATGCTCAAATGGGGTTGTTGTCCGATGTACTGCAGAAGTGATCTGAATTGGCATCAACACTGACCCCACTGTTTTGTACGGAACTTTTATCATCTTGTGACTTTGTGTAGAAGGAGTAATTGTTAATGTCATATCCCTTCCAAGTAGGGACATTTAGATTTGGGCCAATGGCTAACATTGTTAGTCTTCTAGAAACACTATTATCAGCAAATATTGTTTATCTAAACCAATTTATGAAAAGTTTTATTGTGCTCTTGCAACACCCTCATCATGTTCATTTTGGGGTGAGTATCTCTAAGATGTTTTTTGTGAGCCTCTATGTACAGTAACACCTCTGTTGTGTTGTTTAATATATACAAATGTGCTTGTGACACGCCATGTCTACTCATTGTCACAACATTGTATCCACGTGTACCCTTCCTTACTTTTGCTTGGTAATGATGGGATGAAGGAAGCCCCACTGGTTTCAATGAGTCAATGTACTATGAGGCAAACTCAATACATTATTCAGCAACGTATCTTTCCAATATTGACGCCTCTAGTCGATGTTGATTCTTGGTATAACCCTTTAAGACCTTGATGTACTGCTCCACTGGATACATCCATCTTAAAAACATAGGACCACAACACCGTATTTCCCTTACCAGATGAACAACTAAGTGTACCATTATGTCAAAAAATGAAGGAGGGAAATACATCTCCATTTGACAAAGGACAATGGCAACCTCATTTTTCAAATCAGCTAACTGTTTAGGGTCAATGACTTTCGCACATATAGCATTAAAAATGAAACACAGGCGAGTAATTGCAACATGGACCTTTTCAGGCAACGTCCCGCGAATTGCCACAGGCAAAAGTTGTTGCATTAACACATGACAATCATGCGATTTCAAGCCAACCAACTTAAGCACATTCACAAACACAAGGCTCTTGATGTTTGAAGAGTATCCTTGTGGGACTTTCATAGTACGCAAACATTGACAAAAACTTCTCTTCTCTGCAGTTGACATTGTGTAACATGCTGGGGGGCAGATATGTCTGTGGACCTTTTGAGATGGGATGCAACACCTGACGTATACCCATGTCAACCAAGTCTTGACGACACTTCAAACCATCCTTTGTCTTGCCTTTAATGTTTAGGAGGGTTCCAATTAAAGAATCACAAACATTTTTCTCCATATGCATGACGTCTATACAATGCCTAACATGATGATCGGACCAGTATGGAAGATCAAAGAAAATAGACTTTTTTTCCACATGTTTGCATTAGATGATGGTTCTTTTTTGGGACTTGCCAAACATATTTACGACATCCTTCACCCGGTCATAAACTTCATCGCCACTTAATGGATTCAGCACGATTTCATGTTCCTGACTTCCATCAAATGCCTTTTTCAATCGTTGATATGGATGATAAGGTTTGAGAAATCTTCGGTGCCTAGTATATACAGTCTTCTTTCCATGTTTAAGTTGGCGAAAACTAGTATTCTGCTCACATATAGGACATGCGTGATGTCCTTTGACACTATATCCACTTAAGTTCCCATAGGCTGGAAAGTCATTTATGGTACAAAAAACCATTGCATGCAACAAAAAAAAAATGGTGCAGATTTGCGTCCCTTACATGAACCCCTTCTTCCCACAATTTCCGCAAATCGTCAATTAAGGGTCTTAGATATACGTCAATATCATTACTTGGCTGTCTTGGACCAGGTATCATCATACTCAGCATTACGTAATTTCGCTTCATGCACAACCACGGAGGGAGATTATAAATGAACAACAAAACAGGCCACGAGCTATGGTTAGTGCTTAAGTTTCCATATGGGTTCATTCTGTCCGTTGCAAGGCCTAGCCTTAAATTTCTAGGCTCGGCCCCAAAGTCAGGATACAAACGATCAATTGCCTTCCATTGCGGACTATCTGCAGGATGTCGTAGGAATCCATCTGATTTTTTGGTATTTGCATGCCATGTCAGGTTTTTTGCATCTTCGCCATTAGCAAACAACCACTTCAACCATGCTATTATTGGGAGATACCAACACACCTTTGCTGGACGCCGATTGTCGGCAATTGGATGTACACTACAATCCTCGTTCTTCAATCTGTACCTTGATACCCCGCACACAGGGCAGTAATCCAGTTCAGCAAATTCATCTTTGTACAAAATGCAGTTGTTACAGCAGACATGAATTTTTTCGTACTGCATCCCAACTGGACACAAAATCTTCTTTGCTTCAAAGTGATTCTTTGGCAAGACATTATCTGCAGGAAGAATTTTTTTCAACAACATCAACAACTCACTGAAACTCTTATCACTCCACCCAAATCATGCCTTCAAGTTAACCAGAGCTAACACAACAGACAACTTTTTGAAAGATGTGCAGCTGGAATACAAAGGCTTTTTCGAATCAATTTCAATGTTGTCATACAAGGGTGCATGTGCCTGTTGAAACACCTTTTGCCCAAGATCATGAATCATTTCTTCTATAGGATTTCCAATTTCTGCATTACGTTCCTCAGCTTGTGACATGTCAGTTGTATCGGGGGATTCCCATGCCATATCCATTTTGTGTAGCTACGAATTATTCCCTCACAAATAAGATGAGTCCTTATGTCATCAATTGTTTGGCGCCTCCCATTTCCACACTTGACACATGGACAAAAATATTTTCCCCACATAGGTTACGCTTTACTTTGAGCAAACTGCAAAAACTCTTCAACATCATTCTCGTACTGTTTAGTTATACGTGATGCGTTCATCCAACTTCGATCCATGTTACACCTTGTAAGTGAAAGCTAAGTGGGTTGGGGGTTATCTCACATGCATGACATGCTGACAACACCAATTGCAGTAGAAAACACAACAACACTGCACCTTTTGTACAAAACACTGCAGTAGAAAACACAATAGCAATTGCAGTTAGTTGGAGCACAATGCTGACCACTTCAATGGTGCATGGCTGTTTCAAGGGATTTGATATTTCTGACTTTGTTGTGTTGTATACTACAGCTTTGCTACTTTACTGTTTTTGGTTTTTTGAATTGTAGTTCATGTCTTTCATTCCCCCTATTTGGATATAACAATTTTTCCCTTTATGATTTAACATTGTTTTCTATCTAAAAAAAGGGATCATGAAAAAACTGCTCAAATTATGGCCATGAAATGATCAATTGAGGCCCCTACCATATATAACATGTTATTTTTGTGACTAGTTATATGAGTTCAAAGTCCAGAGGCTAGTCACATGAGTTAAAGTCATTGGGTAGTAATTGAATGTTGCCTACAACTAAGACATGGGCATCCAATTCTATCAACAACAGACAGAGGTAAAACAACAATAACTTATACACCTAACGCAGTTACTACATATACTACTGAAGAATACAATGTCCATTGCTTTGGTCCCATTCTTAAAAGCATATAGGCTATAGGCTATATAGGCTTGGTTTCTATATTGCTTAAACAACATATAAATTATAAATAATATAAATGTGTAATGCATATCAACACAAGTAAAAAGGCTCTGAAAGGAGGTTATACAATTGATGAATCAATCACCTTACTCCCTACAAGTTACTGAGAAGCAACACCACTATGTTGAACAAACCCTTCAGCTTCAAAAATCATGAATCAGATGTTTATCTTCGAAATGTTCCTGCCATAAGTTACAAACCAATTTTCATGATTAAATGGCACTCTAAATGCTAACAATAGTAATTGAACCTAGTGCCTCATAAACCACAAGCTTGATGATGTTGCCAATAGTAATTGAATGTATACTATAAACTACTAAACTATGTTATATATATATATATATATATATATATATATATATATATATATATATATATATATATATATATATATATATATATATATATATATATATTTAATAGGGTTCTAATCTTTCAGAAATGCAATATTGATGCAGTTGTAGAAACAGGTTTGCAAAAGGATATGGCAGCTGGGTGTAATTAAAAGTGTATGCCTTATTAGACGGCACATAAGATCTTCTTCTTATTTGCATTAATCTGATATAAGATGCATGTAGGTACAAACAGGAAATTCAGCATATAAAAGATCAATTTCATAATACCAGTATCATTTATGGACGCTAATGTTTGTATGTCTCTCTTGTTGCCACATGTAGGGGTTACTATAGATGTAGCAGCTCAAAGGCTTGCCCTGCAAGGAAACAAGTTGAGAGGAGCAGAACAGACCCTAACATGTTGGTCATTACTTACACGTCAGACCACAACCATCCATGGCCAACACACTAAAATGCTATCGCTGGTTCATCTCGATCCCAACCATAAAAAAACAACAACATTGCTGCTTCAAAGAATGAGGAAAAAGACGACGAAGACAACAAAAGTGACAGTAATAAAGTAAATAACAATGCATTTGTGAGGGAGGAAGACAATTCTGTGATATTGAAGTCCTTTATTACAGGCCAATATCTGAGGTGAAGAACTACCTACAACTTGATTAGGGCTTGTTTGCAGAATTTGGAGAAATAAACAAGGATCAATCAGTAAACCTATTGTCTCCACCACAAGGTTTTGATGATCAGCAAAGGGAATCCAACACTTTAGATTCATTCCATTTCTTTGACTAGAGAGGTGATATTTAACAGCACCAAATACCACCTCATTTGAAGAATCTAAGGGAAGGTCGTATGAGTATAATATCAGAAAATAGATTATGTATGTGTAGAGTTAAACAATTTTATATCATCTTTCAAATATAATTCTATATTTTGTTAACTTTTAAAATAAATATTTTTAAAAACATATTAATAATTATTTGTAACAGTGGGGGGTAAATTAGTGGAAGAAAAATGGGATTCTATATGTGGGAGTGCTGGTTGACTGGAACCACGCACAACGAGACCCACGTTCCTTTTAGAATATTGGTGGATGGGACACAAAGCTGAGGAATAGAAGATTTTAACAGTTAAAACAATTTCTAGAGATGTCATTGATTCAAAAGGTCACTGAGTACATTAATGATTAAAGGATGAGAGGCTAGTCTGTTGATGCTTTCAAGAGGGAAATTTTATTTTAGGTCTCCCCGTTGGTAATGTGGATGATTTAAAAAGGTGATCACAGAAATTAAAATAGGTTCTCAGATTTGAAATTTACCTCCAGGCAAGGATGAAATTGATGGTAGATCATCAAGAAAAATATGGTAAAACAAAGTAAAGTCAAGATATATGGAACCTCCCTACACTTTTCTCTCTTTAGATGTATGAGAACTAGGTCTCCATAGATCACATTTTAACAAAGTACATATTATATAATGCTAACATAAACCTTGACACCAGATATGAAATGCATTAGGGGACATGCAAGGTTTGATTCCTCAGTTTTCTGCCTCTCTTATTAGCCATATACTTTTTATTCTCTTAGTGAATTGTATTGGGTGGGCTTAGGAACCTAAGGCGCTTCTCAACGATCTTGTGAGTTGGACACAAAGAATTAGCAATGGGAAAAACGTTGACATCATCATTGGGGAACAAATTGAGGTCTCTAATAAGCTTCTTTGCATGAAGCACCACCTCATTAGAGACACAAGTTAATAGCAACAACAACAATAATGCAGAGGAAGATTAACCTTGAAATGGAAGAATGCCCCATTTTGGTTCCTACTAAATAGAGTGAACGTACAATGTCATGTTTCATCATTGGGGACTTTGAAAATGCGCATGATTCGGTTTCTTGGGGCTTTCTAAATTACATGTTGATGAGGATGGGATTTTGTGAAAGATGGAGGAAATGGATAAATGTTTGTATGTCTACTGCAACTATATCCATTTTAATTAATGGAAGTCCCACTAGGGAGGGTGATCCCCTAAGAGAGGCTTAAGGCAGGGTGATTCCCTACCACCTTTGCTTTTCAATATAGTAGTGGAAGGCCTTACAGGTTTGATGAACACAGCCATATCTAAGATCCTTTTCAGCAGCTACCAAGTGGGAAGTCAAAAGGAGGAAGTTAACATACTCTAATATGCAGATGATACTCTATTTTTTGGGGCTGCCACCAAGGATAATGTTAGAGTCCTAAAAATTATCCTGAGGTGTTTTCAGATGGTTTCTAGGCTCAAGATAAATTATGCCAAAAGCCATTTCGGTTGTGTGGGCAAATCAGTGGGTTGGTGTAGGGATGCAGCTCAATTTCTTAATTGTAGCCAGTTGGAAATTCCTTTCTCTTATCTTGGAATTCCAGTAGGGGTGAGTTCTAAAAGCTGGGTTGTGTGGCAGCCAATTATCAAGAAGTTTGGGGCCAAGCTTGCAAAATGGAAGCAAAGATGTATCTCTATGGGTGGAAGAATAACCCTCATTAATTCATTTTTAACAACATTACCCATTTACTTGTTGTCTTTTTTTAGAATCCCAATAAAAGTGGTGCAAAAGATAGTTACTATTCAGAGAAATTTTCTATGGGGAGGTGATATTGAGGCCAACAAGATCCCTTGGGTCAAATGGGACACAATTTGTCTTCCTAAGAACAAAGGGGGGTTAGGGATTAAAGACTTGATCAAATTTAATGAGGCTTTGCTTGGAAAATAGGGTTGGGAGTTGGCTAATAATCAGAACCAGCTTCGGGCAAGAATTTTATTGTGTAAATATGGTGGTTGGAATGCATTGCTCTCTGGTAGAAACAGTAGTGATCTCTCTCATTGGTGGAAAGACCTAAAGATTGTATTTCAGCAGCAGGACAACAATAACATCACCAACAATTTGAGATGGAGGGTGGGTTGTGGGGACAAAATCAGATTTTGGAAGGACAAGTGGATGGGTGATGATTTAACTCTACAAGACAAATATTCTACTATGTATCAAATGAGTAGACAACAGAATTCTACAATCAATTTAATGGGTGACTTTGTTGAGGATAGATGGGAATGGAAGCTAAATTAGAGGATAAACTTTTTTGACCATGAAATTGACATGGTAGCAGCATTCTTGGCTGAGATTGAGAATGTTCACATCCAGCATTCCAGCACGGATATTCTAACCTGGATGGCTGACCCTAGTGGCATTTATTCCCCAAAGTCAGCTTATAAACTCTTGAAGGAAGCTGACAGTGTTGCTATTGAGGACAGTGCATCAAAGATCATTTGGAATCTGAAAATTCCTCCAAGAGCAATTTCTTTCTCATGGAGATTCTTCAAAAATAGATTACCTACTAGGGCTAACCTGAGGAGACAAGTGGATATGCCTTCCTATAGCTGTCCTTTATGTGAATCTGAAGAGGAAAATGACAGCCATGTAATGTTCACTTGCACCAAAACTAGGATTCTGTGGTAGGATGCTTTGACATGGGTTAATAAAGTGGGCCCTTTTCCCATAGAGCCAAAGAATCACTTTTTGCAATTCTCTCACTGGAATAGGAAAAGCAACACAGGCAAGAGATGGGAGGTTTTATGGATAGCATTGTCCATGACTATTTGCAAACATATAAATAGCTTGGTTTTCAATAACCACATTTTCAATCCTGAAAAATTCATGGATGAAGCTTTATTCCATACATGATCCTAGTTAAAATGTATGGAGAAAGGCTTTCAAACACATTTCAACCATTTGTCCACTAACTTGAAGGATGAATTATCTTAGAGGGGGATTTGACCTATCTTGTTAGCTTATCTGTATTTGTCTTTTCTAGTTGGGTTTCGCTCATCAATGCCTTTGTAATTTCTTGTTATGTATTTCAGTACACCTAGTACTGCAACTTATTAAGAATTACAATATATATTTTTGCTGTGCAAAAAAAAAAACAAAAAAAGTTTGCATCACTTCATCATTTAATTTTTTAAAATGATTTAAAAAGAAAAATCTTATGACTGAGTGAATATTTATGTTGATTAACTCATCATATTGTTTTGTTACCTTGTGGAGGATTAACGTTTTAATAGAATGGTCCTATTTATAATCAAACTAACTAGCTAAGTAGCCCAACAAACTAATGGAATAACTGAGTAGTAGCTGTTCTTATTGAACTCTATTATACATCCTAACGACATGGGTAGTACTGTCCAGTGTCTACCACAACCACAAAAAAGCAGATGGATTAACAACCACTAGTATCAAAAGACAAAATTTCTGGAATGCAACATTTTGAACATAAAAAAAATGAACTGAAAGATTGAACCATGCAATATAAAAAAAGCAAGATTATGCTGGTAAACAAATCTGATCCATCGGGCATCCATATAGCCTTTTGAAAGGCAGTATCCCCAATTAATGCGGTCATGTTTTGAATGAATCCCGAACATATGTTAAGCATTTATACTCTCACTCGATCACTCCCACTGACTTGGATTGATCTTATTATGTCAAGAACCTTGTTGCATTTCTTTAAAGTGATTCTACACAAGACACTAGAAGTAGGAGCCAAGACATATTGACCTTCACAGAATAGCTATTATGCATGGGTACTCCTAAAAGTTGTCGTGGCCACACCAGGTACATATTTACTATGACTACTTATTGGTTACCAAGGCTACCCCATCCATTACTCACTTATGCCTCGAGTACAAGTTAGTCCATACATAACAACAAGTTTTGTTGCTTACTATTTTCTTAAATTTTTTTTGCTATTTGAGTAAGAACATAACAGAATGGTATTTATATTATGATGTTAGTACTTTATGTTTTAAAATTTCTTATAATAATATCCTCTCGTGCCCATTCCTTTAGAAAATTCAATGCATACCTGCACTTGTATCCATATCAATGAAAAACACTGGAAAAAGCCATTGACTAAGAGCTTTTCCTAGTTAACTTTCCACTTGATATCAAGGAAGAGCAGCATACATGAATAACTTATTTTCAGATTTCAGAATAACAATCTAAAAGCTAAATGTTGAAATCTCATGAAAGCAACACAATAGTACATATCCCAAAGTAAAATTGTAATAATGACAAGGAAAAGGAAAAAACCTACAACTTGCATAAAAAATATATGTTTTTTTATTAGCAGCCTTGATTCCCAAAGTACCACGTTGGGCATATTTGCACTAAACCATTCATTTACTATCGGTTTTCAGAAGGTTGAAGCTTGTACTAATTTATTGAGTAATATCACATAAGGTCATTAACCAATGATTTTGATATAGAATTTAGGTGGGGAAGAGAAAGAAACAGAGAGAGAGAAAGAAAGAAAGAGGGGATGAGACAAGAATAAGGAAAAGTGGTTTTCTCACTAAGAATCTAGTTGTCTGCTCGCTATCTGAATCTCGTGTAAGGGCATAAGGATAGAAGTTACTAGAATAGAGAGGAGAGACCGAAAAGAAACAAGTAGCAGACAAACAATGCACTGCACTTCTTGTTTATCAGTTCAGTCTCTGTCTACAATACATCAGCCATTCATTATTTATTGGCAGCAACCCAACGATTTACACTTATAAAATCCTAACTGATAATAGCTGCCCAACTAACCAACTAACAAAATAAGAGACTAGAATTACTAATTGATACAAAATAATCAAAATAAACAACCTATAGGATACGCATGGGGATCATCAAGTCAAAATAAGATACACCAACTTACCAACCAACAACCCATAAGATAATTTTATATTTTTAATAATTTCTAAACGCAGAATCAAAATTCATAACCAAAAAGTACCTTGTGCCAACAATAGATTGAGAAGGTGGTTCAGTCGTTATGGTCTTGGATTTTAGCTTGTTGAGTAACTCTTCCAATTGATCTAAAGTTCCTCTGAAAAATGTAACAAAATTAATTCAAAGCCAGAGATAAACCAGAAAGTGCATGACATTTGTTATTTTTGTTAAATTGCAATACAAAAACTGACTTTAGTTCTTTAAAAATAGATCAAGCATGATATTTTTTCTTTAAAAAATGAACCCAACTAAACCTTCAATAAGCAGCAACAGATGACATATAATAGCGAAATTGACAATGACAATTCACAGGAGCAGGACATGCAAATCACTGTATATTAATTCCAAACAATGCAGTCAACTTTAGTTGTCATGGCTTTAATTTGGCTATCTATTTTACCAGCAATTATAGTGAATCAATTATATGCTAACAAGCAACTAAAATCAACCACTATTGGCCAAAAGTGTTATGCCTAGTTTATCATACCAAACAAAAAACTTGATGACTTCTATTTGACTTCTTTTCAGTACACAATAGCTGCACCAGTCACCTCAATACCATTCAATTAATGTCTTTATAGAAACACTATCTTAATTCAAAATCTATATTAAAACTAATTTTTAGTTTTTGCTTCTTCATAAAGTTTCCCTTGGTCACTCTAAGCGGGAAGATCCGCAAGATGGTGCCTGAAGCCAAGGGTTCCAATGTTTCAAGATTGGAGGTCATCAACTTTCCAGGGGGTTATCTCTCATTTGAACTTGCAATGATAACTATGTTTCTCCGATGATAGGCATCTTAAGTGGCCAAGGTTGTCTTCCTCCCAAGGCTCCACTAATTCGAAACCTTGTGCACTGACAAGGCCTTTATGTTTTAAAGTTTTTGAAAAACACACAATACATGTCTAGGTATACCAAATGGGAAAAAGGGTTTTCAGTTTATGTAATATTTAAAGGTACAACCACAACCAATTAAAATTCTAACAATTAAACACAAAAAGGCACGATTTTAACTTATTTTGCTTCAAATCCTTTTCGCATATTGAAAGATGACTTTGTGAGGGCAACTCAACAATTCAATAATCACATTTTAACACTCTTACTTAAGTAAACCCTTAATACTATAACTTCTTCAAGCATTACAAAACAAAAAACCAAAAACATCGACAACCTTACCTTCACAAACAGCTGCAAGAAGCGACACCACTCAAAAAGGGCACGACTTCGGCTACGTGGCGGTGGTGGGAACAACACGAGGTGCGGAGGTCAGGAAACGTGGCAATGTAGGGTTCCTTTTGTGGAGGTCAGGGAAACGACACAATGTCAAGGTGGTGCGAGGGACATTCAGGCAAAACAGTCGACGGGAGCTGAGATTTTTCGTCAGACAATAAGTTTTTGGAGGTACGCGTGTTCAATTACTGCGCAACAGGGGAGTATATAAAGCACAACCTTTACAACGGTGTATATCTAACACCGTCTTTGTAGCTGACTATTTCAACGACGATGTCTATTGATGTGCCGTCTTAGATAAGTTCCAAAATGCCCCTGCCAAAGCTACAAAGACAGTGTTACAAAGAAACGTCATTGTAGACCAAATGCAGGACATAAAAAAGTTATATATTTATGTAAATGCCACCGCGTACACTACTACGACGGGTTATATACGACCGACGTAGAATATGCGTTGTAAAATAGGGTTTTTTTTAGTAGTGAAAGCCATACAGTGGTATTTTTGTAATTATAAAAAACTTAAACTACGACGGCTTTAAAGGAAGAACCGCTTTGGTATTTTTTTTTTATAATTACTAACCCTAGCTTCGTGACACCGCACCCCACTCCTAGGGAACCAGCTTCTCGATCCCCTTCTCCTCACCTTCGTTTCTCCTCACCTTGAATCCCTCCTCTCGCTCCACTCCTTCTTCCTCCTTCTCCTCCCCACTCTCATAACAACTAAAAAATTGGGGAAAACAAAATCCCCGACGACAGCAGAGGGTAGGACACCAACTGCGAATTCAAACACCCAAACGGCACAGGTGAAGACGACATCTGAAACGACGGTGGCACATTGGTAGTACATTATCACGCTATTTCATTTCTCTCAGTAAACCATGAATTGTCTATCATTGTTCACCTTCCTCTATGCAATTTGTGCGCACTCCATCACCTCCACGACATATCCTTCCATTCTCGACATGAAAACCGGAGAGTGCTCCCTCCGCAGCATCAGCATCGGCGATGGTGTTCTGGTCCCTCCGTGGCGAGAAGTGTACGAGGAGAGGCGAATCTTCGACATCACCCACAGGTATGTCCCCGAGATGCTGGTGTGGGACTCGACAGAGGGGCTCGGGCACCACTTCCTGTGGCTCGAAAAGAGCATGAAGAATGGCTCACGCGCTAACAACTCCAACATGAAGGTCGGTGTTCACACCGACACCCATGTTGACGCGCTCGGTCACATTTACAACAATTACTATGACGTCGACTTCGTGGTTGACTCACTTGACCTAACACTCCTCAATGGTAACATACCACTGCTCTCTCTGCAACTTCTATTATTTGTCTGTTTCTTTAACTCAATTTCAAATTAACCAAATTAGATAATTAATTGTAGGGTTCATAATTAATTTACTTCATAATCATTTTTGTTCATATTACTATTGGTGGTGGTGGTGGTGTTGCTGTCATTTGGTTCTACTTTAGATGCCGACAACTTATACACTACTTGTTCTGTTCATAGGCCTTACACTTTTGGTTGATGTTCCACGGGATAAAAACATTACTAGTATGCATACTTGATGATTTTTTTTAACTGCTCCATACTATGTATTGAAAGAATATGATATATATACATTAAAGTAGTAAGATTTTATTATTTTCCAATTAATTCACAATTTCTTATGCGTTAAATGCTAGATCTTCCTACAGTAAATATGTTGGAAAATTGTATTTATCTTAGTAGTGCTATTCTCAAGCTTGAAGTTATGTGGATTCTTTGCTTTCCCATATTCAGACTATTTTATATTGAATATCTGTTATGCAAAATTCAGGCTAAACCCCTGTTATCATTTGTTATGTTTAATTGAATCATTGTTAAATTTCTCTTGTTCTAGCTGAGGTTACGAAATCCTTGAATATCCCTAGAGGTGTAAGCCACGTGCTTTTCAGAACTTTAAACACTGATAGGTGAGTTGTGTAAGTTACATGAATCATGATTGCTGCAGGAAGATTTTCTTCCTGTTTTTCTACCATAAAAAAAATGAAGTTATTAAAGTTTCTTCAGTGATTCTCTGAGGCAGCTTCATTGTTCTTGCAGATACATGAAATGTGTATTGTACAATATTATCTTGAGAACCATATCTATGAATTGAATGCAAGATAAGATCAAACAGTTAGTTGTAGTGTTAACACAAAATTATTGTTATATGTATGAAATATAAGTTTCAAAAAGGAAAAAACATGTTTCTGAAGTTAAGTCTTATCTCTTACAGTTTTAAAATTGTAACCAACATTTTTTTCCCTACAAATTGTATTGCATTCATATACTTTTTCAGTCTTTTGGTAACTTTTTACGTTCAGATTCAATTTTGGGTTGCATATTATAGTCATTGTAGGTTGGCTGTTCATCTGAATCTGTTAACCTGCACACAGGTAATTGTAGTTTCCTTCCTTTTTTTATGTGTATGGTCTTGTGATGAATAGGTTGTTAGAGAATGGAGAGGGGGTGGCCGCTGGTGGAGTTTATACTCAGAAACAAGATTGGCTTATTACCAATGATACATAATGTGATTCATTGATTCTTAATGATAATTTGGAAAACTGAAAATTGAAAACGAGTTTAAGGCTATTTATGTTAAAAGAAATTTTGTTACTCAGTATGAACTTTAAATTAAAATAAACAAAATCAAAACAGAAAGACAGAGGGAGATGAAGAAAAAAATGATTTATGATTCTAATGAGTGAACTTTATGGGAGATTTTAAGTAGATGTCCAGTTATTAGACCTTGGTAAACACTATTTACCAACCTTTATATGGAGGAAATGCTAGGGAGGGGAAGGTTTTGAATGAAAATAATTTAAATAAAAAGTTTTATAGTGTCTTCCCTTTTCATCCCTTCCCCTTTATCCAAACATACCCTTAAGTATGTTTGATTTGGTCATGTAATTATAACCTTAATGATTCATAAATCATAATATAATTTTAGCTTGCAATTTTAACATTTTGCTTAATGATATACTGATATTTAGTTGGTTATTAGATGCTATATTTGAGCTAAATCTTGTTTAAATATTAGGCCACTCATGTTTAAGAAAGAATTTGACACAAGCTAGGTGGGATTCAAGGAGGATGGTGCAAAATGGCTGGCAGAGAACACTGACATCAAACTTGTAGGTAAGATATAGATGACTTTTTAAGATATGGGTTGCTTCTTCCCTCTGTCTCTTCTTCGACTCATGACAAGAATAAACCATTTTTACACTAATTCAGACCATTATGTTTACACTTTTTTTTTTCAATTTGCGTGAGTGTGCTAGAATAAAGAGAAGATAGCAGCTCTTACTACTTAATTATTTCGTGAATCAATCAATATGATATGTTGGAGTTTTGATGAAGTACTTCTCGAGCCTGCTGCCATCTAATTCATTGAACTTGAGCAAACCATCAGGGCTTGTAAGGTTGGCAATGGATCTATGTTGTACTGGCATATTAGAATAAAAGTAACATGCATGTTTTTTAATATTTGCTATATTTGTAAAAGATGTTACATTCCGCTCAATATATCTGTGTTAATTACATTATATGTGTTAAACAATATTTGAATCTTGCTCATGCACCCAGGTCCAAATATAGTTACTGGTTTAACTCTATGTCCAGCAGTTCCTCAAAAAAGTATCAAATGGTGAACCAAGTAAGTCTACCATCTTAGCAATTTTAATCTTTGGTTCTTGACTTGTCAAATGCTGATTATGTTCCAACTTTCTTATTTAAATATACATTGGCCTGATGAAGTATTCATCTTTGCCAATTCAGGTTGGAGTTTCACTTGCATCTTGGAAATGCTCTGAAGAATTCTTCTCTCGTCAAATTAGGAATCGAGATCCCCTAAAAATAGGGTTAGATATCTGATGCTTTCATTTTCATCATATTATGATATATATCTATTCTTTTCCCATTGTGCAATTGCTTTCTTGTCATAATATATTATAATTGTTGTTGTTGAGTAAGTCCTTTTGAAGTTTGTCTAGTATTTATCATCAAGCTCTAGAATAGGAGTTAAAGGAAAATGGACGTCATAAAGACAAATAAATTGCAAGTTTAAGAAAAGAATAAATGAGGTATAGTTTCATATTTAAATAAGATTGAAAAATTGGAGGGACCAGAGTAATTAAGATTATAATATATAAATATAATATTTTTATAATATTATTTCCTATACGTGATTTTACGTATTTGATAATAATTCCATATTTTTAGAATAAAAAAATTACAAATATTAAAATCAAAGTTTGTTCATTTTATGAAAATAACAACATACCTAAATATAGAATCGAATATCAAATATTTTAAAATATATATATAGGGATTTGTTTAACAAAATTTACTTATATATATTTATCAAAATTCATAATGATTTACAATATTAATAATTAATTTTCTAATTATTATTATTATTATTATCATTTTATGTCCATTATTATTTGAGTAAAAAAAATGTTATCCATTATTTTACGTTATCCTCGAGTCAAATTCCTATTCTAGCATAAGAATATTAATAAAAAAAAATATTACTAGATAAAACTTTACGATAGATTCGTTAAATAATTGAAAATCCTTTTTTCATTAATAAAAGTAACCAAAATTTGTTTAACAATAAAGAATATTGGAAAGTGTGTTCTAGCCTTCTTCTATTGACTTTGATTTATTTTGATTAGTGGTGGTTCATTGCCAAGTGTAGAAATTAATTACTCACGTATAAACATCTTGGATTTACTTTGATTTTCTCCATTACCCATCCCCTTCAAAGATGGAAAATTGGAAATGATTATGGGAGTGGAAATAGGTTAAAGGATTAAGGGTTTAGACAAGAGGGGTTCATGGTTTACATTATATCAGATTTAAAAAACTTATTTATTATTTATTGAATAAATCATGTTAAAATATTTTAAAAATATGTAATTAAAACATTACTTTTCAAAATCATTTAAAATTTTGACCAATATATTATTATTATTATTATTATACATTGTAAGACTATGTACTTTTTTTTTTTACAGAAATACTATATACATGTTGATTTCATTGATATCTAATGATAAATTTAAGTTTATTAATTTGTTTGAAAATTAATAATGTTGTTTATTTCAAAGATTTTAATATAAACTAGATTTTTAAGTTTTTAAATCATACTATGCTCTATCGAACTTAAACAAACTTATATATTTAATATATAACAAATATTTAGCTTTAAAATTAGAAAACAAATTAAGTTAACAATACACATTGGATTTGTAGGAGAGAAAAATAACTCATTCTTAGAAAAATGCAAAATAAGTTTTAAATAAGACTAATAATGTCATTATAAAAAAAAATCATTTCATTACCGTAAATATGACTAATAATGTGCTTAATTTCATATTTCAAATGTGAATTTTAATATTTTAGATGTAATTTTTATAAGCCAATATTATGGTTTTTATATCCTAAACATTATTTGGTTTTCAATATGTTTCCAAATATGCTATAAATCCTAGACAGAGGATTACAGTTTACAATAATATCTAGAGATCTTACCAAAAATTAAAAAAAAGAAAACAAAAACTAAAATTATGAGAGTTACAAATAAAAAGGAAAACCAAGGAAGGTGTGAGCTTCATTCTAGTAACATTCACTCTTATTTTTGCTGCTAGATGTCTTTTGTTCCAAAGTTTCAGATCAAATTGATTTGCAGGTCCACAAAGCTGTTGATGCATGCAAGAATGTTCTTAGAGGACTACATAGCAACAAAATTATTGAAAGGGAGTTGGATAGGGTTAGTTATTGAAATGCTCAACTTGTCTCAACTTGTCTTTACATTACAATTTAGTGAGCATAACTTTTAGACAGTTTTTCTGCTAAACGTATATAGTATCCATATTCAAATTTGATTAATTTTATTCTTTTGTTCTCTCTTCATATGAAAAATTTAGTTTAGTAATTACTAGTTAGTTTGTAGAAATATTTTTTAATGAAATGATCATGCCACCAATTTTTATGTCATCATAATTCTTGCTTCCAAAAAGCAAAAAAAATAAAAATAATTAATAATTCTACATCGGTTATTAGAACGACCGATGTTGAATGCTTCATCGTGGGGTAAGAATCTACGACGGTTCAGGATACACCCGATGTAGAATGGTGACTTTCTACATTGATTTTCAGGACAACTGATGTAGAAATCTGGCATTCTAAGATGGGTCTGGAGACCAACCCGTCTTAAAATGGGCAGATTTCTACATCAGTTGTCCTAATAACCGATGTAGAATGTTAGAATTCAACATCAGTTGCTCAACCGTCGTGTTTCAACGACATTGGGCTACAACGACGCGTGATAACCGATGTAGAAAGGCGCCGATAACTGATGTAGAAAGCCTAGTTTCTAGTAGTGTCTGCCTCTGGGCCTTAATCCTTCTCCACTTGAACCTTGTTAAGTATGCCTCATACCATTTGTTGGAGAGATATTTTCGTGGTATTCACTTGAAACAAAGGAAACAAACACTACTACAATTTTTAGATTTAACATCGCACGGTTAACATCGGTTATTCACAAAACCGATGTTAACAAAAGCGCGGTGGCATTTTTGTAAATAATTAGACATAGTTAACATCGGTTTTCGGAAAAACCGATGTTAAGTACTATATATTAACATCGGTTATTTAAATAACCGATGTTACTATGGAGTAGTTAACATCGATTTTGGAAAAACCGATGTTGGTGTGTCGTTGTTAACATCGGTTTGGTAAAAACCGATGTTATGGAGTTGATTTTAACATCGGTTTTCTTAAAACAGATGTTACCTAGTTGTTTTTAACATCGGTTATTTTTAAAAAGCCGATGTTGTTGTCATTATATATTAAAAATCTGATTCTGCAGAACCCGTGCGCTCGAACCCTATCGTTCTTCTTCTTTCTCCTTCTGCCCTAAGTTCGTCTTTGTCGCAAACTGGCCTGCACTTCTGTGATTGCAACCACATTGTGGAGTTCGTGTGTGTGAAGTTCGTCTCTTCCACTTATTGATTGAGGTACGTCCTTTCATTTTAACATTAGGCGTTCCTCATTTTAACATTTGCTCGCTTTCACAGGTTGAAGAAATCTAGGAAAGGAAAGAGTTCCGGAAAGGGTGGGAATCGATTTTGGAAGTGCATTGTGGTTCGCCTTAAGACTCCTAGGACGTTCTTCTTATTTCTCCTTCTGCCCTAAGTTCGTCTTTGTCACAAACTGGGCTGCGCTTCCGTGACTGCAACCACATTGTGGAGTTGGTCTTTGTGGAGTTCGTGTCTGCCACATATCGATTGAGGTACGTCCTTACGTTTTAACATTAGGCGTTCCTCGTTTTAACATTTTCTCACTTTCGCAGGTCGAAGAAAACTACAAAAGGAAAGGGGGGGAAGCGATTTTGGAAGTCCATTGTAGTTGGCTTTAAGCCTCCCAGGGAAGCCATCGAAGGTATGTCTCTGTTGTCAAGTTATGTCTAAATATGAAAAAAATATAATGCTTGAAATGGAGTATGGGTGTGAGATGCTAAAGTATATTGATTGCTTGCTCTTGTACTATTTGCATTGTGGGGATATAGTGTTGGATTTGTTATGGGAAATTCTTTGATAAACCTAAAACTCTATATGTCATCTTAAAACCTAAAACCTAATGTTGTGATTCTGTTGTGAGGATATGATAAATAGCCTGGGGTACCTTTCTGCTAGTGATTCCTGTTGATTAATCCACTTGTGTTTCCAGAATCTAATTTTCTCTCCATCTCCCACCTTCCACCTCATGTTATTTTGAATAACCATTCCCTATTGTGATTGATTAAAAGCGTGCTCCACTAAACAGATTGCTTTGCTGAGTTTCCTGTTTCTTCAAGGTTCCTCCATCCACCATATTTCGATTTCAGACTCTGGTCCACAGCTCACCATTTTCTTGCATTAATTGCCACTTCCATTTTCCAAGTAGTGCGAGGTTGAATGTTTCAATATCCTTGATGCCCAAGCCAGCCTTTTCTTTTGGTAAGCATACTGATTTCCATTAAATCCATGCAATCCTTTTGTGAATTGCCTTCCTTCATAAAAAACTTCGCTGCAGCTTTAAAAATTGCCTTCTGAATTTCTTCGTCCATGAAAGGTGCCAGAAGCTCGTTATTCTGCTGTAGATTAACAGTTTGAAACCTGATTCCATCAATCTTGGGTCGCTGACCAATTGGTTCTTGGAACCTATGGAAGAAAAAGGATTTCACCTCTTCCTTCACCTTGTGTGGGTCGTCAGTCCATGAACCATCAATGAATACACCCCTGATAGAATTTCTATTTCGGTTAGCATTCATCAATAGGTGGAAAAAACCTGTGTTACAATCGCCTTCTTTTAACCATCTTCATCTGGATTTCTGCCTAAGTAAGGATTGATGGGCTTGGGCAACAACCCAAAGAGAATCATGTAACTGCTTCCTCTCCAATTTTTATTGCTCTGTTAACTGTCTATGCATTGAGTTCTCCTCCAGTTTATTTAAATCTGATTCCAGCTTTGTGACCTTTTTGAATGTATGTCAACAAACTTCTTCTTCCTCTATCATGAGGAATTCTTCTTCTTCTTCCACTCAGAGGAAGTGTGCTTTTGCTAGAAAGTGTGCTAGGCTGGTCAAAGAGCAAAGGGCTCGTTTCTACATCATGAGGCACTGTGTCATTATGCTCATATGCTGGCATGAGTACAATGATTCATGAAACACAACAAAAAAGATCTACCAAGTTCAAAAAAAGTTGTATTTTTTTTTTCTTAAGTCCCTATTTGTTCACTTTGTATGAGATCCTTCCTGTTGGGCATGAGGTTTTTCTTGGAGTCAACAAGTGTACATAGAAAATTTTCTTCTTCTTGAGAGATGAGATCCCTTTGCTGTCTACTTATGAGGAATAGCTGATAGTACTTCCGTTGCAGGGAGTATTGTTCCCCTAGCCAATTATCAGTCCAGAACTTGATATTTTCCCCACACCCAACCTTCCAAGACAAGTTATCTTTAAAAATACTGCAGTCTAGCTGATGGTACAAGTTTCTAATGTCTCTCCACCAATGGGAATAGCCCCTTTTGTCTCTAGCATTTTGAAGATCTGACCAACCACCATATTTAGAGGTTATAACCTTAGCCCATAGCTGTTGCTGATTAGATGCAAAAGCCCATAACCATCTTCCCATCAAAGCTGAGTTGAATTTGGAGATATCTTTTATCCCCAGCCCCCCATCAGCCTTAGGCAAACAAAGATCAGTCCATTTTACCCAAGGAATTTTTTTTGATCAATATCTCCACCCCACAGAAAATTCCTTTGAAGGGATATCAGCTTTTTGACAACCTTTTGAGGTATCTTAAAGAATGAGAGGAGGTAAATTGGGAGGGCATTGAGGACATAATTTATTAGAGTAACCTTCCCAGCCATGGATATATTTTTCTGAGCCCATTTGGCTAATTTTGACTTGAATTTAGTGATGATAGGCTCCCACACCAGCTGGCTAGAGGGATTAGCCCCAATAGGTATGCCTAAGTAAAGGAAAGGACATTCCAGCTGCCGACAGTTCAGGTTATTAGCTGCTTCCCTAGCCCAATTAACACCATCACCAATAACCCCAAATTGGCTTTTGGCAAAATTAATCTTTAAACCAGAAGCTAATTCAAATCCTCTTAAGATGGCCTTAATAGCATGAATGTTGTCCCACACAGCCTCTCCAAAAAAAATAGTATCATCAGCATACTGTAAGATGTTGATAGGCTCCCTATTCTTACCAACCAAGAAGCTTCTAAAGAGGTTTTTGTGGACTGCTTGTCTCATCATACCAGTAATGCCTTCTCTTACAATATTGAAAAGCAAGGGAGCTAGGGGATCCCCTTGTCTCAAACCCCTTGTAGGTGTAAATTCCTTAGAGGGGATACCATTAATCAAAACACAAATAGAAGCTGAATGGAGGCATGCTGATATCCAAGACCTCCATTTTGGGCAGAACCCCAATCTAAACAGCATATAGTCCAGGAAAGACCAAGACACTGAATCGTAGGCCTTTTCAAAATCCACCTTGAAGATCATCACTGGTTTCTTGCTTCTCCTTGCTTCCTCAACCACCTCATTGAGAATCACAATACCATGGAGGATATGTCTACCTTTAATGAAGGCTGACTGCCTTTCATCAATTAGCCCATCCATAACAGACCTCAATCTATTAGACAACAACTTGACAATAACTTTATACATACAACCTATCAAGGATATAGGCCTATAATCATTGAATGACTGAGGATGGTTCATTTTAGGAATCAATGCCACAAAGGAAGCATTACTTCCTCTAGGAAAGCTGCCATGGGCATAAAACTCATCTACAAACCTTCTAAACTCTGGTCTCATGATATCCCAAATTTTTTTGATAAAGTTGAAGTTAAGGCCATCTGGCTCAGGGCATTTGTCACCTCCACAATTCCACACAGCTTCTTTGAGCTCAAGGTCAGAGAAGGGGGCAGTCATCTGCTCTCTTTGCCTTTAAGAAATAGCTTTAAAAGGAACCCCATCCAAAAAAGGCCTAGAATAATCCTGTTCAGAAAATCTGGTATGGAAATAATTAACAGCTGCATTCTTGACTGTATTGGGTTGCTGGACCCACACCCCATCAATAGAGATACCTGGAATAGCATTGAAAGCTCTCCTAAAATTTATAATTCTGTGGAAATACCCAGAATTGCAGTCCCCCTCCTTCAGCCAAGATATCCTAGATTTTTGTCTCAAAAGGGATTCCACTGCATTTGATACATTCCATAACTCCTGCTGAAGGGAGTTTCTGATTTTGAGCTCTTGATCAGTCAAAATACGATTATAAGCTAAGTCCTCCACCTCATTTAATTTCTTCTGAATGTTGGATATCCTGTTAACATCAATGTTCCCCTCTCCCTTACTCCACTGTAGTTCTGAATGCTGGATGTCCAGTAGAATTGGCTTGCAATTCTAGTTGTAGTTCTTTTTATCCCAGCATGCCCTCTATGGGAGAGTTATGAAATTCTTTCAACAACATTTGAATCAATTCTTTTTCCTCAGGAATTACTACCCGATTCTTCCAATACAACAAATTACCCTTGATTGTGTAATTTGTCTGTGATTCTGGTTGTTGTTTACACAACTGTATCAGTTCCTGCAATGCAACATTCTTTATAGTGGCTTGTTCAATCTTCTACAGTATACTAGCTTGAGGTTCAGACCAAGACAACATCATTATTCATGACAAAGAATCAGTAGCTAGATTCTCCTTTCTGGCCTTGTATTCAATCACACAATCATATCCCAAAAACCTGTGTAACCACTGCTGTTGTTCAGGTGTCTGTAGGGGTTGTTCCATCAATGATCTCAAGCTTTTTTTATCAGTTTTGATAATAAATTTGTGTCCCAGCAAGTAGTGTCTGAACTTAGCTATAGCTTCAACAATTGCTAACATCTCTCTAAATTAGTCAGATTTCTTTTGCACTCTAGGTGCAAGTTTCTTGGAAAAATATGCTATTGGATGGCCATTCTGATGTAATACTGCTCCAATACTAGTGTCGGAAGCATTAGTTTCCAGAATGAAGGGCAGCTGGAAATTAGGAAGAGCTAACACTGGAGCTGAAGTCATGACTTTCTGCAATTGAACAAATGTTGTCTCTGCCTCTGGTGTCCACTTGAATGCTTTTTTTTAAAGTAAATATGTCAATGGTGCAGCAAGCTTTGCATATCCTTTGATAAACCTTCGATAGTAACCAGTGAGGCCTAAGAAACCTCTTAGCTGCTTGATATTGAGTGGTGTAGGCCACTCTAGAACTGCCTGCACCTTAGTAGCATCCATAGCAACTCCTTCACCTGAAACTATATGTCCCAAGTACTCTATCTCCAATACACCAAAAGAGCATTTAGACAACTTAGCAAACAAAACATTTTCTTTCAATACTTTGAATACAACCTCTAGATGGCATAAGTGTTCATGCCATGTGGAACTATATACCAATATATCATCAAAAAACACTAACACATATTTCCTTAAAGCATGTTGGAAAATATGGTTCATCAAACACTGAAAAGAAGTCGGAGCATTGGTTAAACCAAATGGCATTATTGGGCAAAATTTTGACTATGATAGGCAAAATTGCCTTATTGGCCAGAATTTGTTTATTGTTGCAGTGAAATTTTCTTTTTCTGCTGGTTTAAGTTGATTATAGATGTTGTATTTTAATTGAAATGTAGATAATAGGCTTTAAAAGGGTTTAAATACACTGTGGATAATTTCTGTATGCTTTTTTTAGGCTTATCATTTACTACTGCTAATTGGCGTTGCTGTGGAAGCTCTTTGATTATAGCAACTCCAGGTATGTTTGTACGGTCTACTATCTTTATATGTATTATGATAGACTACTGTTTTGACATTTGTCGTAGCATTTATATACACATATACTGCTGTATTTGTTTGGTAGATAAATTGTTTGGTAGACTATCTTTATATGTATCATGATTTCCTCTTGGTTGGAATTATTGTCTGATGCTGTTATCTGTGTGATATCTGGTACTGCTGTTAGTGTGTTGCTATCATCTGCATGGTTTTTTTTATCGGCAAAAATATATAAATATTTCATTATGTAAATAGTGATGAAGTACCAGAGGTACTTGGTACATAGATAGGATCCCATACATATGGTTCCTTAGAAAAAACTAATACAATTTAATTAGGAACCATATTATGGCTAATACATCTGCTAAAGCCTCAATAAAAATCTACCCTCTAGTGATACAAAAAGCCTTGTTCGTGTAGCATTCGATCTGCTATGATGCATGAAGTGGTCTTTCGGTTCTTTTGGGAAAGCACCCACTGACTTGACCCATGAGACTGTCTCCCACCACAAGGGAAGTACCTTGTTGCAGTTGAAGAAAAGGTGCGCTGCATCTTCATCCAAATTGTTGTAGAATGGGCACAATGGATCAGCTATCTCCACTTGTCTTCCTCTTAAATTCATGTTCGTTGGTAAACGGTCTTTGATGAGCCTCCATGTAAATACCTTTGCCTTAGGTGGTATTTTAAGTCTCCACAGATGCGAGAAAGTCCCATCCTCTGATTCCCCCCTTATTTCCCCCAGCAAAAACTTATATGCAGTTCTAGTCGAATAGATTCCACTCGAGTCTTGCTTCCAAACCCATCAGTCTGCTCCTTGTTGCTGTACTGCTAGCCCTACTATTTCCTCTAGGAATTCAGCAGCCATTGTAGCTTCATTACCAAATAAGTTTCCCCTCAATTTAAAGTTCAATTCCCACCGTTCCTCCTTATGACTTCCCAAGAGGATGATAAGTTGCTGTTATTGGTTAGAGATTTGATACAGCGTAGGGAAAATAATGTCGTATTGGAGAAAATAATGGTGTTCCTATGCTTCCAAATCGAGTAAGTAAGAGCAAACCACCACCACTGCCATCTTTTTCCCTGCAACCCTGCAGAAGCACCACAAATATGCTGAATAAATTGCAAGTGACAATATTAGAAACACTATTAATAATTATAGCAATCATTGTTACTGCACAATATTTTGGTCTACTTTGATGATATTATTTTTACAGGGAACTATCCTATTTTAATTCAACAATTGATCAGTGTCGTTCTTGCAAAAGCGGTAAAGTCACATGTTGATTTTATGCTTTTGAACGGTCCATGTTAACCGATAAAAGCAAAGAGGACCGTTTAAGGCGTTGGGCCTTAAAACGGTTTTTAGTGATTTTTCGGAAAAAAACTTGATTTGTGAGTTGATTTTAGTCTTAGTTTCACTTTGGTTATTAATCAATTCATTCAAGGAAACTTCCAAAGAAAAACGTTCGATTGATTTTTTTTATTATTTTATTCAAAGATATTTTGATTATTTTATTATTATTTTTCAAGATATTTTGATTATTTTATTATTATTTTACTTTTTTTGGTTTAACCGAGGTTATAGCTTGAACGATCGGTTAGATTTCGTTTTAACAGTGATTAAACGAGATTACAACACAAATGATCGGTTGAAATTCATTTTATCATTTATTAGACGAGAAAACGGCTTAAATAAATGGTTAAAGCACGTTAAAAACTGAAGAAAAGAAAACTGAAAGTAAACGAAATTAAAGTGAAAGTACACAAAACAAGAAATGAATTGAAAGTCTCGGATTCGAAAACTTACCCGTTGAAGAACGAAGAACGAACGAAGAACGGATGAAGAACGGTGAAGAACGATGAAGAATTTCCACAGAATCGCTTACGGAAGCGTTTCGGAAGCGCCTCGGCTTAGATTTTCTTCACGGAAACGATTTTTCCAAGCAAATTCGAAAGAGAGAGAAGTGCCAAAGGGGCTGAACATTTTGAAACAGCTCCCCCCTCCCCTATTTATAGAAAAAAGGGAGGTGCTTGCCGCCCAAAGACTTAATGAAGAAGATTTCTAAGCGCACCCGAATTACTAAGTTCACCTCCCTTTTCGTATTTTACGGAAAAGTTACGAAAGCCTTACGGAACTGTTTTCGAATTTGATTTTCATCTTTTTTCTCTTCCCTTTCACCAATGTTAAGTGGAATATGCTTACCCAAGGTTTTCGGAAATTTTACGGAAGTATTACGGAAGCCGCGGAAGCCCCGAAAACCATTTTTCAAAAACGTGGAGGAGCTTGCCGCCCAGTTGCTTCCTCCTTAAGCAACCCAACTTCCAAAATGTTCTAGAAGGGCCTAGATTTGAATTGCTATTTACACCCCTATCTTGATAAGTTCACCCCCTTACCTTTTTTGGTGATTCTTTTTTCGTAAAGTTACGGAAACTTACGAATCTCGTAACGATACTTGTTTTCTTTCCGTAATGTTACGGAACCTTGCGGATTACATAATCATCCCCCTTTTGACTTACGGAATGTTACGGAACCTCACTTAATTATGCAACGATGCTTCCATTTGATTTCCGGTGTGTCACGGAAACTTACGGATTGTGCATCAATATTTTTTTGGTTTTTCGGCATGTCCTGGAATTTCACAAATTGCCTAATGATGGATGCCAAGCACCTCACAAGGACCAAAGAAAGGTCGCATGTCATCAAGCAAAGGTCCCCGGACGAAATTAGGGTATGACAGTTGCCCCTCTTTACTTGTCTTTTATTGGAGATAAAAGGAAAGTAAAGATAAGACACTAATTTCGTTCCTCTCGATTGACGAGAGTCGCGGGTGACCGTAAAATCTCCACATGCAAATGACTTGTTGTTCCCGGATTTTCACAAATTGCCTAATGATGGGTGCCAAGCACCTCACAAGGACCAAAGAAAGGTCGCATGTCATCATGCAAAGGTCCCCGGACGAAAATTGGTGTATGACACTAATTTCGCTCCTCTCGGTTGACGAGAGTCGCGGGTGACCATGACTTGTCGTTCCCGGAATTTCACAAATCGCCTAATGATGGGTGCCAAGCACCTCACAAGGACCAAAGAAAGGTCGCATGTCATCAAGCAAAGGTACCCGGACGAAAATTAGTGTATGACACTAATTTCGCTCCTCTCGGTTGACGAGAGTCGCGGGTGACCATGACTTGTCGTTCCCGGATTTTCACAAATTGCCTAATGATGAGTGCCAAGCACCTCACAAGGACCAAAGAAAGGTCGCATGTCATCAAGCAAAGGTACCCGGACGAAAATTAGTGTATGACACAAATTTCGCTCCTCTCGGTTGACGAGAGTCGCGGGTGACCATGAAATTTCCGCATGTAAATGACTTGTTGTTCCCGGAGGAACAAAAGGTGCAGAAGACTATGTCAGCCTCTGCATGCTATCAAGCGTTCTGTCTTACAGATAGCAAAAGAATGTTTATACGGATAACCACTCGGGTATTTCCGCGTATCATCGGGCCCGCCGCCTCTGGATGACATAAGGGTGCAGAATGACCAAACTTGGTCTCTGCTTGTCATCGGGCCCGCCGCCTCTGGATGACAAAAGGGTGCAGAATGACCAAACTTGGTCTCTGCTTGTCATCGGGCCCGCCGCCTCTGGATGACAAAAGGGTGCGAATAACCGTAAGGTATCTCCGCGTATCATCGGGCCCGCCGCCTCTAGATGATACAAGGGTGCAAAATGACCAAACTTGGTCTTTGCTTGTCATCGGGCCCGCCGCCTCTGGATGACAAAAGGGTGCGAATAACCGTAAGGTATCTCCGCGTATCATCGGGCCCGCCGCCTCTGGATGATACAAGGGTGCAAAATGACCAAACTTGGTCTTTGCTTGTCATCGGGCCCGCCGCCTCTGGATGACAAAAGGGTGCGAATAACCGTAAGGTATCTCCGCGTATCATCGGGCCCGCCGCCTCTGGATGATACAAGGGTGCAGAATGACCAAACTTGGTCTCTGCTTGTCATCGGGCCCGCCGCCTCTGGATGACAAAAGGGTGCGAATAACCGTAAGGTATCTCCGCGTATCATCGGGCCCGCCGCCTCTGGATGATACAAGGGTGCAGAATGACCAAACTTGGTCTCTGCTTGTCATCGGGCCCGCCGCCTCTGGATGACAAAAGGGTGCGAATAACCGTAAGGTATCTCCGCGTATCATCGGGCCCGCCGCCTCTGGATGATACAAGGGTGCAGAATGACCAAACTTGGTCTCTGCTTGTCATCGGGCCCGCCGCCTCTGGATGACAAAAGGGTGCGGATAACCGTAAGGTATCTCCGCGTATCATCGGGCCCGCCGCCTCTGGATGATACAAGGGTGCAGAATGACCAAACTTGGTCTCTGCTTGTCATCAGGCCCGCCGCCTCTGGATGACAAAAGGGTGCGGATAACCATAAGGTATCTCCGCGTATCATCGGGCCCGCCGCCTCTGGATGATACAAGGGTGCACGTCACATGACCTCAGGGTCAGTATGACAAAGATTATGGGGCGGCCGACAAAAGCAAGGCTCTTGCTCCTACGTATCCTCCAATGAGGAACTCAGACCTACGTAGTTCTGGATAATTTGTGAGACTTGAAAAGTCTCCATCGGAAAATGCTGACATCTCCGGAAAGGGCGCAGATGACCATATTGGCCTCTGCTCGTCAATCACACTTGGGGTGACTGAATGACGAGTTGCGGATAACCGTAAGGTGTCTCCGCGGGCTACCAGCTCTTGAGTCATGGCAACAAAAGGCGGTATGGTCGACAAAAGCGAGGCTCTTGCTCCTACGTATCCTCTAATGAGGAACTCAGACCTACGTAGTTCTGGATAACTTGTGAGACTTGAAAAAGTCTCGTTGTTTTCTCCACTAAAATGCAAACATGCTTTAGCAAAGAGACAAATATTCCAACTGATTTAGAGCAGCATATGCTTTTTTTTTTTTTTTGAGTGAAAAACAATGCGTCTACCGGGGAAGGAGAGTCTGCCGATGGGATCCCCCATAACCATAAATGAGATTTTGGATGTTAGCATTTCGTTTCTAAATGACCATTTAGAGGAAACACCGGGTTCGACAAAAATAGAAGAAAATCACTCAAAGTGTATCAATCTTGCACAGGTAAGTGTTTCATCCTAATTCCGAACCATAGATATTTCATGACTTGACTTTGCAAATTATTTCCTATCAAATCAAAAATTACATGCGCGATTATGGATCAATAGGGCTTCCCTTGGGAATGGGTTCTTTTGGTGGTTTTTTTTTTCGGCTTTTGTGTGTTTTTGACTTTTCCTTTTCTGTTTTGGTTTTGCGCGAGGCGAACAAGTCACCGACGCACAGGATTTTGGTTGGTAATCAAAGGGAGAAGACCACTTTAGGTCATGGTTTCCTTTTCTTTCTTTTGTTCATTTGATGACAATTCTGTACTGTTCAGATATTGTCCGGTCCAAAGACCTCTCTGCACATTTCTTCTGTTTTTCCTTCGATCCCCGATCAGGAGCTTTCTTTCCTTCTTCTTCTTCCTCTTTTTTTTTACTTTCTCCCATTCTTTGATTGGGAATTTCCTTTCTTTTCTTTTTGCTTTCTCCCACTCTTTGATTGGGGAATTTTCCTTCTTTTCTTTTTTGCTTTCTCTTTGATTGGAAATCTTCCTTCTTTCCCTTTCTTTGATTGGAAATTTCCTTCTATTCTTTCCGCTTCCGAGGGTAAGGATTATAGTGAGTCATGATTTTGGCTCAAGGTTTGTAGAATGGCTAGACATGATACATGTCAGGGTTTGGTTTGGCTCAAGGATAAAAGGGGTGCCCCACATTATTTCCATGACACAAATGCAAAAATGATGATTTGGAAACTTTATGCAAAACTGGTCATGCATGCACCTATGCGGACACTCAAGTGTCAAATTTTTATGGTCATGTGATGCTAGGGCTCAGGATTCATTTCCTCTATTTTAAATCAACCCAATGTTTCCAAAATATGTTCTTTTATCCATTTGTGCATTCATCCAAGTCCATTTCGGGCGTCCGGGAAAATTTCACAGCATTCACCCTTCAGGTTTACACACATTTTTTTTCCAAAAACTAGCTATGATCAGCGAATTTTTCTTCAAAGAAAAGTTGGAAGTCATCTCTTTTCAAAAGCATGTTGGTTTTTCAGCTAGACAACTTATTTTTCTTTTTTCTCTCTTTTTTTCTTCTTTTTTTTTATTTGTTTATTTCTTTTTCATGTTTGTTTTTTTTTTCTCTTTTTTTTTTCATGAGGTATTTTGCTATATACATGCATATCCAAGGTATCTTGCTACCTAAACATACATATATATGTTTTGTAAGGTATTTTTGCTATATACATGCATATCCAAGGTATCTTTCTACCTAAACATACATATATATTTTGTGAAGTATTTTTTGTTTACATACATGCATATCTAAGGTATCTTTCTACCTAAACATACATATATATATTTTGTGAAGTGTTTTTTGTTTACATACATGCATATCTAAGGTATTTTTCTACCTAAACATACATATATATTTTGTGAAGTGTTTTTTTGTTTACATACATGCATATCTAAGGTATTTTCACTACCTAAACATACATATATATGTTTTGTAAGGTATGACTACCTTCTGAGCTTGCGCTTGTTTTATTTAAATTCCCAGGATCATGAGCAACTAGGTGCGTCCTACTATAAAAAGTGATCAAATAGCAGGCAGAAATTTAAAAGGTACTAGGTTGCCTCCTAGTAGCGCTTCTTTAACGTCTTGAGCTGGACGCCTTATGACTTGTTGGTCACGGACCTAGTACTTCGCTTACCTTTGGCTTTGGACTTGGTCGCCTACTGGTCGGCCATGTGTCGTAGGCAACACTCTAACCTTTTTATGGATGAGCTGAGGTGAACTTTAGAGGTGGTGGCGGTGTGTCTATTGCCCGCTACCGGCCATCCCAATGTTGCTGTGGTGTTTCGCCCTGCGCCTACCTGGGGACGCAGTACTTCTTGATGAAAGCTCGATCAGTAGGGGGCCTGATGCCCTTGCTGGAGGTTACAGGTACTCCGTAGAACTGATAGAGACCCGTAATTAGAGCTTGACAACTCCAAGACCCTGTTGGACTTCTTCGGGTCCACTGGGTGTCTTGCAGGCGCGATCCCTGCAAACAATAGATGACATCAGAAATCAGTTGAGCGATGTGCATACTTACCCATGATGACATAACCTTGCCGGGGGGGTACGGGCACCCTATAGGACTGATAGAGGCCCGTAACCAGAGCTGGAAACCCCAGGGCCCTGTTGGACTTTTCCGGGTCCACTGGGTGTCTTTGTGGGTGCGATCCCTGCAAACAATAGATGGTATCAGAAATCAATTGAACCATATGCATACTTACCCATGTCGGGACGACACAGACCAACTGATACTTTTGCAGGGAGAGATTGGCATTGCGGTCGCTGGGCAGAATGTTGCTAAGTAGCAATGTCATCTATATCTGTGTAAGAGTGGTCATGTTGGTGCGCATGATCCGCACTCGTCTCTTTGCAGCGGCATGGGTGAAATCTTGCCCCGGTATGCATAGTAGCTGTGTGATAGCCTCCCTCTCTGGTTGTGCTCGCACAGTTGGCCATCCTCCAATATCAGGGGGTGGCCCAGGAACCGTTAAAAGGAAACTACTGGTCCCTTAACCGGGAGTGCAAGTCTTGGTTAAGCATTTAAGGATAGAGGACCTTAAATTCTCTTAAGGTGCGGATGTGGAGCACACTGAAAATGAGGACACGTAGCCCTCTAAAGGTGAGGGCGTGCAACCCTCTCAAGGCGAGGATGTATAGTCCTCTGGAGGTGAGGGCGTGTAGTCCTCTCAAGGTGAGGGCGTGCAGCCCTCTGTTGGCGAGGACGTGTAGTCCTCTAAAGGTGAAGGTGTGTAGCCCTCTGTTGGCGAGGACATGTAGTCCTCTAAAGGTGAGGGCGTGTAGCCCTATGAAGGTGAGGACATGCAGTCCTCTGATGGCGAGGGCGTGTAGCCCTCTGAAGGTGAGGACGTGTGGTCCTCTAAAGGTGAGGGCGTGTAGCCCTACGAAGGTGAGGACATGTAGTCCTCTGAAGGTGAGGGTAACTAGTACCCAAGGCAAGGGCGAGTAGCCCTCTCAAGGCGAGGACGTGTAGTCCGCTGGAGGTGAGGGCGTGCAGTCCTCTGATGGTGAGGACATGTAGTCCTCTCAAGGCGAGGACGTGTAGTCCTCTGGAGGTGAGGGCGTGCAGCCCTCTGATGGTGAGGACATGTAGTCCTCTCAAGGCGAGGACGTTTAGTCCTCTCAAGGTGAGGGTAACTAGTACCCAAGGCGAGGGCGAGTAGCCCTCTCAAGGCGAGGACGTGTAGTCCTCTGGAGGTGAGGGCGTGCAGCCCTCTGATGGTGAGGACATGTAGTCCTCTCAAGGCGAGGACGTGTAGTCCTCTGGAGGTGAGGGCGTGCAGCCCTCTGATGGTGAGGACATGGAGTCCTCTGAAGGCGAGGACGTGTAGTCCTCTAAAGGTGAGGGCGTGTAGCCCTACGTTGGCGAGGACGTGTAGTCCTCTCAAGGTGAGGGCGTGCAGCCCTCTGTTGGCAAGGACGTGTAGTCCTCTAAAGGTGAGGGTGTGTAGCCCTACGAAGGTGAGGACATGCAGTCCTCTGATGGCGAGGGCGTGTAACCCTCTGAAGGTGAGGACACGCAGTCCTCTGATGGCGAGGGCGTGTAGCCCTCTGAAGGTGAGGACATGCAGTCCTCTGAAAGTGAGGACACACAGTCCTCTTAAGGTGAGGGCGTGCAGCCCTCTGTTGGCGAGGAGTGTAGTCCTCTGAAGACCAGGGTACTAGTACCCGAGGGTCCATCCTTACGAGAAAGCAAGAGATCGACTCATCGAGAGAGCCGGTCATCCCAAATTCAAAAGATTTGGACATTTAGATGTAGGGAATCTATGTAGTTAACATGATTTTGAGGGATGCAAATGCATGCAACCTTTGTTGTGAAATTTGGGTAAATGCGGACTTTATATGAAACAATGCAATGTAATGGAAAGTTGTACAATGTTCATGGCATTCTTTCCCTATTTTGTGATTTTGATTTTGATTTGATTTTTTTTTTTTTTTGGAAAACACAGATTGACTGCCCTTTTGAAAAAGGTGATAATTCATGCAACCTCATCCTATCTTTTTGCAAATCTCTCCGGGAACTCCCTCAGAGTGTATGTTCTTTTTGATTTAGTCACTTGACCATTTTGGAGTGACGGCAATGGAGTCATTTGATGTTTAATCAATCCATTGAAATCCTAGGGTTTGTCCCCTTTTTATTGTTAAAAACATCGATGGGTGAGAACTTTTGATCGGCCCCTATGTTCACTTGAGGCTCCTGCACGGTGCCCCTCATTGCCCCAGTGTAAGGCTTTGAGGTACCAATCGTTGTCTTTCGTCATGACCTTGTAGCTGGGAACCTATTGAGTGAGAACTTCTAATCTGCCCCTAGGTTCGTTTGAGGTTTATGCATGGGGCCTTTCATTGCCCCAGTGTAGGGCTTAGAGGTACCAATTGTTGTCTTGTTTTCACAACCTCGTAGTGAGGAAGAATGAAAGACGCAATTGATTCTTGCAAAAAGAATTTTCCAAGGACGAGAAATAGTTGAAGGATTTTTCAGCTGATGGATTAAGTCAAATGACTCCTATGTAGAAGCAAGATGTTTTGATGTCTTGATGATGCTAAAGGATCAAGTGCTTCTAAGTTTTATTCAAGACAAGAATCCAAGAAAGTCAAGATATATGATCAAGTTGATTTCTAGAATCTTTTGGAAGAAGTTTCCAAATTGAGAAAACAAAAGGTTTGACCAAAGAATTCTATCATTTCAAATTGAGATTTGCTCTCCGGTAATCGATTACCAGCAGCTGAAAATGTTTATAACAGTCACTAGAAATTTGAATTCAAAATTTATAATGTGTAATCGATTACACATGGATGGTAATTGATTACCAGCAATTTATTCAAATTTTAAAGCCTGTGATCTATTACACAAGTCTTGTAATCGATTACCAGAGGAGATTTTCAGAAAATAATTTCCAAGAGTCACATCTATTCAAATGGTTTATGAATGGTCATCAAAGGTGACTTGGAAACACGAATTTAAAGAGAGTTTTCATTGCCCACAAAGTTTATCCTCTCAAAAGATTAAGAGTTTTTCTGAACTGAACTGCCTTATCCTCTCAAAAAGATTCCTTGGTCAACCACTTGCATATTCAATAAGGAATTTTGATTGGTCTTCATTGTACAATCTATCCCTTTTAAGAGAGATTTCTTCTTCTCTTCTTCTTACTTCTGAAAAGGGATTAAGAGACTGAGAGTCTCTTATTGTGGAGGATTCTTGAACACAAGGGAAGGGTTGTCCCTGTGTGGTTCAGACTTTGTAAAAGGAGTTTTACAAAGAGAGTGGAAAATCTCAAGTGGGTTTCTTGAGGACTGGACGTAGGCGCGGGAAGTGGCCGAACCAGTATAAATCAAGTTTGCATTCCTCTTTTCCTTTAAACTTCTTTTATTGCTATTTATCTTTTGCTTTAAAGAAGTTTATTTTGATTTGTCTTTTGAGTAATTCATGTTAAGGGTGCATTGTTAATCCAAAAAGAAAGAGTGATAGTTCAATTGGGGAATAGTCTTTGCATCTTAATTCAACCCCCCTTTTTCTTAAGGTAACTGAGGCCATTTGTCCAACATCCTATTCTTGACAACTCGCTTCTCTAAGAAGACAAACTTTCTGGAATGATAAAATGAAGTCACATGAACGTCTATATTTTTACTTGAAAACACAGTCAATCAAATGCCTTTTTATTTTTTTTTATTTTGAAACTTATTTTTTATTTTGAAACTTATTTGTTTTGAACTTTACTCATTGTTTTACGGCAACCCCACCAACGTGCAAGACGAGTAATCTCTGATTGAACGGTCTTGGAAGTCAACACTCAGGAGCGCAGGTCGCTTGAGCAAATAGACCAATGGCTTGCACCCACATTCCGGTGAAAGTTGAATAAGCAAACATGCGTTTGTGAGAGGATGAGGGACAAGGATGTCCATTTTATCCATATCATTTAGCATTGTAACTGTGGTTTATAATAATGGCATAAACTTGAAAATCTTGATGAGTCATAACAACAGCTTCCAGAATTGCCCCATGTATGGTGTTGCTTGTCAATGTTATGATTCAACAAGCGATTCTCCTCAAATTTCAGCCAGCCCGTATCAATTAGACTTCACACTTTATGCTTCGGGGTCATACAATGCTCAATGGAATGCCCCAGGGCTCCTCCACGATAAGCACACGTTGCGTTCGAGTCGTATCCTCAGAAAAATGGAGGTTGAGGAACCTTGGTTGGGGTTATGGCTACCATTGAATTATTGAGTGGATATGGGATCAAGTTTAGCATATGACAACGGAATTTGGGGTGAACCCTACAGGCTTTTTGCTGCAAAATTCCTTTTTGTTGGTGTTTTTTTGGTTTGTGCTAAAGGTGGTCTTCGTCATTGGAAGTGCGGTAGACAGGCTTTGTGGTTGATTTAGGGATGGCCTTTGTGGATAACTGGGTGGTGGGTAAGGAGGAGGTTTGTTATTGGCTGAGTAATGACATTGTTGGGTTTGGTGGGAAACTTGGCCGTATAGGAATGGCAGTCACAGCATGGGTTTCTCCCTCTTTCTCACCCTCTTCATTTGCCCCAGTTTTCTCAGTCGTCCTAGTACGATGATCAAATTTGCCTCTTTTCGGACCCACATCGATCCTTTCACTGGCGAAGACCAAATCCGCAAAGCTTTGAGGGTGCGTAGCCCACCATCTTTTCATAGTAGAGTATCGATAATGTGTCTACCATCACGATCATCGTCTCCCTTTCCATCATTGGGGGTACCACCTGGGCCGCCAGATCCCTCCACCTTTTGGGCGTGTTCTTTGAAAGATCTGTCCCCTTTTTTGCAAATGTTCTGTAGTTGCATCCTATCCGGAACCATATCAAAATTGTACTGATACTGCCTAACAAAGGCAACCATTAGGTCCTTCCAAGAATGGACTCGGGAAGATTCCAAGTTAGTGTACCAGGTAACAGCTACCCCAGTAAGACTTTCTTGGAAGGAATGTATTAGCAATTCCTCATCTTTTGCGTATTCCCCCATCTTCTGACAATACATCTTTAGATGGTTCTTGGGACAAGTAGTCCCCTTGTACTTGTCAAGGTCCAGCACCTTGAACTTGGGAGGGGTGATGATATTGGGTTCTAGGAACAACTCTTTTAGGTTAGCAAAGGCATAATCTTCACCTCCTTCAATGGCCCTGAGCCTTTCCTCTAGATGGTCCAACTTTCCCATTTCTGCCATAGCATGAGGGTTTTTACTTGTCGTGGAATGCAAGAGGTGTAGTTGTGGGTGATACTGAGGGCCTTCCAAAGGGTTTTGTAGGGGTATACCACCAACTGCTTGCCCTTCCGTGGCATATCCGAGGCAAGGCTCGAAGTCGGCTAGATTGTGGTGGGGAATTTCATGTGTCCCCCCCCACGGTTTAAGAGACATGTGCATGATCAGTTTGGGGTTGTTGGCTCTCAATGGGTATAGGAGTGGAGTTATTGACATTCTTATTGGGAGTGTACGCCACTTTGGGTGGCGTATAGTTGAGAGGCAAGCCATATGGCGGGAAGGCGTGCTCGTTTTGAATTTGTACATTATGGGGGCTGCCCGTACTTCCCAAATCTTTGCCTAACATATCTGAGGTTGGATGATTCATTTGGTTGATGCCGGATGGGGACATCAGGTTCACCTTAGCAACAACGCTGGTAGCGGCAATTGCAACCGCATTGGCTTCCATTATCTTCTTCACGCTCATCATGGCCTCCATCATTGTGGCCATTTTCTCTTTAATGGCCTCCATGTCGGCCTTCATCTTCTCTTGCACCTCCTCTGCTTCACCCATTACTCTAGCTCTAGCACGAGTTCGGTAAGGGTGCCGTAAAGCGTGTCCTTTTCTTTTTGATAACAATGATTAAGTTCATTTTATTTTATTTTTCAACGAAAGAATGCAATGAGCAATGCAACCAATGAAAAGCATGGATGTATGCGAATGATGTACAGTTGAAGTATTGCGAATTTTTACGCAGGATATGGGGTTGAATCAATTTAGATTTTCAACATGGTCCATGACATCTTTGTCAAGGTGAAACTGGAAGTAACAAGGACATAAACAATCCTAAATATGTTTGGCAGTAAACGAAGCAGTGATGTGACTCGATTCATCTTTTGCCCCAATTTTGCAAGACGGTTACTTCCATATTTGAACTTGACTTGATGAACCTTTTTGTAAAAGCATGAGCTTGGTTCAACCCCGTAATCCAAGGAATGGCAATTCTGATCGCCAATACTTCAACAACATCTCATAGGGATGAATGACTCGGGCATACTTTAAGCTATGCATGGAAAATGTAATTATGAAATTGAGATGCCCGAAGAAACATCCTTTCTTAGTTAAACATGCATTAGGTACCATGTTCAATCATTTTGTTTTTAAGTGAAATGGGTTTATGATCCCAACATGGTTGGCTCATGGTACCGAATATATGCAACTAAGAATGCATCGTGAATTTTCGTACTTCCCTTTTTTTTTGTTTTTGTTTTGTAGAGGAAAATACAAGGATCATGTATGAGCAAACAAAAAGTATGTTGAACGCATATGATGATGCAATGACTCATGCAAAATGTGAGGCTGGAATATGATAACGGACAAATGCAGGAACGATATGTTCATTATGATATTATGAAGAGATGCTTATGCGATGCATGATATGAATGCATTTTACGGACACGAGAGCCCGGAAAATTATCTCTTCTTACTTGCGCATTTGGGGGCGCAGTGCCCCATGTGTACAATTAAGAAGGTGATATGGACCTTCCGGCTTCCCGTGACAAAGGACGAGACCAACATACAATGCATGCTAGAGATAAAATGTGGGAGTGACTTGATTCGCACTGATTTTTGGAGTAAAAACGTGGGATAAACTCATTTTTTTCAAAAAGTTATAACTATTCAAGATCTGAGCGACAATACAAACTTCCTAGCGGTTTCTAATCATATGGTCCATTAAGTCTATCATATGCTGACAATAGCTGAGAAGTCCGTGGATCTCCTCGGGGGCGGAGTAGGTGTCCGCCACTGCTTTGGCCTTGGCTAGCAATCGGGGAAGTTCTTGACTCCTGTTCAAAGTAAGAGCAAATCAGTCCGTCCACATTGTTGCCTCTTGGTGCAATGAATCAATTACCCTTTCCCTTTTCGACGCACGAGCGGTGACCTTGTAGCGGATAGACGGGCCTACCTTCTTGGAGAAAAAAGGTGTGAAACCAGCCACACATAGAGAGCCAGTGCACAACAAACAATTCTTGCGCTGCTCTTTTCACATCCCCGGTCGAACGTGTCATACATGGCCAAAATGGCGACGACCGGGCTTTCCTTGCCATGATGAAAGGCGAGGAAAGCGTCAATCGCTGCTAGGTCCACTAACCCTTCCATATTCGGAAAGAGGACAACTCCAAAGATAAAAAATGCCAAGATGTCAATAAAAGAAAGCCCATTCGCCTTGATTTTCCAAGGCCTTTGCCCTTTCCTCCAAACACTTCCTTGGTACTCCGACTACTCCATTTCTGTTTTGCTTTAGACGTTCCAACTCTTGTGCTGAGATTTTCACTACCTTGGCAACTCTTGTCGTGGAGGGATAGAACCCAAAGAAAAGATATGGCTTCCTTCCTCCCAGTTGGCATCCCAGGATTTCTTCCAACTCTTTCACAGTCGGCACTAGCTGGAAGTCCTCAAATGTGAAGCACCTTAGGGGCTGGTCATAATACTGGGAAAGGGATGCAATCGGTTCCATGGAGACTTCTACCCTAGCTAGGTCCCAAATCTTACCATAGGTTTTGCGGAAGGCTTACCGTTGAAGTTGACCCATTAATTGCCCCAACTCTCCTAAACTAGTGACCTCTAAGCTCTTGATTTTGACTTGATAGAACCTCTTTTTAAGCGAAGGCTTTTGACTTGATCCCATGTTTTACTAAAGTGAAATAAAATCTAGTGCGAATCAAAACTCTGACATCTATCATGGGTGGAATGGATGAATGCATGAAGAAATGCATATGACATAGATGCAATTTACGAATACGGGAGCCCGAGAAACTGTCTCCTTCTTAGATACAACGTCTAGGGGTAGCAAAGTGCCCCAACGTATGTATTTAAAACGGTGACACGGACCCTTCGTTGGTTTGTTTACAGAGGGGATCAAGACAGAACCCATGTGCGATGCATATGCGAAAGGCGCAACACGGGAATGTACATAGTATGACAATACTCACTGAATATAAGTAAAAGGGTATATGACACTTATGCATGGCAGTGTGAAAAATGGCACGCAGCGTGTTTGCTCCGTGCCCCTATTTAAGGGACCTATAAGGGAGAGAGCTAACTAGGCTTTTAGTAATAACCCCCAAGGTAGTCATATCTCTTTTGATAGTTTCTAGAGGTATCATTCTCTTCGAAAAACATATTGCAGCAGTAGGGACTACTAGCAACAATAAGTTTTCAAAGAAAAAAGCTCTAGATGAGGGTTCACTGTAATCAAGCAAGTCGGAGACCTAGCATGACCACAGATTCACCTCCGCTCCTTATGTTCCCATGAACCCGGGTATAGGGCCCTTTTTCACTCACAGTGTGTGCAAATAGTGTTGGTGTTTGTGTGCATCAAATGAATAAATATTTACCCCATGCATACATTTTAAAACGCACTAAAAGCAACAAAGAGTTTATATACATAAGAACATAATGAAGGAAAACCAACAAAGGGATAAGTCACGGTAAAACATTGCACAAGATTAAATGGCCTAACTCTCTAAAAACAGTCCCCAGTGGAGTCGCCAACTGTCGTTCTTGCAAAAGCGGTAAAGTCACATGTTGATTTTATGCTTTTGAACGGTCCATGTTAACCGATAAAAGCAAAGAGGACCGTTTAAGGCGTTGGGCCTTAAAACGGTTTTTAGTGATTTTTCGGAAAAAAAACTTGATTTGTGAGTTGATTTTAGTCTTAGTTTCACTTTGGTTATTAATCAATTCATTTAAGGAAACTTCCAAAGAAAAACGTTCGATTGATTTTTTTTATTATTTTATTCAAAGATATTTTGATTATTTTATTATTATTTTTCAAGATATTTTGATTATTTTATTATTATTTTACTTTTTTTTGTTTAACCGAGGTTATAGCGTGAACGATCGGTTAGATTTCGTTTTAATAGTGATTAAACGAGATTACAACACAAATGATCGGTTGAAATTCATTTTATCATTTATTAGACGAGAAAACGGCTTAAATAAATGGTTAAAGCACGTTAAAAACTGAAGAAAAGAAAACTGAAAGTAAACGAAATTAAAGTGAAAGTACACAAAACAAGAAATGAATTGAAAGTCTCGGATTCGAAAACTTACCCGTTGAAGAACGAAGAACGAACGAAGAACGGATGAAGAACGGTGAAGAACGATGAAGAATTTCCACAGAATCGCTTACGGAAGCGTTTCGGAAGCGCCTCGGCTTAGATTTTCTTCACGGAAACGATTTTTCCAAGCAAATTCGAAAGAGAGAGAAGTGCCAAAGGGGCTGAACATTTTGAAACAGCTCCCCCCTCCCCTATTTATAGAAAAAAGGGAGGTGCTTGCCGCCCAAAGACTTAATGAAGAAGATTTCTAAGCGCACCCGAATTACTAAGTTCACCTCCCTTTTCGTATTTTACGGAAAAGTTACGAAAGCCTTACGGAACTGTTTTCGAATTTGATTTTCATCTTTTTTCTCTTCCCTTTCACCAATGTTAAGTGGAATATGCTTACCCAAGGTTTTCGGAAATTTTACGGAAGTATTACGGAAGCCGCGGAAGCCCCGAAAACCATTTTTCAAAAACGTGGAGGAGCTTGCCGCCCAGTTGCTTCCTCCTTAAGCAACCCAACTTCCAAAATGTTCTAGAAGGGCCTAGATTTGAATTGCTATTTACACCCCTATCTTGATAAGTTCACCCCCTTACCTTTTTTGGTGATTCTTTTTTCGTAAAGTTACGGAAACTTACGAATCTCGTAACGATACTTGTTTTCTTTCCGTAATGTTACGGAACCTTGCGGATTACATAATCATCCCCCTTTTGACTTACGGAATGTTACGGAACCTCACTTAATTATGCAACGATGCTTCCATTTGATTTCTGGTGTGTCACGGAAACTTACGGATTGTGCATCAATATTTTTTTGGTTTTTCGGCATGTCCTGGAATTTCACAAATTGCCTAATGATGGATGCCAAGCACCTCACAAGGACCAAAGAAAGGTCGCATGTCATCAAGCAAAGGTCCCCGGACGAAATTAGGGTATGACAATCAGTCAATTGAAATCAGTCTTGGAAATGACGAAAGGCTGATTATTAAAAATCATGTCATTTCTGAGGTTCCAAATGGATGTTGTAGCTACTATCCACCAGACCTTCCTCCTTCTATTGGAGTTCCTCGAGGCAGCCAAGGAGCAGTGCTGAAGAAAGTTCTCCATAGGATTGCTGTGCAGAGCTCTAACTTCCTTGTCCCAGGAATAAAATTCCCACCACAAAGGCATTATTTTATGACAAGAGAAAAAAAGGTGGGATGCAGATTCAACTTGACTTTGGCAGAAGGGGCAGAGGTCATTTTGAAGGACAATCTGCCTCCTAATAAGGTTTTCCTTAGATGGAAGCCTATCCCAAAGAAGTCTCCAAGCAAAAGCTAGGGCTGTATGGGGGATTTTGATTTCCCATAGCTGACGAAAGCCAGTAATAGGCTGGGAAGGTAACTGGTCAGCTTTGATACAATTATAAGCAGAGTTTGTAGAAAAAATCCCACTTGGCTCAGCTCCCCACACCCAAGAATCCCCTAAAGCTGCATTAGTGTTCATTACTGCAGTTTGGTCAATAAAAGCTGAAACACCCCCCAGTTCGCTGTCAAAAAGAAATCTTCTCCAAGAAAATTGCCACTCCCAACCATGTTCTCCAAAGATTCCCATGCTTACCACTGTCTTTAATTTTTGGGATGTTACCTGATATAAATATGGGTATTTATCTTTAAGAGCAATTCCTTCTCCCACCCAAGAGTCTTCCCAAAAAAGGATTTGATCACCACTACCCAAATTCCAGCGAAAATGCTTATTGACAGCAGCCATGCTGCTGTGCTGAGTAACAGATCTTAAATCAGACCACCAAGAGGAAAAAATCTTCTTAGGAGGTCCCTCTTCCAAGCCTCTCCAACCCCTGTATTTTGAAGTAAGAATTCTGCTCCATAGATGATCTTGCTGCTGAAACATCAACCACTTCCACTTGATAAGGAGAGCTCTATTAAAAGCCTTGATATCTTTGACACCCAACCCTCCCTTTTCTTTAGGAGCACACACTTGATTCCAAGCAACCCAAGCTATCTTTTTTCCTTCTAAGTTTCCACCCCAAAGAAATTGTCTTTGAATAGCAGTGAGCCTCTTAATGATTGCTGTAGGGGCCCTAAAAAAGGACATATAGAACAAAGGCAAAGCTGTCAAGACAACATTAATTAAAGTAATTCTGCCAGCCATAGATAGACTTCTCTGGTTCCATTTGTTCAGTTTGGCCTCTAATTTTCTGATTAGAGGCTCCCACACCACCTTCCTTCTAGGGTTAACACCTATAGGCATCCCTAGGTATATAAATGGGAACTGCAGAGGACCACAATTCAAGATATCTGCTGCAAGAGTACACCACTCCTCAGATTGGCCAATTGCAGCAAATTGGCTCTTAGCAAAATTAATTCTAAGGCCAGAAATCGACTCAAAGCTTCTGAGAATAGCCTTAATAGCTGAAACATTATCCAAAGTAGGTTTGGAGATAAAAAAAACTCCCAAGACAGGGTGCATAATATGTTTCTGATCCTACTCTATATTGTTCAACTATCAGCACCTTAGAATATTCAACCATCTCTCTGAGGGTTTTGTAGTTTGTCTCCCCCCCCCCCTTTCCAATTCTATTCTGCCTCCCTCAGTTAGTCACATTCTTTGCTTTGCCTTGCTTACTAGTCCTATCCAGGCATTGGGGCTAAATAATAATAAAAATAAAGAAATAAGACAAGAGAAAATAGCAGAAAAATTAAGAAATCCTAATCTAATAAAAACAAGAAATGATAATTAAGAAATCCTAATTAGCAGATAATTAAGAAATCCTAATTACAGAAATAAGACACACACACGGCCACACACACAACCACACACACACACACACACACACACACACACACACACACACAACCACACACACACACACACCCATAGACCCCCCCCCCCCCACACACACACAGCCACAGACACATACACATACATAACCACACACACACACACACCCACAGACCCCCACACACACACAACCACAGACCCACACACACACAGCCACACACACCCAGACACACACACACACACCCACAGGCCCACACACAACCACACACACACACAGACCCACAGACACATACACATACATAACCACACACACACACACACAGCCACACACACACACACACAAAACCACAAACGCACACACACACACACACACACAAACACACACACACACACACACACACACACACACACACACACACACACACACACACACACACACACACACATACACACACACAACCACAAACAACCACATACACACACAGACATATACCCAACGACAATAATAAAGCATAAGCACCCTTCAAACCCAACATTTTAAATTAGATACATAAACAACTGTTGATGTCTATATTTGCCTGTAATTGAATTTTACCTTTTGTATGTTCTTGTATGTGATCAGTGTAATTTGCTATATAAACAACTGTTGTTCATGCTGAGTGAACCTTAGATTCCCGTTTGAGACTGAATGCAATGACTCTTGCGGATAGTTTGCATTAGTCATTGTATTTAGTCTTGAGTTGTCCGTTTGGACAGTTTGGGGAGACTGGTATTTTTATGTTAGATTCATTCGTGAAGGTTATTATTATTTTCATTAATTTGATTAAATTTCGGTTGAATGCATTTCAAGTTGTTCTCCGAGTGCATACTTGATTATCGGGAAATTCATTTGACCGATGTCATGTCGTGTACTTGGAGACCAATGCGAAATGCTGTCGAAATTTAGTCAAATTTTTGTAAATAATGGTAACCTTGACGATTGAAGCTAACATAAAAGACAATTTTCCTAAATGGGATAGGGCCACACCTATAAATAAAAAAGTGAGATTTTCATGCATGGAATTGCTTAGATGGATCGAAGTTGGATGAATGCAAGTCGCATGAGCCCAGAATATGAGGATGGCGTCAAACAGTTCTTGCAATTTGCTTCAGAAAGAGGTTGACTGAATGAAGAAGGAAAATATTATTGTCCTTGCATCAACTGTTTGAATGGAAGACAACAACTACTTGATGACATTCGGGACCATCTATTGTGTGATGGGATGAAGAAGAATTACACGACGTGGATATGGCATGGTGAAGTGACTGACATGCATACTGGGTCCCAATCTGAACCGTTTGATGTAGAAATGGGAGATCGCTTGGAAGACATGATTCGTGACCTTGGACAAGAGTGTTTTCAACAAGCACACGCCCCTATGTATGAAGGATTGTAGAGTGATTCAAAGAAGCCTTTGTATGCAGGCTGCAAGAATTCCTTAACCCTGTTGTCTGCTATGTTAAGTCTGGTTAATGTGAAGGCCAGGTATGGGTGGAGTGACAAAAGTTTCACCTCACTGCTTCAGGTAGTGCACAATCTGCTTCCAGAGGACAACACGCTGCCTAAAAGTTACTATAAGGCGAAAAAGATATTGTGTCCGATGGGTATGGAGTATCAGAAGATTCATGCTTGCCCCAATGATTGCATGCTCTACAAGCATGAATTCCAAGAAATGTCCAAATGCCCTGTCTGTGGGACTTCACGGTACAAAGTGAAGGATGAAGAGGAAAGCAATTCTGATGAAAACTGCAACAAGGGCCCCCCAACGAAGGTTTTGTGGTATCTTCCAATCATTCCAAGGTTTAAGCGTCTGTTTGCTAACGAGGACGACGCAAAAGACCTTACATGGCATGCAAATGGAAGGATTTCTGATGGAATGGTCCGTCATCCGGCTGATTGCTCCCAGTGGAAGAAGATTGATGGTTTGTATCCGGATTTCGGGAATGAGCCAAGAAATCTTAGACTTGGACTAGCCAGTGATGGAATGAATCCATATGGCACCTTAAGCACTCAACACAGTTCATGGCCAGTTCTGCTAGTAATTTACAATTTGCCTCCTTGGTTGTGCATGAAGCGAAAATACATGATGTTGTGTATGATGATATCAGGCCCAAGACAGCCAGGAAATGACATTGACGTTTATCTAAGTCTATTGATTGAAGATCTGAGAAAGTTGTGGGGGTTGTAGTGTTTGATGCGTTTCGCAAGGAGACGTTTGAAATGCGTGCAATGCTTTTTTGTACCATTAATGACTTTCCAGCATATGGAAATCTCAGCGGTTACAGTGTTAAGGGTCATCATGCATGCCCCATTTGTGAAGAAAATACAAGTTACATACAACTGAAACATGGGACAAAAACAGTCTACAGTAGGCATCACCGCTTTCTAACACCCAATCATCCTTACAAACGACTGAGAAAAGCTTTTAATGGAAGTCAAGAACATGATATTGTGCCGATACCGTTGACTGGTGAGCAGGTATATCAGCGGGTTCAACACCTGAACACTGTATTTGGGAAGACCCAAAAGAAGGATAAAAGTCAGAGTTGCATATGGAAGAAGAGGTCCATTTTCTTTGATCTTCCGTACTGGTGTGATCTTGACGTTAGACATTGTATTGATGTTATGCATGTGGAGAAAACTCCTTAACATTCAAGGCAAGACGAAGGATGGCTTGAATACCCGTCAAGATCTAGCTGATATGGGTATAAGAGCACAGTTGCATCCAAGGTCTGATGGGAAGAAAATTTACTTGCCCCCAGCCTGCCATACTTTGTCCAAGAAGGAAAAGATAAGTTTTTGTCAGTGTCTTCGTCAGGTGAAGGTTCCACAAGGATACTCTTCAAATATTAAGAGCCTTGTGCAGTTGAAGGAGCTTAAGCTTGTAGGGTTAAAGTCTCACAATTGTCACGCGCTCATGCAACAATTGTTAGCCGTGGCTATACGAGACATCTTGCCAAACAAAGTCAGGTTCACCATAACTCGCCTGTGCTTTTTCTTCCATGCTATATGTAGCAAAGTGATCGATCGAGTAATGTTTGATGAGTTGGAAAATGAGGCCGCAATTATACTGTGCTAGTTGGAGATGTATTTTCCCCCTGCTTTCTTTGACATCATGATTCACTTGATTGTGCATCTGGTCAGAGAAATCAAATGTTGTGGTCCTGTTTATCTACGGTGGATGTACCCGGTTGAGCAATACATGAAGATCTTAAAAGGGTATACAAAGAATCTATATCGTCCGGAAGCATCTATTGTTGAGAGGTACATTGCAGAAGAAGCCATTGAATTTTGTTCAGAATACTTAGAGAAGGCTAAAGCTGTTGGGCTTCCTGAGTGTCGGCATGATGACAGAGTGGGTGGTAAGGGTTCAAGAGGACTACAGGTGATCACTCCAAGTGTAGAAGATTTGTTACAAGCTCACTTGTATGTCTTGAACAACAGTAATGATGTTTTGCCATACATAGTTAAACAGGTATTCATTTTACACAAAAGCACAAGATGACAAAAGTACAATGCAGAACAGCGGGGTCACCCTAAGGGCTGAATCTCAACACTTTGCAAGTGTCAATGACGCCAATCCCTGTGTAGCTTCCATCCCTTACTTTGGGTTCATTGATGAAATTTGGGAGCTTAATTATGTGAAATTTACAGTATGTGTTTTCAAATGTAAATGGGTTGACAGCAACACTGGTGTGCGCACCGATGATATAGGATTTACCCTGGTAGATCTAAAGAAACTTGGTTACCACAATGACCCTTTCATCATGGCAGAACAAGCTAGACAAGTATTTTACGTGCAAGACCCTTGTGATGAAAGGTGGTGCGTGGTTCTGCAGGGCAAAACAGTTGGTGTTAATGTAGAAGATGATGATTCATACATGGAGACTTATGTTAGTCCTTTGACCGCTCAAATCACTGGTAACGTTGTCGGAGAAGAAGAAGCTGACGACATTCATGCAAATCGAAATGATCATGATGAAGGAGAATTGATTAACATCGGCTAATGTAATTTTCTGCAGAGACAGAGGTCACCAAACCTAGTAAGTGACAACTACATTTTTCTCTTATTGAGGCATCGGTTTTTTGTTTCAATTTGCCTCCTTAGGACTTCATCCAGCTCATGTTTGTCGCCAGTTTCATCATCCACCACCCTTTTCTTCTCTGGCTTCTCACGTTCATTGTTGTTAAACCCATATTTATGCTTTCTTCCCTTCATGTCTTGTTTTATCACAACTTTAGCTGAATCTCCCATCTTCAGCATAGTTGAATCTCCTGTCTTATTGTCCAATGCCAAATTTTGATAGCCTGTATCTCTTTTGTTCGTATGTTCTACTGCTTCAGCTTCATAATGCATAGAGCAATCAGAATTTCCGAGTGATCACCAAAGGCTTCTGCATCAGCATTGACACTCTCCACCCTCTTTGGTTTATGCTTTTGTGTTTTCTTCCGTGCCTCCTCGTTATAAATCTCAGCTTTATTCGAGGTTGCACTAGCACGATCACCACCAATCTGTGCTTCTTCCTCGTCTATCAGGTCAATATCTTTCCTTTCAACTTTTGTTTTGTAAATTACAGTGTAGTTTTCAAAAGCAAAGGTGAAAGGAAAGATATTGAGCTGGTAGAGGAGGAACAGGCACGGATTGGTGTTGATCCTTCTAGTGGGACCTCCAATAAATCTGAGAATTATTAGGAGGAAGCATGGAAGAAAACACAGAAGCATAAACCAAAGAGGGTGGAGAGTGTCAACGCTGATGCATAAGCCTTTGGTGATGACTCGAAAATTTTGATTGCTCTATGCATTGTGAAGCTGAAGTAGTAGAACATACGAACAAAAGAGATACAGGCCATCAAAATTTGGCATTGGACAATAAGACAGGAGATTAAACTATGCTAAAGATGGGAGATTCAGCTAAAGTTGTGATCAAACAAGACATGAAGGGAAGAAGGCATAAATATGGGTTTAACAACAATGAACGTGAGAAGGCACAGAAGAAAAAGGTGGTGGATGATGAAACTGCCGACAAACATCAGCTGGATGAAGTCCTATGAAGATCCTCCTCATTCTCAAAGAGGGGAACGAGCAACAATTTGAAGGTTGTACATTCAGGAACTAAAGAATTCAAAATATCTAGTCATAAGAGGGATTTGTTTTTGGGATTTTCTGAGCACCAAGAGCGGCTACGCAAGAAGTTTGCACTTGAGGAGGGAAGGATATTTGCAGCTAATGAACAAGTTTCTTAACTATTTGTCCTTAAGATTTTACTGTTTCTTTTTGCTAATATGTAAATATAAATGGTATAAGGGTATGGCGTAAAAACATGGTCTATATTTACTTCTAAGATTGTTAGGGGTAAAAATGACCATGTCCCTATGGCATAACCTTATATTATTTATATTTACATATAAGAAAAAAAGACAGTAAAATCTGAAGGACAAATAGTTAAGAAAGTTGTTCATTAGCTGCAAATATCCTTCCCTCCTCAAGTGCAAGCTTCTTGCGTAGCCGCTCTTGGTGCTCAGAAAATCCCAAAAACAAATCCCTCTTATTACTAGCTATTTTGAATTCTTTAGTTCTTGAATGCACAACCTTCAAATTGTTGCTCGTTCCCCTCTTTCTTTTCTGCAAAAAAGAAAATCAAATGCTGTCAAAACATGGATGAAGTCCTAAGAAAATCAATATCAAAGAAAACATGGATGAAATCACAATTAAAAAGCACAACTACCTATCTTTCAGAGTCCTTTGGTTAATTTGTCTTGTCACCTTATGTGGTGGGGTTTTGTTTAATAATCTTATACTTTTGCCTTCCAAAAAAAACTTATCACTAATCCTCTTTTCATTAATCCAATTTTGTATGTTATTGTATAAAAGATCATGGGTTCTCCACCTGCCTCCACTCCTCCTCCTCCTCCTTCTCCTCCTCCTCCTCCTCCTCCTTCTCCTCCTTCTCCTCCTCCTCCTCCTACTTCAGACGCATCGGCTTCGACGTCTTCCGTGAAGCGGACATGCAAAGCCTCACGCCTATGATCGTTGTCCACTAGACCACCTGGTGTTGAGAGACCAGTGGTGCATGTTGATCCTGCTACAGGGAAGGCCGACGGTCCCCACAAGAAGAAATTAAGAACATATTTGGGGATTGTGGCACGTGATAAGGTGGACATCACCTACGAGAACTGGAAGGAGGTCCCTACTGCTCAGAAGGACCTGATTTTGGAGGATATTCAGGTATTTCTCTTTTCTTATTTGATTGTGTGTAATTAATAGCCAAAAAATTTCATTGTTGTAACAAATAAACTTTGTTTCATGTTGTCAGGCGGAATTTGATATCCCAGAGGCTTCTGACAGTAGGACGAAAAGGAAGTTACTACAGACCGTGGGGGAGAGATGGAGGCAGTTTAAATCAGACCTCACGAGGAAATGGGCCCTTGCAGCCGATCAGGACGGTGTCGAGGACACTGTCTGTGACAAATACGGCATCAGCAAGGAAAAGTGGGCCCAATTTTGCCAGACTCGCAGAGACCCTTCTTGGGAGGTATGTTCCTTTGCCATTTAAGTTGTTTTTCATATTAAACATGATGTTGTTATACTTCATTCTACCCATTTCAAACATTATTGTTTAATTTTTTCAGGATGTGCGCATGAAGGCACAGGCCATCCAGAAGCATAATACTGCCCCCCACGTTTTGTCTCGTGGGGGTTATGATTATTTTCAGCAGAAGCTCCTGGTTGAGAAGACCAAGAAGAAGATGCAGGAAGCTGCATAGTCAGGAAGCGTTGATGGCGTCATCAACCCTCCATCCCCGGTCAGACGCCACGTGAAGTGGAAGATGGCCCGCACGAAGAAGACAAGGGAGATGACGACTGAGGCCGCAAAGGAAATCGCTGAGAAGATTGTAAGTCATGTTCAACTAACCATTACAATTATGTTTGAATATTTTGAGAATGCCATGTACCACTGTGTGTTTTTTGTGCAGGATTCGTTTGAGGAGCAGGCCACACAGGGATCATTCGTCCCCCTTGGACGTCAGGATGTTCTGGCCGCTGCTATTGGACGTCCAGAGCACCCTAGACGTGTCCGTGCTGCTGGAGCCGGCGTCACCATCAAGCAATACTTTGGATCGGCTCCACGGACGTCCCGCAACGCTTCCTCCCTGCCTCCTGACGAATTACAGCAGCTGACCCAGCAGATCAGGGACCAGCTAGAGGAGTCCATCACAGAGAAAGTGACGAGGCAGGTCATGGCATCCTTCAGCCACCTTCAGTCGCAGATGCAATCTCAGGGAGTTGCAGTGCCTCCTGAGCCTGTGGTTGGTCCTAGTCCCTCCGGTCCTCGAGTGAGCACAAAAGGGAGTTGTGTTGATCCCTCAGGAAACGATCCTGAGACCGGTGACTTTGACAGGTGCGGCTCGTACATAGAAGCAGATCCTGCACGCCTGGTTGCCATCGGGAGAGTTTATGAGGGATCCACTGTTGTTCATAACACGCCTGCACGCCTGAGTGTGGAGGAGGTTAGAGATGCAGATGCTCCAGTTCCTGTACCCACTGATGAGGTTTCCTTAGTGGGGTAGGCACTTCACACCTTCCTTGCTTGGCCGACACATCTGGTCAAGTCTTTATCACAGCAGGTACTTATTGTCCTTACTATATGTTTCTTCTTTTCAAATTAGGCTATTTAACTTTGTTTCATGAACAGGTAGCTGTGTCTCCGCCAAAACCACCTCCGAAGCCCGATCCGGAGGTCGATGATCCGCTTTATCTGATGACATTGACCATCCCAGAGCTTTTCTTGAGGCCTTATTAGGTTAGATGGGATGCCACCGTGTTCGGGGTCGTTAATCCAGATTTCCCCCTGTACATAAAGCACGAAGACCTCTCCAAAATCGCACACGGTGGTCAATGTCTTAGCATATCAGTGTTACAGTTGTGGATTCTGTAAGTCTTTATATAAAAGGCTTTTATTTACCTAAGTTATGGCTTTCAATTCATAAATATTTAACTTTGACTTAACATAAACAGGCATCTCACTGAAGCATGTATGCGAGCGAGGAATTCTGATATCTATGGATTCCTCGAGCCTCAGTCCATTTAGAGGTCTGGGCAATCGCAGTTTGAATCTGAAAGTTACATAAAGAGTTGGATACAGAGTTCACAACGCAATGTGTATCTTGGAGCCTACCTAAATCGGTAAGTCACAAAATAACAAAATTTAATTAATGTTCACTAATGTACTAACCCATTTTAGGTTCCACTGCAGCGGACACTGGCAGATGGTGGTCATCCTGCCCAAGGAACACTTAGTTGTCTGGTTTTGTTCATTGCATAACAGGCCAGACAACTACCTTAAGGGGATTATTAATAGGTTAGTGTTGTTTTCAATACATTTGCATTGTAATACCTCAACGTACAACACTAGTTTTTAATTGTTACTCATATGGAACAGTGCTATCAAGGGTCTTGATGATGCTCCATAGCCTAAATCAAAGGCTCCTGCTAGGTGGATTGTCGTCAAGGTACGTCATTTACATAAAACTTCTACTTATATATATTTCTTTATGTGTCTGTACACTAGTTGTTTAATTAATATCCAAATTTCATTATGTATTTAGTGTAATAGACAAAAAGAAACTACTGAGTGCGGCTACTATGTCATGCACTGGATGTCCACCATCATTTTAGGAACTTTTACAAATAATTGGGAAGCGGTAAGTTTATTTCAAAGAAAATCGATTTATTTATAATTTGTATTACATTATTAACTTAATATGATTTATTTAATCATGCAGTATTTTAACGACCCTAGACCATTGGAGCTTGAGAGATTAAAAGCATTGCGGATCCAGTGGGCGCAGTTTTATCTCCGAATTAGAGATCAGGCCTAGGATTTAGAGACATTTTTTTAACATTTTTGACATTTTTTACATTTTCTATGTAACATGAACATTCGATTCATTTGTTGATAGTTCTTTATAATATATAAATCAATTATTTGATGTTTATTATCATTAAAACTGCTTGAAAGCAGAATAAAATGTTTATTTGCTGTGAATTGGGCCTTCTGAAATTGCATTTGACAGGTACAATTTTGGGTTTACTGTAAAAACAGAAAGTATATATAAAAAAAATATTTGAAAACAACATCGGTTATTAACAAAAACCGATGTTAATATCATAACCAACATCGGTTATAATAGAAAACCGATGTTAACGTTTGTATATTAACATCGATTTTTTGTGTATAACCGATGTCAGCGTTTGTAATTTAACATCGGTTATCTGTAGAAAACCGATGTTAACTAGTGTACATTAACATCGGTTAATTATCAATAACCGATGTGAATATTTGAATATTAACATCGGTTATTTATAATTAACCGATGTTATACACAAAGAACTACACCAAATAAGTGTATGCATCATCAACGTTGACATCGGTTTTCTAGCAAAACCGATGTTAAGGGCATATATTAACATCGGTTTTTCTAGAAAATCGATGTTAAACTAACATATTTACATCGGTTTTACTGGAAAACCGATGTCAACGTTCATCATGCCTACACTTTTTTTGCTGTTGTTCATTGTGTTTAACATCGGGTATTTGGAGAACCGATGTTGTCATATGTATGTTAACATCGGTTCTCCAAAACCGATGTTAACATTCATACATTCAACATCGTCACTTTCAACATCGGTTTTAGAACCGATGTAGAATGTTCTAAATAACCGATGTTGACAGTGTATTTTCTAGTAGTGAAAAATTGAAAAATACATTCGATGATCTTCAATACCAATAAATCATAAATAAAATAAAATGAGATGTCACTTTTGATGGATTTTGTCAGAACAACGTTACCACTACATTATTTATAGCTATATTCAAAAATATATTATTCTCCACAATATGTACCACAAAAGAAACAAACTAAAATTAGAGGTAAAAATTTATCAAAATATAGGAGCAACAAAAGTTATATTACAAGGGAAAGATGATCAAAAGAAAATGAAAAAAAATTGATGACAAACAAACATGTTTAGATATAGAACCTTGAAGATAGTTAATGAAAATTATGGGAAATGTAGCATCAATCCTTGTCTCTCTTGATTCAACACTTCTTTATGAGGGTGAATCCATTGCTCCTTTTTTTTACAAGAGATTGATTGTGTGCCTCGTTACATTTTTTTCAGTAAGTCAGTGAACTAAACAATTCTATAATCGATGAAAGTGTTACATTAGAGAATATTTATTCCTCTGCTTCTTTCTCCTATAGTTCGATTTATGTTTCCAATGATGACCTCAACATCTTCTGTAGAAGAAGTTAATAAAGTGTAACTAACTTTCAAATCCATATGATGTTCCACGAGAGTTTTTCTTAATTTCATTACCTCTTTCTACTTTTACTTCATTTCTTAGTTACTTGAATTTCTACAAAAACAAAATTCATGGGAGATGGCGTGCAAGTTATGACAGGGGAGGAAAGAGTAGATCATAGGATTTGCTGTCCATATTAACCCTGGCAGATTCTAAGGTTGGAGAGTATTTCATGTCTCCCATCGTGGGAAACCTATTTGTAGGCATAGATTCATTAATTTTTAAATTCATGGTTATGATTCTATTTTATTTTTCTTTTCTTAATTTTCCCACCTTTCCTATACCTCTCTTCCTTGTCACTGTCCTCTCAATTGTCTCCACCAAAATGACTTCATCAGGCTTTCCCTAACTATCCAAGTCCTCATCAACATCATAATCTTTGCCAACCACCCTTCCCGGTTAAGAGAAAACTCTACATCCTCCTTAACTACTTTCACGACGCCAAGCTCCACAAATCACCAATGCCACTACGTCTTACAAATATTTTAAAGTGAGGGGGGGGGGGGGGGGCGAGGGGGCGTTCAAGGTTCAGTCAGGTCTTGAAAGGATGGTTGATTTCTTTGATAAGGTTGGGAAGCCAAATTTTCCCTTCTACTGGACCCAAAAACCGAATAAATGTTTTCTCGTGAAAAAAATGTAGATATGTGTAGTGTAGACCAAACAAGATGGTAGTGTTGCATAAGCTTACTCTGATGATGCATCGTTGGACAATTTTGGACATTCTATACTCTAAGACTCCTAACCATGACAAGGATTGTAAGTTTTTGTTGGGTCACCTTTTTTTGAGCTTATAACGTGATTCTTTATTGATGCATTCTTTAAATATGACTACAAAGGCCTGAAGAAGTTGTAGGCCGAGAAAAAGAAAAAAGTTATTGTTTTTATGTTGAGAACAATTCTCCTTAGGTGCCTCTATTGAATATCGAGCGGGCCGGCCATGGTTCAAAAAGGAAGAAGCCTGACACCATTCACCTTGAGGATGAGAATGCTCAGGCCAAAAAGGCTAAGGCTCCTACTCCTTCTACTCTAGGGTCACCGCTTGTGATTACTAAAAAGAACTCAGATATCTTGTCAATGATGGATGGTCGGCCTTCACTATGGGGTCACGACTTGAACCTAGGGCCTCATCAACTATAATTTTTTGAGTCAGCACAAATAGGTGTTGAAGAAGGCTAGTCTAAGGATTAGTATGCAGGCCCTCTTGGGCTTTCAAGCCTTATCTCGAGGCATTGCCTAACTTTGGCCTGAAGAATATGAAATGAAGCCATGTGGAGCTACTAGAAGCTTAAAAGGATTCGAGGAAGATGAAAGAGGTTTCATCAAATCAACAAAGGCCAATGATACTTTGTTTGAATTGGCTGAAGAGACTTGTTAGGCTACTGAATACGTTGAGGACAAGATAAAGGAGGTCGAAAAGAATGAAGAGGCCCTATTGGCTTGGGTGGTGAAGGCTGAGAATTTCACTAAAGCCTTAGAGGCTATGGTCAAGAGGCTTAACTGAGAAATGGAGCATGTAAAAGCTAAGGCGACAGATGTTGATAAGAAAATGAGGAGTCCTCAACGACCATCAAGGATCAGCTTGTTGCCTAACTAATTTTTTTATACTCTTTTTTCCCAAGGCCGTTGTTCGTCCAATGGTGTAGAATGCTATGTATTCTCTTTCCATCAATGAAACTACATGTGTTTGTTTCAATTTGGTTAAGTATAGTTGTTCTCATGTTGGGTGAGATTGAGTTGTCATAAAATTAAGTAGCTTGGGCTAAAATGTTGAAGGTCTAGTAAGGATGACTGAGTAGAATGGTTTCCCAACTTGTCTTTTTTGACCAAGTTCTAATGCAAGGATTGCAAGTAAATTGAAATGTCGGGTGGGATGATTTCTCAACTTGTCTTTTTTTTTTTATCAAGTTTGAATGTGTGGGTTAGACTGAGATGCTAATAACTTAAATCAAAATGGCGAGTAGTAAGATTCCCAACTTCTCTATTTTAATCAAATTGGAATGTGAGGGCCATACCAAGATGCTAATAGGTTAGATCGAAATGTCAGGTAGGATGGTTTCTTAACTTGTGTTTTTGGTTAAGTTTGAATGCATGAGTTAGATTGAGATGCCAATAGGTCAAATTATCACAATACCTAGTAAGACCAAGAGGGATAGGCCAAGATGTCAATAGGTCAAATCAGAATGTTGAAAGAAAAATCCTCCAACCAAGTATGAAAAATATTTCTATTACTATTTGGGAATACCCAAGTATTCCTCATTAAAAATCCTCCAACCAAAACATGACATTCCAATTTCTTGAATGAGAGAAAAAGAGATCAACAAAACCAAACTAGAAAGGGTGGCTATGGTGTAAAGATGTGGCAGTTTCAGGTTTATTTGTAGTGTAACAACTTCCACACAAACAAAAGGTATTTCTATCAAAAAGCAATAGTAGGGAAGATAAATGACCACACATTAAGTGCAACACGGTCGAAAGTGTTTCTATTGAAAAGTAAAATAGTTAGTGCTTGCTTATAAGGAACACCCATGTCATATTGTGTCTTATTCAAACATATCTACCTAATCCACTCCTCAATGCTAGCCTTCAAGTGAAAGCAACAAAGGAAACACACAAAGACGGAAGGAAGCAAAATGAAGATTTGACTAGCACTTAAAACATGTCATTCACACAAAACATGTCCCACCTATTTAATTTGTATAAAGAAAGAGATCCATTATCCATAATGAGAGAACAAGTTTTATCTAAAATTTTGCATCTTGTATGAAAGATGTTCTCTATTTGGAATTGGGATAGATCCCAAGATTGGCCTCCAAGGAGCCTTCTAACCATTAGAAGGTCACCTTCTTCATGGAGGTAGACTTCCTCACTAGACTCTTCACCCTTTGCTTCATCTTCAGTTCTACTAGAGGAAGGAGAAGAAGTAGTCTTTTCTTAACTACTATAAATGTCTTGAACCCTCATAATCATGGTTTTCTTTGTGGGGAATTGAGAGGAAATGTGACCTCTCCCAAGACATTTGAAGCATTTATTGTTGCTAGTCCATACTTGGGAACTAGTCTTAGGGGTGGGTTTCTCTATGGTCTTACCCTTATCTTTCTTGGGTTTTGAAGGTGCAGCCCCCAAAATTCATTGGGCTTGGTCCTTCCTTGGATAAGAGTGAAAGCCATAAGATTTTGAAGAAGGATTTCTTTTAAGTTGGTGCTCCACTCTTATACAAAGTTGGACTAGCTCATCTAGGTCCTTATATGAAAGGATTTCAACCTTATCCCTCACTTCCATATTAAGCCCACTAAAGAACCTAGCTATGCTTGTTCTTTCCTCCTCCCTAAGTCCAGATCTTAAAAGGAGTAGTTCCATTTGTTGTCTATATTCTTCGACACTCATACTCCCTTGTCTAAGCCTTTGGAGCTTGTCCATAAGCTCCCTTTCATAGTAGGAAGGAATGTGTCTCTTCCTAAGGGAACTCTTAAGATCATTCTAATACTCTACTAGAGGATCCCCATGAATCCTTCTTTCCCTAACAAGGGAAGTCCACCAATAGAGGGTATACCCTTGGAAGCTAAGGGTAGCCAATGGAACTTTTCTCTCTTCACTAATATGATGACAAACAAAGAGTTGTTCAACCTTCATTTTCCAATCTAGGTAGGCCTCAACATTATATTTTCCATGGAAATATGAGAGGCTAATGCTAACCTCTCAAGACCTTCTATCCTTTTCTCTTCTTTGGGAGGGAGGTCTACTATGGGACCTATGCCTCCCTCCATAGTAGTCACTTAACTCTTCACTCAAACTTTTACAAGACTCATGACTACCATAGGAAGCATTTCTTCCTCTTCTTAATACTTTCATTAATTTTATTCTTTCTTCCTCTCTTTTAGCTTGATTTATTTCGTCAACTCTTTTTTCCTTTTTCTTTTCTCTCTTGTTTTTCTTTGCACAATTTAAGGGATCTCAACTCATCTAATATCCTATACAAGGGGTCCTTAGGAGTAGAACCCTCACCATTAACACTAGATAAAGAATGAAGACTCATGTTGGTTCCTAAGTTGTGTTTCTTTCTTGTTGGGGGGTTTGAAAACAAAAGGTAAAAGAAACTATAGTTGAAACTAGCCAAAATAAACACTAAAAGAGGTGTGAAAGATAAGGTAAAAACTAATTGGTAAAAAGAAAGCTAGACGGTTGCCTATGTGAAGGCTTCGATGACCCTTTGGAGGTCCCAACTGGCTCTTCACTTAGCCTACATGATTTACACTAAGCTATTACACACAAATAAAGGTTTGGGTGGTCTCTTGGAGACTCCCCATACACCCCTAAAGAATGTCCAAATACAAGCAATTGCAATAGAAAAAAATTCAGCACTCAATTGTTCTATTACAACAAATTTAACAAAGAATTTAAGGTCTTCAAATTTGTCTTCAATGCTTGTTTGTTTTCTCAAGTGTTTCACTCAAAATTTTGTGAGGCTTTGGTTGCTTCAAATCCAATGGTGCTCCTAGGATGGTTAACCTCCAAGACTCAAAAATCTTTCTTCAAGCTATGCACCAATTTCCTCTTCCAATCCTTATTGTAGGCAGCACTTAAAAAAAAAAAAAAAAGACAAGCAAGAAACCAAAAGATGAAATGAAAGCTAAACCAAAAGGAAATTTAACATGACATTAATTCAATGAGATTCAAGGAAAAATAAATGAAAAGGACAACACCACAAGCCAAAGTGGAACACAAAGGAAGTCCTAGAATGACACTAGATTAGATTGACAAATTAAAAACAAGACTCAAAGCAAAATTCTAGTTATGTCAATTTGGCAACACATATAAAAGATGAAAAACTCCAAGAAGTCAAATATGCTCGTAATACAACTCAAAATAATGAACAATTTTCTAGAAAATCAAGCATACATATTTTTTTTATTTTTTTGTTGTTGTTCTGGACGTGTATTTTGACGTTAATCTTTATCACCTTTTCTCGCTCATTTATTTTTCGCTTTGGTTCATTTTTTTCCCATTGTTTTCGTCCAGATGCCTATTTTATATAGTTAAAATTTCAGCTCAAAACTTGAAGTATTCAAGCCATAGGTTAAGAAGACAGTGTGCCAGAACTGACAACACCCAAAATTTCAACCTAGAAATCAAATGTAGTGTTTATGTTGCTTAAGGCTTGGATAGTTACAATTTGTGTTTGCTTATGCTCAATTTTCTTGGATAACACAATTCAAGAGATCTTAAGACTTATTTTGATTCACAAATCCTGCCATAACTCAACACCACAAGTCAATTTCTTCATAGGCATCATATAGGAAACTTAGAAAACAAGAAAAGTTCAACAACAAGGCTACTTCTAGGAATTGATTTAGAACATGTTATGAACTAAATAACATGCATAAATTAGACCCAAAATTCAAATGATAGACTAAAAATTGCAAGAATACATGAACAAATGCATCTAGAATTCAATCAACAAAATCAAAATTCAGCACAAACTTAGAACATAATGTGACAATTATTATGACTAAACATGACTCTAAGATAACATGATTGAAGTGATTTACACTTAGATTTTTGTGTTTTCTTTTCTAATCAATATTTTTCAAGAAAATTGATATCTAAAGGTTCAGTACAAGAATATTATGAATGAAACATGATAGAACCTAAAATCAACACAAAAACATGATTCAAGAGTAGATCTATGAAATTTTAACCATAGAAATACAAGAACAAGTGTATATCTAAGATTTAATTGGTTTTTTTTAATCTACTCTAAATAGAACCAAATCACAAGACAATAGAGGAGATGCATGGAGAAGACGATAAAGAATAAGGAATTAAAGTGAATTGACTGAACAAAAGATAGAGGAAGCAAAAGAACATCACCTAGATGAAGATGCTCTGATACCACATAATGTAGCTCCATGTAAAGCTTGTAGGCCTTGGATTTTCTTCATCAATAGAGTCCTTTGCTTCTTGAAGATCAATGACAGTAGAATAGAGAAGGATGAAAGGTGATGGGAGACGCCACTTCAAGGAGAAGATGAGTAAAGAGCAAGCTCACCACCATAAGAAGCCATGGATAAGAGCCTGAAGGCAGGAGAAGATGAGTGGAGGGAGAGGGAAAGAGGGGAACAAAATTTTGAGAGAGATAAGAGGGAGAATGAGGTCTAAAGTTTGAAGTCTAATTTCTCAAATTATCAAAGTTGCAAAATGCATACACAAGGCATTTATTTATAGCCTAAGTGTCACCCAAAATTGGAGGGAAATTTGAATTTCTATTCAAATTTCACTTGAATTTGAATTTGAATTTGTGGAGCCAAAATTTCACTAATTATGATTAGTGAATTTCAGCTATGGATCAGCCCACTAATCCAAGATCAAATCCAAAATTCTCCACTAAGTGTGCTTAGGTTTCATGAGGCATATAAAGCATGAAGGACATGCAAAAAGTGTAATTATATGATGTGGCAATGGGGTGTAGCAAGCAAATGTTCACCTCCCCCTTAGGCTGGTCCAAAATTTAATTGGATTGGGAGCCCAATTCAATTAAATTTCTCTCGCAACACACACATCAAATAGTGCACTTAATGCATGTGAAATTACAAACTACCCCTAATACAAAAACTAGTCTAGGTGCCCTAAAATACAAGGGCTTAAAAATCCTACATTACTAGGTTACCCTAAACTTGTGGGGTACCCTCCCTACACTATGGGACCCTAAATAAAAGGCCCAAAAAATTATGAAACTCTAATATAATATGTACAAAGATAAGTGGACTCATACTTAGCTCATGGGCCCAAAATCTACCATAAGGCTCATGAGAACCCTAGAGCCTTCTCCTGCATCCCTAACCCAATCTTCCTAGAGTCTTCTAGTCATGGCTCTGGTGATGGATCCCCTCCTTGGAAGGATTGCATCAATTGGAGTATTGGAGAGCGAGGATCGAGCTAGGGTTTCGGATAAATGTGTTGTTCCTGCTGAGAGCAATGGCAACGGAGGCAAAGGTTGTAGAATTAAGGGTTTTTGGCCTCTGATGTTGACGGCGCCACCGTCGAGGGTTAGGATTTTCATGGTGGATGACACCACATGGGATTCGTTGTAGGATTTAGGGCCGAAAGGGGAAGGAGAGAAGGAGAGCTACATGGAGTTCAGTGCTTCTGATGAAGATTGTGGTGATGAGCGAGAAGAGAGGGGGCCATTGTTAAAGGTAATTGCTGATTATTTTGAATGATAACTATTGTCTAGTAAGCAGGGAGGGAATAAACCACAGGAATATGAATAAGATTCTATCAATGAATAGGATTCTATCAAGAAATAGGAATAGTGAGGTGGATGCGGATGTACCATGTCGCGTGAGCAAGGATTGTAGTAAAGTGGAGTTGTTAGAACCTTAGCAGGGTCAAGTTTGTGTACAGGATATACAGTACCACATTATTTGTGTTTTATCAAATCATATCAAACAGTCCCATTTCCTGTTGCATTCAATTTGATTTTGAGCTACTGTGATGTTTTCTTCTTCCATCTATTAATTCAACTTTTATTGTTGTAGAAGCAAAGCTTCATGGTGAATCAAAGGTTATTCAAAGGTGTTTTGATGATAACAAAAGATGATGACAAAGGTGATGACAAAAACCTCAAAGAACAACTCAAGTGAATCAAAGATCAATCAAAGAATGAAGAGAAGACTCAATCAAGATAAGTATTAAAAAGTTTTTCAAAACTTTGAATAGCACATGAGTTTTTGACAAAACCTTTTACCAAAGAGTTTTTACTCTCTGGTAATCGATTACCAGATTGTTGTAATCGATTACCAGTAGCAAAATTGTTTTGAAAAAGTTTTCAAATTGAATTTACAACGTTCCAATTAATTTCAAAAAGTTGTAATCGATTACAATGTTTTGGTAATCAATTAACAGTGCCTTTGAACGTTGAAATTCAAATTCAAATGTGAAGAGTCACATCCTTTCACACAAAAGCTTTGTGTAATCGATTACACTAATTTGGTAATCGATTACCAGTGTTTCTTTCTGAATAAATCAAAAGATGTAACTCATCAAAAGGGTTTTGACTTTTTCAAAATGGTTTTAAGTTTTTCTAAAAGCTATAACTCTTCTAAATGGTCTTCTTGGCCAGACATGAAGAGTCTATAAAAGCAAGGCTTTGATTTACTTTGCAATATACTTTTACTTTTCCAATCAATCCTTTACAAGCCTTGAATCTCTTTGAACTTCTTCTTCTTCTTTGTACCAAAAGCTTTCTGAAGTTTTCTGGTTTTCCAAATCTTGAAAACTTGTGCTATTCATCTTTTCATTCTATTCTCCCTTTGCCAAAAAGAATTCGCAAAGGACTAACCGCCTGAATTCTTTTTGTGTCTCTCTTCTCCCTTTTCCAAAAGAACGAAGGACTAACCGCCTAAATTCTTTTGTGTCTCTTTTGTGTCTCCCTTTTCCCTTGTCAAAGAATTCAAAACGACACAGTCTGAGAATTCTTTTGATTTTTCCCATTCCCTTATACAAAAGTGTTCAAAGGACTAACCGCCTGAGAATTCTTTTGTATCCCTATTCACAAAGTATCAAAGGTTTAACCGCCTGAGATCTTTGTCTTAACACATTAGAGGGTACATCCTTTGTGGTACAAGTAGAGGGTACATCTACTTGGGTTTGAGTGAGAACAAGAGAGGGTACATCTCTTGTGGATCAGTTCTAGTGGAGGATACATCCACCAGGGTTTCAAAGAGAACAAGGGAGGGTACATCCCTTGTGGATCTTTGCTTGTAAAAGGACTTTTACAAGGTTGAAAGAAATCTCAAGGACCGCAGGTCGCTTGGGGACTGGATGTAGGCGCGGGTTGTTGCCGAACCAGAATAAAAACTCTTGCGTGTTTGTTCCCTTCTTCCCTACTCTTTTACTTTCTGCTGTGCATTTTAATTTCTGCTTTTACTTTTGATTAAGTTTCTCTTCAACTCCTTATTCTCTTAACAACATAAGTAAAAGCCTTAGAAGAGTAATTTTTTAATTAGTAAAGGTTTAGGAATAATTAATTCAACCCCCGCTTCTTAATTATTCTGAGGCCACTCGATCCAACAAGTGGTATCAGAGCAGGTTTCTTGTAGAAAGTTTAACAACTTCAAGATTAATGGCCTCTTTAGATTCTTTGCCTTTCAAAAGTATTTTCAGGAACATGTTACTCAAAGATCATTATGAAGACCAAGTCAACTTGTGTCTCATGATAGAATCTGATGAGAATAACAAAGAAGATTCTTTAAGGAAGAAATGGTACATAGACAGTGGATGTTCCAAGCACATGACGGGTGATGTATCCAAATTCACAACTATTTCCCCCAAGAAAAGTGGACATGTTACATACGGAGACAACAAGGCTAAAATTACTAGAGTCGGTAAAATAGGTACGAGTTCTTCTACTCCTATTGAAAATGTGTTGCTTGTAGAAGGTTTGAAGCATAGTATATTAAGTGTTAGTCAATTATGTGATAAAGGATATAAAGTATCTTTTGATTCTGAAAAATGCGTTATTAAGCATGAGCATGACAAAGATATTGAACATATAGGTTTTAGAGAAAATAATGTTTACATGATTGGTCTAAAACAAAAATCTGTAAATGATAGATGCTTTTTAAGTAAAGATTGTGATCCATGGTTGTGGCATAAGAGAATTGCTCATATTAACATGGATCCCCTAAATAGATTAATATCAAAAGATCTAGTTATTGGATTGCCTAGATTAAAATTTGAAAAAGATAAGTTATGTGATGCATGCCAAAAAGGTAAACAAACAAAAGTATCCTTTAAATCGAAAAATATTGTTTCTACCACTCAACCATTGCAATTATTACACATGGATTTGTTTGGACCATCTAGGGTCATGAGTTTTGGTGGAAGTTACTATGCATTAGTAATTGTTGATGATTATTCTAGATATACTTGGACTTTATTTCTTACTCATAAGAATGATGCATTTCATGCATTTAGAAGACTTGCCAAAGTCATTCAAAACAAAAAGAATCTCAAAATCATCTCCATCGGAAGTGATCATGGAGGTGAATTTGAAAACAATGATTTTGAAATGTTTTGTGATGAGTATGGCATAGAACACAACTTTTCTGCACCAAGGACACCCCAACAAAATGGAGTAGTAGAAAGGAAAAATAGAGCCCTAGAAGAAATTGCTAGAACTCTTTTAAATGACACACCTCTTCCAAAATACTTTTGGGCAGAAGTAGTTAACACCGCATGTTATAATTATGAACAGAGCCTTAATTAGACCTATTCTTAAGAAAACCCCATATGAACTTTTTAACAATAGAAAACCAAACATTACACATTTACATGTTTTTGGATGTAAATGTTTTGTTCTAAACAATGGTAAAGAAAGTCTAGGAAAGTTTGATGCCAAGGCAGATGAGGGTATCTTCCTTGGGTATTCCTTACATAGTAAAGCATTTAGAATATACAACAAAGGAACTATGACAATTGAGGAATCAATACATGCTACTTTTGATGAAACTAATATTACCTCCCCGAGAAAGGAGTTTGTTGATGATATTGCAGATACTTTGGAAGATACTCAAAATGAAGAAAGAAATCTGAAAAGAAAGAGAGATGATGAAGACAAGGATGATCAAGATGACACAGCACAAGAAAATGATAATCTTCCTAAAGAATGGAAATCTTCAAGAAATCATCCTCTTGACAACATCATCGGTGATATCTCAAAAGGGGTAACAACTAGACACTCTCTTAAAGATTTATGCAATAATAGGGCATTTGTTTCATTAATAGAACCTAAAAACTTTAAAGAAGCTATTATAGATGACCATTGGATAGTAGCTATGCAAGAAGAATTAAATCAATTTGAAAGAAATGAAGTATGTGAATTAGTAGAAAAACCTTCATATTATCCAATCATAGGAACTAAATGGGTATTTAGAAATAAATTGGATGAAAATGGTATAGTAATCAGGAATAAAGCTAGACTTGTAGCAAAAGGATATAACCAAGAAGAAGGTATAGACTATGAAGAAACTTTTGCACCTGTAGCTAGATTATTAGAATGTTATTAGCATGTGCATCTATTATGAATTTTAAACTATATCAAATGGATGTCAAAAGTGCTTTCTTAAATGGTCTAATTCAGGAGGAGGTATATGTGGAACAACCTCCTGGATTTGAAGATTCACAAAAACTAGACCATGTCTATAGATTAAAAACGACACTTTATGGCCTAAAACAAGCACCTAGGGCTTGGTATGGAAGATTAAGTAAATTCCTATTAAAAAAGAATTTTACTAGAGGGAAAGTAGATACTACCTTATTCATAAAAAAGAAGGATAATGATATCTTGTTAGTACAAATTTATGTTGATGATATAATTTTTGGATCTACTAATGAATCTTTGTGCAAGGAGTTTTCTATTGATATGCAAAGTGAGTTTGAGATGTCCATGATGGGTGAGTTAAATTACTTTCTTGGACTACAAATCAAACAAACAAATGATGGGATCTTCGTCAATCAAGCAAAATATTGCAAAGAACTCATTAAAAGATTTGGAATGGAAAACTCAAAACACTTGGCTACCCCTATGAATACAAGTTGTTATCTTGACAAAGATGAATCTGGTCAACCTGTTGATCCAAAGCAATACAGAGGTATGATTGGATCTCTACTTTACTTATCTGCAAGTAGGCCAGACATTATGTTTAGTGTATGCATGTGTGCAAGATTTCAATCAGATCCAAAGTTTTCACATTTAATGGCAGTAAAAAGAATTATAAGATATTTATTAGGAACAATTAGTTTAGGATTATGGTATCCTAAGAATTCTTTATGCAACCTAGTAGGATACTCAGATTCTGATTTTGCTGGATCAAAAACACATAGGAAGAGTACTAGTGGTACATGTCAATTCATAGGGTCAGCACTTGTTTCTTGGAATAGCAAGAAACAAAATAGTGTAGCATTATCCACAGCAGAAGCAGAATATATTTCTGCTGGTAGTTGTTGTGCACAGATTTTGTGGATGAAACAACAATTATCTGACTATGGAATAGTATTAGATCACATTCCCATAAAATGTGACAACACAAGTGCCATAAACATATCTAAGAATCCAGTTCTTCACTCTAGAACCAAGCATATAGAAATTAGGCATCATTTTATTAGAGATCATGTTCTAAAAGGTGATGTTGTTTTAGAGTTTGTAGATACAAAAAATCAACTTGCAGACATCTTTACAAAACCACTAAGTAAAGATACCTTCTATAACATTAGAAGAGAATTAGGACTAATAGATGTCAATGATTTATCAAAATAAATCTCTATATTATTATGGTATTTGAACAATTTACTATTTCCCTATTTGCATGATATGTTTGAACAAATATTAAGTATGTTATTTGACTATATGGGTTTTATAGATAATTTATTTATGATTGTTGCTTCATGGTCTGGTTGATATTTTTCCATGAAGATTGTATGGATGTTTAAGTTATATCTGTATAATTTAAGTTTGATACGCACTTTGGCTTTTTGTTGATGCCAAAGGGGGAGAGAAATGGGATTAAATCAAGAATTCACATGAGTAATCAACTTATTTTTAAAGATAAGCATAAATTCAAAAACATAGGGGGAGAATTTATGTGAGTGATCGACTAGGAAAAAGTGTGTGTGTGTTTCTTGATTTCAGAAGTTGTCATCATCAAAAAGGGGGAGATTGTAGAAGCAAAGCTTCATGGTGAATCAAAGGTGATTCAAAGGTGTTTTGATGATAACAAAAGATGATGACAAAGGTGATGAGAAAAAGCTCAAAGATCAATCAAAGAACAACTCAAGTGAATCAAAGATCAATCAAAGAATGAAGAGAAGACTCAATCAAGATAAGTATTAAAATTTTTTTCAAAACTTTGAATAGCACATGAGTTTTTGACAAAACCTTTTACCAAAGAGTTTTTACTCTCTGGTAATTGATTACCAGATTGTTGTAATCGATTACCAGTAGCAAAATTATTTTGAAAAAGTTTTCAAATTGAATTTACAACGTTCCAATTAATTTCAAAAAGTTGTAATCGATTACAATGTTTTGGCAATCAATTACCAGTGCCTTTGAACGTTGAAATTCAAATTCAAATGTGAAGAGTCACATCCTTTCACACAAAAGCTTTGTGTAATCGATTACACTAATTTGGTAATCGATTACCAGTGTTTGTTTCTGAATAAATCAAAAGATGTAACTCTTCAAAAGGGTTTTGACTTTTTCAAATTGGTTTTAAGTTTTTCTAAAAGTTATAACTCTTCTAAATGGTCTTCTTGGCCAGACATGAAGAGTCTATAAAAGCAAGGCTTTGATTTGCTTTTCAATATACTTTTACTTTTCCAATCAATCCTTTACAAGCCTTGAATCTCTTTGAACTTCTTCTTCTTCTTTGTACCAAAAGCTTTCTGAAGTTTTCTGGTTTTCCAAACCTTGAAAACTTGTACTATTCATCTTTTCATTCTATTCTCCCTTTGCCGAAAAGAATTCACCAAGAACTAACCGCCTGAATTCTTTTTGTGTCTCTCTTCTCCCTTTTCTAAAAGAACGAAGGACTAATCGCCTGAATTCTTTTGTGTCTCTTTTGTGTCTCCCTTCTCCCTTGTCAAAGAATTCAAAACGACACAGTCTGAGAATTCTTTTGATTTTTCCCATTCCCTTATACAAAAGTGTTCAAAGGACTAACCACATGAGAATTCTTTTGTATCCCCATTCACAAAGTATCAAAGGTTTAACCGCCGGAGATCTTTGTCTTAACACATTGGAGGGTACATCCTTTGTGGTACAAGTAGAGGGTACATCTTGTAACATCCTGGAAATTTCTACCCGGAATTTTTGGAAACGATGTATTTTGAATGATTATATATATATATATAAGTATTATTCAGTGTATATGCATATATGTTCTTGGTAAGGGTAGGAATAGTAGGGGCAAGATACGCGGGTTAGACTAATTAAGGAAGAGAAATCCATAACTGGGAGGTTATGGGTTAACTCTTAATTAATTAGTTAAAAATCATCGTTTTGCGTGCGACTTAGAATTTAACGAAACCAACCTCTGAACCACGCTCGGGGTTTTATTCTAAGCGTTTTGATATATATATTGCTTACTTTCGAAAACTGGCCCCGACGGACGCAGAGAAACGCGAGAAACTGGAACCAGAGAAATGGCACGCAAACTGAGGCAGGATTTTAGCGTTTCAGAGGTCAGATTTTCCCCGCTTTTGTGACTGAGTAAGGGTCACAGTCAAAAAGAGAAAGTGGGCCCTTTTTGCTCCAATCAAATAGGGACATGTGGCAGAGCTTGAATAAAATAATAGAACAAGAGGAAAACCTTTTATTTAAAACCAAAAAGCTTTTCTCTCTCTTCACTCAGCCCTCACTTTTTTTTTCCAGACAGCTTTCTCTCTCCCTCACGTTGCCTTTCTTCCTCCCTCATTCTCCATTAAAGCTCCATACAAAGCTTCAACCTTTAGTGCCCGTTTCTGCCCCAAATCGTGAAAGGAGAGCATTTTTGGAGTCGTGAAGTGCGTGGCTACGAGTGGGACTTCAAAATTTCAGGTTTGGGTGGACTTCTTTCTCTCTTAAATTTCGTGGGTATGGGGTTTTGGGAGATATGATGGGTGGTTTTGTTAGTTTTCTGCTGTGTAATGATTATTTGTGAAGGAACTTGTTGAAAGCTTGTTGAAATTGCCATGTTTGGATGAGTTAGACATACCCATTCTGTTTTAGGGTTTTGTGGTGATGTTTATATGCTGAAATTGCCTATGGAAACTGTTAGGGATGAAGGGTAGAGTTAACCTAGGGTTAGAAAGTGAGAATGTGGTGTTGTGAGTGGAAAAAGAGTGAGGCTTTGAGAGTTGGAAGGCTAAGTCTGAATTCTGTGGTAAATGGAGGTTAAAATGAGTTAATCCTAGCTTGAAATGTCATTTAGAACATGTGAGAAAGGTTAGGCTGTGCTAGAGGGAAAAACAAATGACCAAAGTGAACAAAGAGCCATTTCTAGGGCAAAATTGGGTGTTGAAGAGTCAAATTTTGATTCGGTGGAATTTTAGGTGTAAATCCAGTTTGGGCAAGTTTAGATTGATGTTATGGACTGGTGTGAGGTGAGAGTTTGCCTCAAATCTACCTCATTCTAAATTTCACCTTTCAAACCTAGAAAAGCCATTAAATGGAGGGGTGTTGGACACCTAGATTCTGTGTTGCTGTGCTTTAAAGCTTGATTTTGGTTTAGACATGATTGATACATGATTTGGGACTTGTAGGATTTGATTTGAGCAAGATTGGATGAGGGGAAGTGTGATTTTCAAAATCTGCACTTATGCAGAATTTTGCTGTCAAAATAGGTGCAGCAGGATTTTAGCTTGGTGCAGAAAATGCTTGTGTGTGGTTGGCTGTGGAAAGTCTAGTGCAGAATGAGTTCTGGATGTTTGCCAGTAGATCCCAACGGTCAAAATGTAGGCTGATGCACTAGAGACTTCCAGTAAAATTTTGGAGTCGATCCAACGGTTAATGAATTGGATAGAAGGAATTGTTACTGGGGTCTTTAAGTGAGAAAAGCTGTGATTTTGGTTGGTGTTTTGGCAGAGTTTTCTGCCTATGCTCTGTTTTGCTTGACTGTGATAGCTTGTGCGGTTTGAATGTTGTTTTGCTTGGATGTTGTGGAAGCTTGAGAGGATTGATGGGGACCCGGTGTTGAGAGAAACGAGGATATGGGCTACGTGGGAGTACATGAGCTCAGTTGGAGGTGGGCAACAGGGGATGGTGGGTTTATGCGCGCATTGTGGATGTGGAAAACTTGTTGTGCACCATCGCCCGACCGCCACCTAGTACCACATGTGATGGGTACCCCATAATCCTACAAGCTTGAGATGAGGAAGTGTTGAAGGGTGAAACTTCCTGCTTTTATTGTTGACCACAGAGTGGTACCTGGAGATATGTCGCGGGGGTCAGGAGACCTTGGGGACGTCAGGTGGGGTGCTATTGCCCAAAACCAAGCTTGACCAATCCCGACCCAACCCGGGCATAGTCGGTCAGTGAGAACCTGTGATGTACCTAAGCAGGCGAGCTCCTGGCAGTCAACAGATAAAAGGAAAACAAGACCACAAAGCAAGGAGGCTTGTGGTGGCTGGCCAGCTGTGAAACTTGATTGATATGTGAGATATGGTCTCTGGTAATCGATTACCAAGGGTGGGTAATCGATTACAAGGCTTAAAAATGAAGACAGGGGGCTAAGATGGTCTCTGGTAATCGATTACCAGGGGATGTAATCGATTACCAGGCTTGAAAACGAAGTCAGGAAGCTAAGGGAGCCTCTGGTAATCGATTACAAGCCTGTGTAATCGATTACACAGAGGAATGGGTCACTGGTAATCGATTACCAGGCATGTGTAATCGATTACACAGTGTATTATTGCATATTTCATGTCCTGAGGCTGTGTAGTTCAAGTTTAGCCTCTGGTAATCGATTACCAAGGCTGTGTAATCGATTACCAGAGATGAAAAGCCTTAAGATACCCTTCTTACTTGCATGTAATGGTTTGTAGAAGTATTGTGTGCAGCACAGTTAGATTCTTGTGAAAGAGTCTACCCCTTTCTCTTCTTTCTTGTAGATCGTGATGGCGGCGCAGCTAATCCGTGATCGAGTAGAGATGGAGTGCCTAAAGGGAGCTTGGGAGACCCTCGAAGGCAACACGAGGTGCCGATTTCGGGGCACCATTCGATTCACGGCTACTTCTTTGATGCATCCAGATGAACCTGCACGGACGCTTCAGTGCACGGTGGAGTGGACAACTCCTTGGATTAGTTTTGTATATTTTTGAGGGTGGGCGTATCTAGGACTGACTGTTAGGTTTACTCTTTTGTTTTGTATGGGTAGACCTGATGTATAGGAATTTGATAATTGTATACATGTGGCTGAAGCCACCACTATGGACACCTTTGCTCTGGATGACACTATATATTTTGTAAAACTCCTATATTTTGGACAGCTTTAAATGATGAATGCATTTATGATCGATCTTGTTATTTGAAAAGAAAGCATTAGCAACTTTATTTGTAAAAGAGTTTATCGACTGTATTTTATCCTTTTATTTTCACGTGACGACCTAAAGTAATGGCTGGTATATTCTTCCTTTTGAAACAGCAAAATAATTTAGAGAATTATGAGCGGTAAGAAAGAAATGACTCCGAATAGAGTTGTGAACTGGCCATTCAGGACTTTATAGTGAGGATTTTCCTTCTAAACCTAGTTATGGTGAAAAGAGAAAGAAATGAAAAAGAAAAAAAAAGAAAGAAAAAAAAAATTACCATGGTTTTTGTTATTTAAATAAGAGAGGGTACATCTCTTGTGGATCAGTTCAAGTGGAGGGTACATCCACTAGGGTTTCTAAGAGAACAAGGGAGGGTACATCCCTTGTGGATCTTTGCTTGTAAAAGGATTTTTACAAGGTTGAAAGAAATCTCAAGGACCGCAGGTCGCTTGGGGACTAGATGTAGGCACGGGTTGTTGCCGAACCAGTATAAAACTCTTGTGTGTTTGTTCCCTTCTTCCCTACTTTTTTACTTTCTATTGTGCATTTTAATTTCTGCTTTTACTTTTGATTAAGTTTCTCTTCTACTCCTTATTCTCTTAACAACATAAGTAAAAGCCTTAGAATAGTAATTTTTTAATTAGTAAAGGTTTAGGAATAATTAATTCAACCCCCCTTCTTAATTATTCTAAGGCCACTTGATCCAACAATTGTTACAGGGATACGTACTAATACAGAGGTTGTTAAGTGTTAGTAAATATATGTTTTATAATTTAAAATTTATAGCATATATTACTTATATTAATTTTGTAAATTATTTGTTTTATTCTGTTTGGATTTTTAATGTAACAAGATTTTTTGTTAAGCTTAGTGGTTAGTTCCAACAATATTTGGTTTGTTGAGATTCTTTTTTCTGAATGTTCCACATGCACTTAGGAGTATCTTTGTTTGATAGCATTCAAGGTGCTGCAATTTTTTTTAACGTTACGTAACAACATTGTTGGGTTGTGTGTGTGTGTGTATATATATCCTCCTTTAGCCAAGAGCACACAAGCAAACAAAACAATTTGTTTTTTCTCTAAATTTCTTCTCTTCCTTTTCTTATAAAAAAATATTTTTTATTTGAAAGCAAGTATGGTGTTCAAAAGGTTCGGGGAGAGGAGCACTATCAAATTTTCCTACCAGTGCAGTGAGGGTGTTTTCTCTCTAAGGATAGCGTTTGTGTGCTTCAACCCAGACTATTTAAAATTTCTCCCTTAAAATTATATTCCTTTGTGCTTATTGTATGTTATATTGCATTGTTAATCCATGTTCTGTTATATTCTAAAGTTACATTGCTATTGTTGTTTTTATTATTTAGTTTAAGGCTTCACATTTTCTTCTCATTTATTTATTTTATTTTATTTTCTAATAGTCTTAGAGAGAAAATTCAATTTCTTCTTGCATAGTTTTTTCTACAGTAGCATTTTGTTTTATCAAAATGTTTGCCATTGATATGATTAAGTCCCTTTCTAGCAAGCCTAGAAATTTTTCAGGTGAAATATTTTTTTGTTGGCAACAACAAATGAAATTCTGGCTAACTGAATTGGATTTATACTCTATGATTTCTAAAAGAGAAATAAAAACTTCAACTTCCTTTACTGATATAGTTCAAACTGATGCTACCAAATCTTCTACCACTAAGCCTGTTGTTTCTAATAAAGTTATTTTATCTCATGGACACATTTTAAGTGCTTTGGCTGATAACATATATAAGATTTTTTGTCATACTAAAACTTCTGTTGAGTTATGGGAAGCACTTGAATTGAAATATGGATCTACTGAAAAAGGTTTAAGTTGATACTCTTGTGAAAAAATGATTGAGTTTCAAATGATTGATGGAAAATCTATTTTAGATTAGATCCATGAATTCAAAAACATTGTTTATGACATCAAATTGAAAGGAATTGTTTTGCCTGACATTATTCTTGTGGCTTTCATGATTTCAAAATTGCCTCCTTCATTGACTGATTTTGCTTAAAGCCTGAAACATAAACATTAAGGTTTCACCTTTGATGATTTGCTTGTCTATCTCCGCATTGAGGATAAACATCATTCATCTCAAAAATATTTGCAAAAATCTAATTCTCATTCTATGGTGTATCTTGTTGAGAGCTCTAGTAAACCTTTCTCTAAGTCTTTAAAAAAGCATGGGTTTAACAAAAAAAAAATTTGGTAGGAAGCCTTATTTTTCTAAAAATAAGAACAATGCTTTTAATAACAACAAAAAGCCTAAGGATAAAAATCTAGGGAATGAAATTTTTTGCTTTGTTTGTGGGCAAGCTGTCGGATCAAGTGGCCTCAGAATAATTAAGAAGGGGGGTTGAATTAATTATTCCTAAATCTTTACTAATTAAAAATTTACTCTTCTAAGGTTTTTACTGTGTTGTTAAGTAAATGAAGAATAGAAAAGAAATTTAACCAAAAGTAAAAGCGGGAATTAAAGTGCACAACGGAAATTAAAACAGTAGGGAAGAAGGAGACAAACACATAAGAGTTTTTATACTGGTTTGGCAACAACCCGTGCCTACATCCAATCCGCAAGCGACCTGCGGTCCTTGAGATTTCTTTTCAACCTTGTAAAATTCCGTTACAAGTAAAGATACACATGGGATGTACCCTCCCTTGTTCTCTTTGAACAACGTAGTGGATGTACCCTCCACTAGAACTAATCCACAAGAGATGTACCCTCTCTTGTTCTCAATCAACAACCCAAGTAGATGTACCCTCTACTTGTACTACAAAGGATGTACCCTCCAATGTGTTAAGCCAAAGTTCTCAGGCAGTTAAACCTTTGAAACTTTGTGAATGAGGATACAAAAGAATTCTCAGGCGGTTAGTCCTTTGAAATATTTTGTATATGAGAAAGGGAAGAATCAAAAGAATTCTCAGACTGTGTCATTTTGAATTCTTTGAAAAGGGAGAAGGGAGACACAAAAGAATTAAGGCGGTTAGTCCTTCGTTCTTTTGGAAAAGGGAGAAGAGAGACACAAAAAGAATTCAGGCGATTATTCCTTGGCGAATTCTTTTAGGCAAAGAGAGAAGGGAATGAAAAGGATGAATAGCACAAGTTTTGTTTTCAAGTTTTGGAAAACCAGAAAACATTAGAAAGCTTTTGACAAAGGAAGAAGAAGAAGTTCATAGAGATTCAAAAATCAAAGTGGAAAAGTTGTTGTCAAAAGAATTGTTGAATGAATATCTTCTTTTAAAATGCAAATCAAAGTGTTGCTTTTATAGACTCTTCATGTCTGGTCAAGAGAACCATTAGAAGAGTTATAACCTTTAGAAAAACTTAAAAACCATTTGGAAAAGTTACAACTTTTAGAAAAACTTGAAAACTATTGGAAGAGTTACATCTTTTGATTTTGTTCAGAAACTATCACTGGTAATCGATTACCAAATCAGTGTAATCGATTACACAAAGCTTTTTTGTGAAAGGATGTGACTCTTCACATTTGAATTTGAATTTCAACGTTCAAAAACACTGGTAATCGATTACCAAATCATTGTAATCGATTACAACATTTTGAAATCAATTGGAACGTTGTAAATAGTTTTGAAAAACATTTTGCTACTGATAATCGATTTCAACAATCTGGTAATCGTTACCAGAGAGTAAAATCTCTTTGGTAAAAGGTTTTTGAGAAAAATTCATGTGCTACTCAGTTTTTGAAAAAACTTTGAATACTTATCTTGATTGAGTCTTCTCTTGATTATTGAATCTTTAGTCTTGAATCTTGATCTTGATTCTTGGAACTTGAATCTTGAAACTTGATTCTTGATTCTTGAAATCAAATTTCCTCTTGAACCTCGAAGTGTTCTTGATTCAATCTTGAACTCATTCTTTGATTCTTGAGATCATCATCTTTGTTATCATGAAGTGATCTTGACTTTTGAGCTTTTAGTCATCATCTTAGTTATCATCAAAACTCTTTGAATCAATCTTGATTCATCATGAAGCTTGCTTCTACAATCTCCCCCTTTTTGATGATGACAACTCTGAAATCAAGAAACACACACACACACACACACTTTTTCCTAGTCGATCACTCACATAAATTTCCAATCTCCCCCTTTGTTTTTGAATTTATGCTTCTCTTGAAATTAAGTTGATTACTCATGTGAGTTCTTGATTTAATCCCTATTTCTCTCCCCTTTTGGCATCAACAAAAAGCCAAAGTGCGTAACAAGTTTGTAACATACAAATACAACTAAGCATTCACACAACAATCATGGAAAAATATAAACCAATCATGAAGCAAGAATCATGAATATATCAAATATATATAAAAACCACATAGTCAAATAACATAATTAATATTTGTTCAAACATACCATGCAAATAAAGAAATAGTAAATTGTTCAAATATCATAATAATATAGATTATTTGGATAAGTCACTGACATCTAGCAGTCCTAATTCTCTTCTAATGTTGTAGAAGGTATCTTTACTTAGTGGTTTTGTAAAAATGTCTGCAAGTTGATTTTTAGTATCTACAAATTCTGAAACAACATCACCTTTTAGAGCATGATCTCTAATAAAATGATCCCTAATTTCTATATGCTTGGTTCTAGAATGAAGAACTGGATTTTTAGATATGTTTATGGCACTTGCGTTATCACATTTTATGGGAATGTGATCTAATACTATTCCATAATCAGATAGTTGTTGTTTCATCCACAGAATTTGTGCACAACAACTACCAGCAGAAATATATTCTGCTTCTATTGTGGATAATGCTACACTATTTTGTTTCTTGCTATTCCAAGAAACAAGAGCAGATCCTATGAATTGACATGTGCCACTAGTACTTTTCCTATCTTTTTTTTATCCAGCAAAATCTGAATCTGAGTATCCTACTAAATTGCATAAAGAATTTTTAGGGTACCATAGTCCTAAATTAACTGTTCCTAATAGATATCTTATGATTCTTTTTACTGCCAATAAATGAGAAAACTTTGGATTTGATTGAAATCTTGCACACATGCATACACTAAACATAATATCTGGCCTACTTGCAGATAAGTAAAGTAGAGATCCAATCATACCTCTGTATTACTTAGGATCAATAGGTTGACCGGATTCATCTTTGTCGAGATAACAACTGGTGTTCATAGGAGTAGCCAAGTGTTTTGAGTTTTCCATTCCAAATCTCTTAATGAGTTCTTTGCAATATTTTGCTTGTTTGACAAAGATCCCATCATTTGTTTGTTTGATTTGTAGTTCAAGAAAGTAATTTAACTCACCCATCATGGACATCTCAAACTCACTTTGCATATCAATAGAAAACTCCTTGCACAAAGATTCATTAGTAGATCCAAAAATTATATCATCGATATAAATTTGTACCAATAAGATATCATTATCCTTCCTTTTTATGAATAAGGTGGTATCTACCTTCCCTCGAGTGAAATTCTTTTCTAATAGGAATTTACTTAATCTTTCATACCAAGCCCTAGGTGCTTGTTTTAGGCAATAAAGTGCCTTTTTTAATCTATGGACATGGTCTAGTTTTTGTGAATCTTCAAACCCAGAAGGTTGTTCCACATAAACCTCCTCTTGAATTAGACCATTTAAGAAAGCACTCTTGACATCCATTTGATTTAGTTTAAAATTCATAATAGAGGCATATGCTAATAGCATCCTAATGGCTTCTAATCTAGCTACAGGTGCAAAAGTTTCTTCATAGTCTATACCTTCTTCTTGGTTATATCCTTTTGCTACAAGTCTAGCTTTATTCCTAATTACTATACAATTTTCATCCAATTTATTTCTAAATACCCACTTAGTTCCTATGATTGGATAATCTGAAGGTTTCTCTACTAATTTACATACATCATTTCTTTCAAATTGATTTAATTCTTCTTGCATAACTACTATCCAATGGTCATCTATAATAGCTTCCTTAAAGTTTTTAGGTTCTATTAATGAAACAAATGCCATATTATTGCATAAATCTTTAAGAGAGTGTCTAGTTGTTACCCCTTTTTGAGATATCACCGATGATGTTGTCAAGAGAATGATTTCTTGAAGTTTTCCATTCTTTGGGAAGATTATCATTTTCTTGTGTTGTGTCAACTTGATCATCCTTGTTTTCATCATCTCTCTTTCTTTTTAGATTTCATCCTTCATTTTGTCTATCTTCCAAAGAATCTGCAATATCATCAAGAAACTCCTTTCTTGGGGAGGTAATATTAGTTTCATCAAAAGTAACATGTATTGATTCCTCAATTGTCATGGTTCTTTTGTTGTATATTCTAAATGCTTTACTATGTAAGGAATACCCAAGGAAGATACCTTCATCTGCCTTAGCATCAAACTTTCCTGGGCTTTCTTTACCATTGTTTAGAACAAAACATTTATATCCAAAAACATGTAAATGAGCAATGTTTAGTTTTCTATTGTTAAAAAGTTCATATGGGGTTTTCTTAAGAATGGGTTTGATTAAGGCTCTGTTCATAATATAACATGCGGTGTTAACCGCTTCTGCCCAAAAGTATTTTGGAAGAGGTGTGTCATTTAAAAGAGTTCTAGCAATTTCTTCTAGGGCTCTATTTTTCCTTTCTACTTCTCCATTTTGTTGGGGTGTCCTAGGAGCAGAAAAATTGTGTTCTATGCCATATTCATCACAAAACATTTCAAAATCATTGTTTTCAAATTCACCTCCATGATCACTTCTAATGGAGATAATTTTGAGATTCTTTTTGTTTTGAATGACTTTGGCAAGTCTTCTAAATGCATGAAATGCATCATTTTTATGAGTAAGAAATAAAGTCCAAGTATATCTAGAATAGTCATCAACAATTACTAATGCATAGTAACTTCCACCAAAACTCATGACTCTAGATGGTCCAAACAAATCCATGTGCAATAATTGTAATGGTTGAGTGGTAGAAACAATATTTTTAGATTTAAAAGACACTTTTGTTTGTTTACCTTTTTGGCAGGCATCACATAACTTATCTTTTTCAAATTTTAATTTTGGTAAACCAATAACTAGATCTTTTGAAATTAATCTATTTAGATGATCCATGTTAATGTGAACAATTTTCTTATGCCATAACCATGGATCACAAAATTTACTTAGAAAGCATCTATCATTTTCATATTTTTGTTTTAAATCAATCATGTAGACATTATTTTCTCTGAAACCTATATGTTCAATATTTTTATCATGATCATGCTTAATAACACATTTTTCAGAATCAAAAGATACTTTATATCCTTTATCACATAATTGACTAACACTTAATAAACTATGCTTCAAACCTTCTACAAGTAAAACATTTTCAATAGGAGTAGAAGAACTCGTACCTATTTTATCGACTCCAATAATTTTTCCTTTGTTGTTGTCGCCATATGTAATGTGTCCATTTTTCTTGGGGGAAATGGTTGTGAATTTGGATACATTTCCCGTCATATGTTTGGAACATCCACTGTCAATGTACCACTTCTTCCTAACAGATTCTTCTTTTTTGTTCTCATGAGATTTTGTCATGAGACACAAATTGACTTCATCTTCATCATGATCTTGAAATGATTTCAGATTTGACCTGTTCCTAAATATACTTTTAAAAAACAAAGAATTTAAAGAGGCCATGAATCTTGAAGTTGTTAAACTTTCTACAAGAAACCTGCTCTGATACCACTTGTTGGATCAAGTGGCCTCAGAAAAATTAAGAAGGGGGGGTTGAATTAATTATTCCTAAACCTTTACTAATTTAAAATTTACTCTTCTAAGGCTTTTACTATGTTGTTAAGTAAATGAAGAATAGAAAAGAAAGTTAACCAAAAGTAAAAGCGGGAATTAAAGTGCACAGCAGAAATTAAAAGAGTAGGGAAGAAAGAGACAAACACACAAAAGTTTCTATACTGGTTCGGCAACAACCCGTCCCTACATCCAGTCCCTAAGCGACTTGCGGTCCTTGAGATTTCTTTTCGACCTTGTAAAATTCCTTTACAAGCAAAGATACACAAGGGATGTACCCTCCCTTGTTCTCTTTGAACAACCAAGTGGATGTACCCTCCACTAGAACTGATCCACAAGAGATGTACCCTCTCTTGTTCTCAGTCAACAACCTAAGTAGATGTACCCTCGACTTGTACCACAAAGGATGTACCCTCCAATGTGTTAAGACAAAGTTCTCAGGCAGTTAAACCTTTGAAACTTTGTGAATGGGGATACAAAAGAATTCTCAGGCGGTTAGTCCTTTGAAATATTTTGTATATGGGAAAGGGAAGAAGCAAAAGAATTCTCAGGGTGTGTCGTTTTGAATTCTTTGACAAGGGAGAAGGGAGACACAAAAGAATTCAGGCGGTTAGTCCTTTGTTCTTTTGGAAAAGGGAGAAGAGAGACACAAAAAGAATTCAGGCGATTAGTCCTTGGCGAATGCTTTTTGGCAAAGGGAGACGGGAATGAAAAGGATGAATAGCACAAGTTTTGTTTTCAAGGTTTGGAAAACCAGAAAACTTTAGAAAGCTTTTGACAAAGGAAGAAGAAGAAGTTCAAAGAGATTCAGAAATCAAAGTGGAAAAGTTGTTGTCAAAAGAATTGTTGAATGAATATCTTCTTTTAAAATGCAAATCAAAGTGTTGCTTTTATAGACTCTTCATGTCTGGTCAAGAGAACCATTAGAAGAGTGATAACCTTTAGAAAAGCTTAAAAACCATTTGGAAAAGTTACAACTTTTAGAAAAACTTGAAAACTATTGGAAGAGTTACATATTTTGATTTTGTTCAGAAACTATCACTGGTAATCGATTTCCAAATCAGTGTAATCGATTACACAAATCTTTTTTGTGAAAGGATGTGACTCTTCACATTTGAATTTGAATTTTAACGTTCAAACACACTGGTAGTCGATTACCAAATCATTGTAATCGATGACAACATTTTGAAATCAATTGGAACATTGTAAATAGTTTTGAAAAACATTTTGCTACTGGTAATCGATTACAACAATCTGGTAATCGTTACCAGAGAGTAAAAACTCTTTGGTAAATGGTTTTTGAGAAAAATTCATGTGCTACTCAGTTTTTGAAAAAACTTTGAATACTTATCTTGATGGAGTCTTCTCTTGATTATTGAATCTTTAGTCTTGAATCTTGATCTTGATTCTTGGAACTTGAATCTTGAAACTTGATTCTTGATTCTTGAAATCAAATTTCCTCTTGAACCTTGAAGTGTTCTTGATTCAATCTTGAACTCATTCTTTGATTCTTGAGATCATCATCTTTGTTATCATGAAATGTTCTTGACTTTTGAACTTTTTGTCATCATCTTTGTTATCATCAAAACTCTTTGAATCAATCTTGATTCATCATGAATCTTGATTCTACACGAGCTAATCATTTGGCAAAGAATTGTTTTCAAGGACATCGCCAACCTACATCTTTCCCTAAACCTCAAGCTAATGTTGTTACCATTGGTGCTACCTCTGATTCCCCATCTGACAGGTACCATGTCACTAGCCCTGAGGTAAATTGTGTTTTTAATTCAAATGATTGGTTTATAGACCCCAGGGCTAATGTTCATGTGTGTCCTGATAAAAATTTATTTTCTTTATATCACGAATCACAAATCATGCACATGTATCGTGAGCATGGGGAATGGGAGTATGGCACATGTGTTAGGAGAAGGTCAAGTAAAGCTAGAGCTATCTTTAGGGAATTTTCTTGTTTTAGAAGGAGTCTATCATATTTCTGATATTAGGAAAATTTTAATAAGTACTTCTTTGTTAGTCCAACATGGATACACGGTTGGTTTTGAGTCCAATAAAGTTGTTATTATTAGACATGGTGTTTTTATTGGTAAAGGATACATTTGTGATTTTTTGTTTTAGTTATGTCTTATGCCTCTTTTTATTAATAAAATATTTACCATTTCTTCTTTTGTTGCAAATGTTGAATGTTCTGATATGTGGCATGCTAGGCTTGGACATGTGAATTTGAATTCTATCAAAAGAATGATGTCTCTTAATCCTATTCCAAAAGCTTATTTTGATTTAAAACAAAAATGTGAAACATGTATTCCAGCAAAGCAACCTAGAAAGGTTTTACTACATATATTGAAAGAGAAACTAACTTGCTCGCATTGGTTCATATATTTTATATTTTCCAACAATCACAAGCATGTGCGGGTTTCATTCCAGAATCCCAACTTAAAAGCAAAATTAGTCATTCCTTGATCCACATGGGCTTTATTGGGCTTGTAATGTGGTCAGGGGTAAGAGGGCTACAAAAGAAAAGATCCAAGAGGCTCAAAGGGTGTTTGAGGGTTATATTGAGTAAGAACCTCAAGAGCGTTGCTTGAACCTTTTGGGCTGGGCTCTACTACTTTTGTCTCATACATTAATCTTTCATTGCACTTTTGTCCCTTTCTTGTAGAATTTGGAGATCTTTTGTCTCTCTTTTTTTCTTCACTCACCTTTGGCGGATTTTATTTTCTTTTTTTTTTATTGTTCTCCAACTTCATGCATTTTTTATTTGCATTGCTCTTCCCATTTGTTTAGCGGTGGTTCCTACTCAGTATTTCTATTTTGCTTTTGCTGTTTTTCTTTGCTGTTGTTTTTAGAAAACAAATATGCATTGGCTCAAAGGGGGTAGCAAAGGATAAACTAGTGTTTGGGATGTTGAAACATGGCCATGTGTCATTTCAAAACTTGACTTAGATCCTTTTGTAGTTTGGATTTTGGGACAAAACCTTAATAACACGCCCCTTGATTGTTTTTTTTATATCGACCCTAATTTTTGCTTAGGCTGCCCTTTCGGATTCTCGACCTACCAAGTAAGAACTTCTGATTCGCCCCTAGGTTCGCTTGAGGCTTATGCATGGTGCCTCTCATTGCTCCATTGTAGGGCTCTGAGGTATCTATTCATGTCTTTTGTCATGACCTTGTAGCAAGAAAAAATGAAAGAAACTATGCAGGTTATCGAAAATGAATTTTCTAGAACGAGAAATATTTAAAGGATTTTTAATTGATAGATTAAGTCAAATGACTCATGTTCTTTGATAACTCATTTTTCTATCAAAAAGACAAAATTTTAAGAATGATAAAATGAGGTCACATGAATGCTTGTACTTCTTGATTTGAAACGCAGTCAATCAACGTTTTTTTTTTATTTTTTACTTGTCATTTATGGCACCCTCACCAAACGTGTAGAACGATCAATTTTTTATTGAACAGACTTGGAAGTCAAAATCAGGAGTGCAGGTTGCTTGAGCAAATAAACCAATGGCTTACATTCACATTCCAGTGGACGTTAAATAAGCAAAGATGTAATTGTGAGAGAATGAGAGACAAGAACATCAAATTTATCCATTTTATTAGCATTGTGACTGTTGTTTACAGTAATGGCATAAACTTGAAAATCCTAATGAGTCATTGGAGACATCTAACAACAACCTTCAAATTGCCCCATGCATAGTGTCACTTGCCAACGTCAGAATTCACAAGCGATTATCCTCCTCAAATTTTAGCCAGCCCGCATCAATTAGACTTCGTACCTTATGTTTCAAGGTCATACAATGTTCAATGGAATGCCCCGAGACTCCTCCATGATAAGCACATGTTGCGTTCGAGTTGTATCCTCGAAAAAATGGAGGTTGAGGAACATTGGCTGGGGTTATAGCTACCATTGCATTATTGAGTAGATATGGGAGTAAGTTAGCATACGACACTGGAATTGGGGTGAATTATATAGGCTTCTTTGCTGGAAAATTCCTTCCCTGGTTGGTGTTTTGGTTCATGTTAAGGGTGGTGTTTGGTATCGGATGTGCGGCAGGCGGGCTTTGTGGCTGATTTAGGGGTGGCCTTTGTGGATGATTGGGTGTTCTTGGCTGAGTATTGGCATTGTTGAGCTGGTGGGAAATTTGGCCATGTAGGAATGGCAGTCACAACATGGGTTCCTCCCTCCTTCTTATTCTCTCCATTTGCCCCATGTTTCTTATTCATCAAAGTAGGATGATCAAATTTTCCTCTTTTTAGACCCACTTCGATCCTTTCACCACCGGCAAAAACTAAATCGGCAAAGCTTGAAGGCGTGTAACCCAGCATCTTCTCATAGTAGAACATTGGTAATGTGTCTACTATCATTGTTATCATCTCCTTCTCCATCATTGAAGGTGCTACTTCAGCTGCCAAGTCCCTCCACCTCTGGCGTATTCCTTGAATGACTCATGCTCCTTTTTACACATGTTCTATAGCTGCATTCTATCTGGAGCCATATGCCTAATGAAAGCAACCATTAGGTCCTTCCAAGAATGGACTTGGGAAGGTTCCAGGTTAGTATACCAGGTGATGGCTGCCCCAGTAAGACTTTCCTGGAAGAAATGCATCAACAATTTTTCATTTTTCGAGTATACTCCCATTTTCCTGCAGTACATCTTCAAGTGATTCTTAGGGCAAGTAGTCCCCTTGTACTTAACGAAGTTCGTGTTGGATCAAGTGGCCTCGAAATAATTAAGAAGGGGGGGGGGGTTGAATTAATTATTAATGAACCTTTACTAATTAAAAATCTATCCTTCTTAATGTTACTAGATTCAATTAGGCTTTTACTATAATATTAAGAAAGTAAAGAACATAAATAGAAACTTAACCAAAAGTAAAAGTGATAATTAAAGTGCACAACAGAAAATAAAGAGTGTAGGGAAGAAGAAAACAAACACAAGAATTTATACTGGTTCGGCAACAACCCGTGCCTACATCCAGTCCCCAAGCAACCTGCGGTCCTTGAGATTTCTTTTCAACCTTGTAAAATCCTCTACAAGCAAAGATCCACAAGGGATGTACCCTCGTTCTCTTTGAACAACCAAGTGGATGTACCCTCCCCTTGAACTGATCCACAAGAGATGTACCCTTTCTTGTTCTCAGTCACAAAAACCCAAGTAGATGTATCCTCTACTTGTACCACAAAGGATGTACCCTCCAATGTGTTAAGACAAAGATCTCAGGCGTTTAGTCCTTTGTAACTTTGTGAAGGGGAAACAAAAGATATCTCAGGCGGTTAGTCCTTTCAAATCTTTTGTTTATGGGAAAGGGAAGAATAAAAAAGAATTCTCAGACTGTGTCATTTTAAATTCTTTGACAAGGGAGAAGGGAGACACAAAAGAATTCAGGCGGTTAGTCATTTGTTCTTTTGGAAAAGGGAGAAGAGAGACACAAAAAGAATTCAGGCGGTTAGTCCTTGGCGAATTCTTTTTGGCAAATGGAGAAGAGAATGAAAAAGATGAATAGCACACTTTTGTTTTCTGTGAAAGTTTGGAAACCAGAAAACTCAGAAAGCTTTTGGCAAAGGAAGAAGAAGAAGAAGTTCAAGAAGATGTTCAAAGAGATTTAAAGGTTGTAATAATTGTTTTTTTCAAATGCAAGTCAAAGTCTTGCTTTTATATACTCTTCATGTCTGGTCAAGAAAACCATTAGAAGAGTTATAACCTTTAGAAAAACCTGAAAACCATTGGAAGAGTTACATCTTTTGATTTTTATTCAAAACTTGTCCCTGGTTATTGAGTACCAAATCCTTGTAATCGATTACACAAGGCTTTTTATGAAAGGATGTGACTCTTCACAATTGATTTTGAATTTCAACGTTCAGATACACTGGTAATCGATTTCCAATATCTTGTAATCGATTACACCATTTTAAAATCAATTGGAACGTTGAAAATTCAGTTGAAAGCTTTTGAAATCAAATTTTGTCACTGGTAATTGATTACAGGAAACTGGTAATCGATTACCAGAGAGTACAAACTCTGGTAACTTAGAAAATTTTGAGAAAAACTCTTTTGAAAACAAAACTGTGCTATGTTTGTTTTTGAAAAATCTTTTCAATACTTCCCTTGTGAAGTCTTCTTGATTTCTTCTCTTGAAACTTGAATTCATCTTCTCTTCATGAAACTTGAAATTAAACTAGATCTTGAACTTGTTGACTCAATCTTGGAATCATTTTGTGGGCTTTTTGTCATCATCTTTGTCATTATCAAAACTACTTGATTCATCATCATGAAGCATACTTCTATAGTTCGGCACCTTGAACTTCGGAGGGATGACGATGTCAGGCACTAGTGATCGAGGCCGTACCCGAATCAAATAAACATGAAAATGCAGTAACTAGGAAGTGATCCTAGGTCGTTTCCCAACGAGCAGTGACAAGCCAAATGTTCATAATATACTTGCAGTAACAGTAACGATGGGGGGGGGGGGTTTGGTTGTTTGGTAATTAAAGAGCAGACAAATAAAATGGAATACGAAACTACTAATATTAAAAACGAGTTGTTTCCTCTGATTCAGAAGCCACTCTCTTATCCTGGGTTATGGAGAATTCGTCCCTAACAGTCAACCACTTAATCCAACCCTATTTCAATTTACTAAGCGAAAATCAACTTAGGGTTTTCAATACGTGATTAGGCACCACATACACCAGTTAGCCCTTCGTCCATTAAGCATGAATGCAAGTTAGGCTCAGAGGCAATTAATCGAACACGAAGCGTGCACTAATTAATATTCACGAAATTGGGATAACTGGTGAAGGGAAAACTGCCAGGAAACCACATTACAAATGAAACCTCAAAGAGAGTTGGGCTTCGTCCTCAAAAGGAAACAACACCAGAAAATCTAGCCTTCCATGGATTCAAACAGAAAACGCAAATGAAACATGAAGCAGAAACGTAAATGAACAAGAACGTAAATGAACAGAAACGTAAATGAACAGAAACGTAAATGAAAGTAGAAGAAGAAGCAAGAATGAACTCGTAATTAGAAGCAGAAAACGGAAATTTGCATTAAGAACGAAAATTGTAACAAGGGCACAGAAAAACGTGAAAACCTAAAACCAAAGCTCTGAATAATGAAAATAGCATAGCAGAATAGAATGCCCCTGCACGAATCCCAAGGCAGCTATTTAAAAAGAGTCACTCAGAGTCACTGGGCCCTATTACAATACTCTGGCCCAAAACGAAATAAACACTGAACAACATAAAATAAAATTGCAAAATTTCCTAATTAGAAATTAACTAAGGTAAGCGCTGCTTTATTTGCCCTCTTCAAGTCCACAACCAAAATCCGGATTAAGCCCAATGTTTCATTAATTCCTGAAATTAGATTAAAAACATCAAATTAGCTAAATGAGCCCAAATAATAAAACTGCCTAATTAATTGACAATTAAGACCAATCAATAATTAAAATGGTGCAAAAAGGGTTTAGAAAATAGAAGAAAATGATGGCACATCAACTAGGCACAACTCTACCATGTCAGCAAAGGCATAATTTTCGCCCCCTTCAATGGCCTTCAGTGTTTCCTCTATATGATTGAATTTCTCCCTTTCCACCATAGCAGGAGGGACTCTTCCCACCACAAAATGCAAGGGTTGTGGTTGTGGGTGATACTGAGGGCCCCCCAAAGTGTTTGGTAGGGGTATGCCGTAAAATGCTTGCCCCTCAAAGGCATATCTGAGGTGAGGCTCAAAGTTTACTAGATTCGGGTGCCTCATGTGCCTCCCCATGGGTTGAGAGACATGTGCATGATCAAATTGGGGTTGTCGGCTCTCAATGAGTATGGGAGTGGAGTTATTAACATTCTCATCGGGAGCGTGTGCAACATTGGGTGGTGTATAGTTGGGAGGCAAGCCGTATGGTGGGAAAGAATTCTTGCTCTGCACAACATGGGGACCACCTGTACTTCCCAATGCTTCTCTCCCCTGACCTACCATATCCGAGACTGGAGGATTTACTTTATTAAGGCCCGATGGGTGAGTTGGGTCTTCCTCAATCGGGGCACTAGTAGTGGCAACTGCAGCCGCATTGCTTTCCATTATTTTCTTCATGCTCAACATGGCAGCCATTTGGTCTTTCATGGCCTCCATGTCGGCCTTCATTTGTTCTTGCACCTCTTCTATTTCACTCATTACTTTAGCTCTGGCACACGTTTGGTAAGGGCACCGTAAAGCGCATTCTTTCCTTTTGATTACAATTATTACAATTCTGATTTCAAGGAAAGAATGCAATGAGAAATGCCACCAATGTGAAAAGAAAAATAAGCATGGATGTATGTGAATGATGCACTGTCAAAGTATTGCAAATTTTACACAGGACATTCAGTAGAACATAGGGTTGAATCAATTCAAATTTTCATTAAAACAACATTGTTCATCACATATTGTCAAAGTGAAACTGGAAATAAAACATGGATGTCAACAGTTCTTAATTTTTGTAAATTATTTAGCTCAATCATGTGTTGGCAGTAGACAAAGAAGCGATGTAACTCGATCCATCTTTTACCCTAACTTTTGCAAGCTGGTTACTTCCATACTTGACCTTGACTTGATGAACCTTTCCTTAAAAACATGTGCTTGGTTCAACCCCATAATCCAAGGAATAGAAATTTTGATTGTCAATACTTCAACAACATATCATAGAGATGAATGACTAGAGCATATTCTTGCTATGCATGGCAAATTTAATTATGAGATTGACATGAGATGCTGGAAGAACCATCATTTCCTAGTTAACCATGCATTAGGTACCATCATGTTCACACGATTTTCAATAATTTTTTTTACAGAAACGAGTGTATAATCCCAACATAGTTGGTTCATAGCCATCATCATGGTACCCAACACATGTAACTAAGCATGTGGTGTAAACTTTCATGACATCTTTTTGTTCTTTTTTTTGTTTTCGTTTTTGTTTTTGTAGAGGAAAATGCAAGGCATGAGAAACTATGCATGAGTGAACATCATATGAATGATGAAAATAGAATTCATGCAATTGGCAGAACAAAAGCATGCTAAATGAAGATGTATGTTAATGCGATGACTTATGCAAATGCAATGCATGAATATGATAAATGATAAATGCAGGAATGATATGTCCATTGCAATGCCATGAAGAGATGCATGATGCAATCAAGGAACAAGCCAAAGTGAGTTTTCTATGTGGCCCCCTAATTTAGGAAACTAATGGAAAGGATCCAAAAGTCCCCTTTTAGTGACAACTCCCAAGGGTGGCTTCATGTAACTTTACTGGCTTCTAGAGATATCATCCTCTTAGGTAATACATTGTGGCGATAGGGACTATTAGCGGCAATGCATAACTGAAAAAGGAAAACTCTAGATGAGGTTTCATTGTTATCAAGCGAGTCGGAGACCCAGCATGACCATAGATTGACCGCCACTCCTTATGGCTCACATAGAGCTGGGTATAGGGCCTAATATCTCAATGCGTGTGCAAGGTGTAGGTGCCATGTGTGTGTAGAAAAAAATATTTCTAACTATGAATGTAATCAATAGACAAACACACACCAAACGCAACAACATAGCAAAGGTTATATACAAATATGGACTAAAACCAAAGATAAAAGGGAAGAGAGAACATAAATAAAGAAGAAGTCACCGACTAACTGAATGGCGTAACTCTCTTACACATTGCACACTGGCTAAATGGCCTAACTCTCTTACACTCCCCAATAGAGTTGCCAACTGTCGCAACCTACCCTTCAGCAGGAGGGCGAGGCTAAATAGGAAAGTGCGTCCTCTCATGAAGAAAACGTGTGGGAGTCACCACCAATGTTTATTCGAGGAAAATATTAGAAAAACCAAAAAGACGAAGGTCTGCGAATTTTGAAAATGAGGGTTTGGGAGTTGTTTATGCACGGGGAAGGTATTAGCACCCCACGCGCCCGTCACAAGGGATGACAACCTTTAATCGAGTGTGCAAAACATGACTTCAAAATTATGTATTTTCCCTTTTTATGTTTATTATTTTTTTGGGGTTGACAAGGGTGTTGCCCTTGCTCTTACGTATCCTTAGGTGCGATGAGGAATTCAGACCTACGTAGTTCTTAAAGTTTGAACATTTGTGTGTTACATTGATTTTATGTTTTTTGAAAGATTGATTTTAATTGCGAACAAAAGTCGTTTAAGGCGTTGGACCTATGGAGAGACTCGTTTAAGGCATTGGACCTTGAAAAAATCTAAAATGATATTTGATAAAAGAAATTAGTTATGAGTCGGTTTTATCTTGGTTTTTTCTTATTAACCTTCAACATTTTTTAAAGATAACTTGCAGCATTAATGATCGGGTAAAACTTACTTTACAAAAGAAAAGCCATTACCGATGATAGGAGAAGGAGATAAAGATGCACAAAACAATACATAGGAATCGATCACGATTGCGATTCGGAAGTGCCTTGGCCTCGTTTTTTCTTCTTCTTTCTCCTTCTTCTCCTTAATTTCACTAAATCCTTTCAATATATGAAGGCTCAACCCCTTCCTTCAGCCCCCTCACACCTATTTATAGGAAATGAGGGGACTTAGTTAATCTGCAGCTTGCCCAGCCGAGCTGTTGCTTCAACCTAAAGTAACCTTGCTCGCCCAGGCGAGCTCAACTCGCCCAGGTGAGTTGGTTACTTCACCCCTAAGTTATTTGGGGGCCTAGGCGAGCTAGGGGTCAGAAAAAGCTTCCAAATGACCCTTTTTGTTAGACAAGTGGCCTCAGATATCTTAAGAAGGGGGTTGAATTAAGATATTGCAAACTATTTCCCCAATTAAAATTCTATTTCACTTTCTATGCAAGTTACAAATTCCCTTAAAAATGAACTCTTAAATAATGTTTCAAATAGAACAATCTGAATATAAATATAAAGCAATAATAAATAAAAGAGTTTAAGGGAAGAGAAAGTGCAAACTCGGATTTATACTGGTTTGGCCACACCCTTGTGCCTACGTCCAGTCCCCAAGCAACCCGCTTGAGAGTTCCACTATCTTGTAAAATCCTTTCACAAGTTCTGAACACACAAGGACAATCCTTCCTTTGTGTTCAGAATTCTTTTACAACAAGAGACCCTCGGTCTCTCAATCCCCTTTGAGAATTTAGAAAGAAGAGAAGAATGAATCTCTCTTGAAAGAGATAGATTTTACAATCTGAGTACTCAATTGATTCCTTATTGAATTGCAAGTGTATTGGCCAAGGAATTCTTAAGAGGATAAAATGTTTTTTCTCTTTGAGAGAATAAGACTTGTTGTTATGAAAAACTTTGAGCAAATTCGTGATTTTATGTCACATATATATAGACCTTTGGTGGCCATATAAAAACCATTTGAAAAGATGTGACTCTTAAAAATAATTTTCTGAAAATATCCTCTGATAATCGATTACAGGTTTTGTGTAATCGATTACAGGTTTTAAAATTTGAATTAAAACGTTTATTAACTGCCGGTAATCGATTACCAATATTGTGTAATCGATTACACAGTCTAAAATTTGAATTCAAATTTTTAATAGTTGTTGTAAACCATTTTTGGCCAGTGGTAATCGATTACCAGAGAGTAAATCTCTTGAAAAACACTTTTTAACTTAAATTACTTGGACAAACCTTTTGCTATATCAATTAGGAATTCCCTTCCTAAAATACTAGTGATCATCTTAATGTTGTGTCTTGTATTCTTGAATCATTGTCTTGAATTTAAACTTGAAAAGCGCATTTGCATCATTTGCATCAAATCATCATGATCATCATCAAAACATCAAAGTCATTTGCTTCTACACTTTTGGGTATTTTCCACATTCTTTTCCGAAACATCAAAAAACCTTTTGTATTGTGCAGCAATTGGTGTCAAGCAGCTCAGTTCAGATAGCAATAATCAAAATTTTAGCAAATGATAGTCCCCAGACTAAATTAGGGTATGACAATTACCATAGGATATCTTAGCGTGCCTAAGCTCTTAAATTTTTAAGCTAAAGTCTAAAAAGAATAAGGATAATTCAGAAAAAATTCTTTGGTCAAATAATGGTTAACTCATTAATGGCCTAGATGTGAATAATTGGATTTTGGTATAGAAATAGAAATTAGAAGCTTGAAAGAAGAAAAGCAATAATTAAGTGGAGATAATTAAGGTGGATTAATGGTGATCTAGATTTCATAGAATTAAAAAAGCAATTATTAAGTCATAAAAGTTTAAAGTGGAGGGCATTTTCATAAATGACTATACAATTAGTTTAAAAATAGAATTTTAGATTAATTAGTTGGTGATTATCAAAGTGCCTAATTATATGATGTAGAATAATTAAAATAAGTTAGAATTGTAATACTCCAAAAAATTACAACTCAGACTGACAGAGAAAACTTTGTGTTGTGTCTTTTGTGCTTGTGCGTATTTAGCTGCAGCAATTATATGCTTTTAATTATTGATTTTCATGTTATGTGTGTGTGTGTGTGTGTGTGTGTGTGTGTGTGTGTGTGTATGTGATTGGTTTAGTAAAGCTTGACAGAGATACAGAAATTATTTGAGCTAGATTTCCATATGTGCAAGAATTGCACTGTGCATTGAGTCGCAATGTACAAGGTTCACTCTGAGTACTCATATCCCAATAGAAGTTAGCACACTAATCTAGAAGATTAGGATAAGATTTACCAATGGATCATGCTCTAAGCTTCTTCTACAAGTCCATTTAAACTCCAAAACTCACCAAAGTAGCTCATTCTTCCTCCATTTTCACAAGCTGGTCAAGAGGAAAGGAGACAACATTTCCACTCCTTTTTAAAGCTTTTCCAAGTGTTCTTGAGCCCTTCTTCCATCAAGCTTAGGTAAATGACCTCCATTTTCACTTCTAAGCTTGATTTTTACTTCATTACCTTGCTCTATTCTCACTCGTAGTTTCTTATCTTATTTTTGCACTATTGAAGGTTAGAAACTAGAACCTAAACTCCTTCATTCTTCCTTCTAAATTTCGTGGAGATTACAAGAGGTAGGGGGTGTCTCCAAAAATGAGTTGTTTTTCTTGATTTTTTATGCCAAAAATGAGTTTTGTGTGTTAAAACATAGAATTGGCCTTAAATTTCACTAAAATTGGAGTTTTTTTAGCAAAAGTTATGAATAAAAACAAATTTTAGAACATTGAACTGGATAAAATTTGTCACAAAAATAATTTGGTAGTGAGAGCTGTATGGACTAGTTTTATTAAAATTTTGACCTCAAAAATGAGTTTATTAGGTGTGAAAATGTAGGGTAGCATATAAGATTTGTGAAAAATTGATTCCCAGAGCACCGAGAGCACTAAGAATAAGTTAGGAGCGAAACTTTGTAAAACTGAGCGACAAAGTGATTTGAGATAGTAGACAACTTAACATTGGAAACTGATAAGTGCTATGCATATTTCATTTGTATACTGAAATCACATAGCAATTATCTTTTTTTTTTCTCTTTTATTGCTTCTTTTGTGTTAAAACAACAAGAACTTAGCTTCTTCTAAGTTTTTATCTAGAAGATGCTAAAGTTAATGATTTTCTAGTAATTTTGGTTGTATTTTGTATAGAGATGTAGCAGAGTTATGGAAGAGGATTGAAGAACTGAGTGTCGCGCTCAGTATGATATCCTCGCTTAGCACTTCAGGACCGCTCAGCCCAAGAAGTCCGCTTAGCGCAAGATGCCAACCTGGAGGCCAACTGCGCGCATCTAGCGGCTTAGTGTGCATGCATCTGGCGGCTTAGTGAGCATATGGTGGCTTAATACACAATCACTTATGCTAGCTAGATTTTGCATATACGCTCAGCGCGCACATGCCGGATTAGCACACAATGGCAGTTCTGATTGGTCATCAAGTGGGAAGATATTTGCAAAAAATGAATTATATATATAAATCAACATCCATTCATTCAAAAATACTTAACCACGCAACAAGGTAGCAGAAAGAAGAGAAATAACACAGGAACTCCACTACCAACCGATGCAAGGAAAATCCATTTTTCAGAGCTATGGTTGATCCATTTCACTCCATTTTTCTTCCATTAAATCCCCTCATGACAATGAAAGACTAAAATTCCATCATGTTGGGTGCTCTATAATCCAAAACTCTCTATGATGTAATGATTATGAACTATCTTTTAATATAATGATGTTATTGTTGTTCATCCTTGTGCTTATTCACATATTTATGGTTTGATAATCCATCTTTATGTATTGTTTTAGGATATAAATATTGGTAAATGTTTGTATGCTAAGAATTTGGGAAGAACATCTAAAGTGAGTCATATCTATGGATAGAGTGGTCTTCTTTAGCCTGTTCATGCATCTCTGCTCTTAATGCAAATCATTTAACAATCAATTGCCAAGAGATTGGGAGTGAAATTAGGTTATTTAGGTTCTTTCACTCGAGGGATCTTGGTTAGAATAGAATAGAAGATGCAGATAATAATCATATTAATGTTAATGGAGAAAGATCAATAAAAGATTACATCAAGAGAAGTTCTAGTAGCAAAGCCCCCAACACGTTCCACACTCATCACCAACCACATACTCCTAGCATTTGTCTTCTCACCTTTTATATTAATGCTTTGTAGTTAATTCTCAATTTATTTCTGTTAATACTAATTCTTATGCACAAAACTCTTTTCCATTCACTAATTTCTTAATCATTAGATATATATAGCTCTGAGTACAAGCATAGTCCCTATGAAATTCAATACTCGATCTTATCGTTTTAATACTACTTGTACAACTTGGTACACTTGGCAAGGAGTCAATAGAAACTGTGCATCTGGATAAAGTTACCTTAGAATTATTTATTTTTGGAACTGTGGATTTAATTGTTATATGATTGTTGACATAAACTGCAAACTCTAATGACTGGTGCATGCTCTGAAATTGTGATGATTTTTCTGCTGATACATTTTCTGAAAGGCCTATGTATTCTTACTATTATTGTTGAATGATAAGACCGACAGAGTGTGAACTACGACAATTATATTTATGGAGTGCAAATTTATATATATATATATATATATATATATATATATATATATATATATATATATATATATATATATATATATATATATATATATTGTCATTTTACTTGTACATGCTTTGGTGACTCTGAGGGTGTCCGACCCTCGGCAAATTGCTTGTTATAAATTTTGGGATGCTGTAAATAGAGTCGTTATGCTGCCGAATTTTCAGTAGATTTGGGTGAAAAGTGATTTCTATCACTTGAAGGGCCTAGAATGATTTGTAGAAGCAAAGATTCATGATGAATCAAGATTGATTCAAAGATGTTTTGATGATAACAAAGATGATGACAAAGGTGATGACAAAAAGCTCAAAGGTCAATCAAAGAATGAGTTCAAGATGTTCAAGAGGAAAGTTGAAGAACACTTCAAGATTCAAGAGGAAAGTTGAATTCAAGAATCAAGATTCAAGGATCAAGCTTCCAAGAATCAAGATCAAGAGAAGACTTAATCAAGATAAGTATGAAAAGGTTTTTTCAAAAACTGAGTAGCACATGGATTTTTCTCAAAACATGTTTACCAAAGAGTTTTTACTCTCTGGTAATCGATTACCAGATTGTTGTAATCGATTACCAGTAGCAAAATGGATTTTGTAGACAAAGGATCAAGCTGAATGTTTTGATGATGCCAAAGGATTACATGAATCATATGCTTCTCAAAGATTTATTCAAGACAAAGATATTCAAGATGAATGATCAAGACAGTCTCTAGAGTCTTAGGAAGGGTATATTAAATAGGAAGGGAATTCCAATTGAAGTCGCAAAAGGTTTGGCCAAGAAATCTAAGTTAAAAAGTTTTTTTCAACAGATTTACTCTCTGGTAATCGATTACCAGAGGATGTAATCGATTACCAGTGGTCAAAACTGATTTACAACAGCTATTAAAATTTGAATTCAAAATTTGCACTGTGTAATCGATTACACATATATGGTAATCAATTACCAGCAGTTATTGAATGTTTTAATTCAAATTTTAAAGCTTGTAATCGATTACACATATACTGTAATCGATTACCAGAGAAGATTTTCAGAAAAATATTCTCAACAGTCACATGTTTTTACTTGGTTCTTGAATGGCCATCAAAAGCTTATATATATGTGACTTGAGACACGAATTTGCTAAGAGATTTTCAGAACAAAAAGGTCTTATCCTCTTAAAAAGCAAAATCGTTTTATCCTCTTACAAATTCCTTGGCTAAAACACTTGTGATTCAGTAAGGAATTATTTGAGTGCTCAAATTGTTCAATCTATCTCTTTCAAGAGAGATTTCTTCTTTTCTTCTTCTTCATTCTGAAAAGGGATTAAGAGACCGAGGGTCTCTTGTTGTGAAAGAATTCTAAACACAAAGGAAGGGTTGTCCTTGTGTGTTTAGAACTTGTAAAAGGAATTTACAAGATAGTGGAACTCTCAAGCGGATTGCTTGGGGACTGGACATAGGCACAAGGGTGTGGCCGAACCAGTATAAATCTGAGTTTGCATTTTCTCTTCCCTTAAACTCCTTTATTTATTATTGCTTTATATTCATATTCAAATTGTTCTATTTGAATCAATATTTAAGAAATTCATTATTAAGGGAATTTATAACTTGAATAGAAAGTTAAATAGAATTTTTAATTGGGAAAATAAGTTGTAATATCTTAATTCAACCCCCCCTTCTTAAGATATCTGAGGCCACTTGTCCAACAAGTGGTATCAGAGCTTCATTCTTGTATAAAGTTTAGAAGCTTCAAGAATTATGGCCTCATCAAACTACTTGTTTCCCGAGGGAAATTCTATAAATAGACCTCCCATCTTTAATGGAGTGGGTTACCACTACTGGAAAACCCGCATGCAAATCTTTATAGAGGCAATAGATTTAAATATTTGGGAAGCCATAGAACAAGGACCTTATGTTCCCTCTATAATAGCCGGAAGTGCAACAATAGAAAAACCTAGAGCAGATTGGACTGAGGAAGAAAGAAGATTAGTACAATATAATTTAAAGGCCAAAAATATTATTACATCTGCCTTAGGAATAGATGAATACTTTAGGGTTTCAAATTGTAAAAGTGCTAAGGATATGTGGGATACACTACAAGTAACACATGAAGGCACAACAGATGTTAAAAGATCTAGGATAAACACTTTAACTCGTGAATATGAACTTTTTAAGATGAATGTAAATGAAAGTATACAATACATGCAAAAGAGGTTCACACACATAGTTAATCATCTTGCATCTCTAGGAAAAACTTTTCAAAATGAAGATCTAGTAAATAAAGTCTTAAGATGTCTTAATAGAGAATGGCAACCAAAAGTAACAGCCATCACAGAATCTCAAGATTTATCTAGTATGTCTCTTGCTACATTATTTGGAAAATTGCAGGAGCATGAAATGGAATTACTAAGATTAAATCAGCATGAAGAAACTGATAAGAAGAAGAAAGGAATCACTCTTAAAGCCTCATCTGCAATCCAAGAAGACAGTGATAAAGAAGATTCAATTGACTTGGATAATGATGAAGATATTAGTCTGTTTGTAAAAAGATTCAACAAGTTCCTGAGAGTCAGAGGAAATCAAAAGCGACCCAATTTTAAACCTAAAAGAAGGACAGAAACTTCATCCTCTACTCTAAAATGCTTTGAGTGCAATCAACCTGGACATCTGAGGGTTGATTGTCCCATCTTCAAGAAAAAGATGGAGAAGTCTGAAAAGAAAAATATTAATGAAAAGAAATTGAAGAAAGCATACATTACATGGGATGAAAACGATATGGAATCTTCTGAAGATTCAGAAAATGAAGAAATAAACCTCTGCCTTATGGCAAAAAGTTATGAAAGTGATGAAGAGGTAACATCTTCAAACAATTTATCTATTTCTTTTGATGAATTGCAAGATGCATTTGCTGATTTGCATAAAGAGTCAATTAAACTTGCAAAGTTAGTTTCATCTTCAAAGAAAACAATTTCAAATTTAGAAAATGAAATTTTAAAATTAAACAAAGAATTAGATCATCTTAGAAATGAAGTCTCAATTTCTAAACCAAATGAAAAAGTTCATATCTCTACTATTTCTAACAAGAAAATGTCAGATTCTTGTAGTTATTGTGAAAAGCATGAAAAAGAAATCAAAGAGTTGAAAAACTCACTTGCAAAATTTACTTATAGTAAAAATAATTTAGATGTCATATTAGGAAAACAAAGACATGTCTCTAATAAGGCTGGACTAGGATATAAATCTGAAAAACAACAAAAATTTCATAAAAACTTCTCTACTTCCACACAAAAATATAATTCTAGTTCTATCACATGTTTTTACTGTGGAAGAAAAGGGCATGGCACATCTACATGCTATTTTAGAAGAAATTGTAACAATATTAAAATGATTTGGGTCCCAAAAGGATCCTTTATTCATACTAACACACAAGGACCCAATAAAGTTTGGGTACCTAAGTTACAACCTTGATTTTGTAGGAACCCTTGAGGAAAAAGTGGTACATAGATAGCGGATGCTCAAAACATATGACGGGAGACAAATCAAAATTCATACATATCTCTTCCAAGAAAAGCAGACATGTAACTTATGGTGACAACAACAAAGGTAGAATTCTTGGAGTTGGAAAAATAGGTACAAATGCTTCAACCTCCATTGAAAATGTTCTACTTGTTGAAGGTCTTAAACATAGTCTGCTTAGTGTGAGTCAATTATGTGACAAAGGCTATCTGGTATTATTTGATTCTCAAAAGTGTGTCATTGAACATAAACATGATACGAATATAAAGCGTATAGGGTTTAGAGTCAACAATGTTTACATGATAGACTTAATTCAAAAACTAGATAATAATCAATGTTTTCTTAGTAAAGATGATGATCCATGGTTGTGGCATAAACGGATTGCACATATAAACATGGAACACTTAAATAGATTAATATCAAAAGATTTAGTTGTTGGTTTGCCAAAACTAAGATTTGAAAAAGATAGGCTATGTGATGCATGCCAAAAGGGAAAACAAACTAGAGTTTCTTTCAAATCTAAAAACATTGTTCCAACTACTCAACCCTTACAATTACTTCATATGGATTTGTTTGGTCCTTCCAGAATCATGAGTTTTGGAGGAAGTTACTATGCTCTAGTTATAGTTGATGATTATTCTAGATACACATGGACTCTTTTTATCACTCATAAGAATGATGCATTCCAAGCATTTAGAAAACTTGCCAAAATCATTCAAAATAAGAAAAATCTCAAGATTATATCTATTAGAAGTGATCATGGGGGTGAGTTTGAAAATAAAGAATTTGAATTATTTTGTGATAAGCATGGGATTGAGCATAACTTTTCTGCACCAAGAACCCCTCAACAAAATGGTGTTGTTGAAAGGAAAAATAGATCTTTGGAAGAGATTGCTAGAACTTTATTAAATGATACACCTCTTCCAAAATATTTTTGGGCTGAAGCCGTTAACACTACATGCTACATTTTAAATAGGGCTTTAATAAGACCCATCTTAAAGAAAACTCCATATGAATTGTTCAATGGCAGAAAACCAAACATCTCACATCTTCATATCTTTGGTTGTAAATGTTTTGTATTGAATAATGGAAAAGATAACTCAGGAAAATTTGATGCTAAGTCAGATGAAGGTATTTTCCTTGGATATTCTCTGCATAGTAAATCTTATAGAATATATAATAAAAGAACAATGACAATTGAAGAGTCTATACATGTTTCCTTTGATGAGTCTAATTCCATTCTTCCAAGGAAGGATTTTTTAGATGATATTTCAGATTCCTTAGAAGATACACATATTCACGGAAATGACTCTAAAGAAAAAGATGAAGGAAGCAATGAAGATTCTCAAGATAATGGAGTTAGAGCAAATAATGAACTTCCTAGAGAATGGAAAACCTCAAGAGATCATCCCCTCGACAACATTATTGGTGATATATCAAAAGGGGTAACAACTAGACATTCTCTTAAAGATTTATGCAATAATATGGATTTTGTATCTATGATTGAACCTAAAAATATAAAAGAAGCCATAATAGATGATAACTGGATCATTGCCATTCAAGAAGAACTGAATCAATTTGAAAGAAACAATGTGTGGAAATTAGTAGAAAAACCTGAAAATTATCCTGTCATAGGAACTAAATGGGTTTTTACAAATAAATTAGATGAACATGGCATAATTATTAGAAATAAAGCAAGGTTAGTAGCAAAAGGGTATAATCAAGAAGAAGGAATAGACTATGAAGAAACATATGCTCCTGTTGCAACATTAGAAGCCATTAGAATGCTCTTAGCATATGCATCCATAATGGATTTTAAACTTTATCAAATGGATGTTAAGAGTGATTTTTTAAATGGCTTAATTCAAGAAGAGGTATATGTTGAACAACCCCCTGGTTTTGAAATTCCGGATAAACCAAATCATGTTTATAAATTACAAAAGGCTCTTTATGGTTTGAAACAAGCTCCTAGGGCGTGGTATGAACGCTTAAGCAATTTTCTTCTAGAAAAAGAATTCTCTAGAGGTAAAGTGGATACCACATTGTTCACAAAGAGAAAGCATAATGATATTTTGTTGGTTCAAATATATGTTGATGATATAATTTTTGGATCCACTAATGATTCTTTGTGCAAGGAGTTTTCCCTTGATATGCAAAGTGAATTTGAAATGTCAATGATGGGAGAACTAAAGTACTTTCTGGGATTACAAATCAAGCAAACTCAAGAAGGTATATTCATCAATCAATCCAAGTACTGCAAGGAATTGGTCAAAATATTTGGGATGGAAAGTGCAAAACACATGTCTACACCAATGAGCACTAGTTGTTACTTAGATAAAGATGAATCTGGTCAGTCTATAGACATAAAACAATATCGAGGTATGATTGAATCTCTTCTCTATTTATCTGCTAGTAGACCTGATATTATGTTTAGTGTATGCATGTGTGCTAGGTTTCAATCCAACCCCAAACAATCACATTTGAGTGCAGTAAAGAGAATCATGAGATATCTATTAGGTACAATCAATTTAGGATTATGGTATCCTAAGAATTCAACATGTAACTTAATAGGATATTCTGATTCTGATTTTTCCGGATCTAAAACTGATAGAAAGAGAACAAGTGGAACTTGTCAATTCATTGGATCGGCTCTTGTCTCATGGCATAGTAAGAAACAAAACAGTGTTGCTTTATCCACTGCTGAAGCGGAGTATATCTCTGCCGGAAGTTGTTGTGCACAGATTTTATGGATGAAGCAACAATTATCTGACTATGGCATCCTTCTTAATCGTATACCAATTAGGTGTGATAATACTAGTGCCATAAATCTATCCAAAAACCCTGTTCAACACTCTAGAACCAAACATATAGAAATTAGGCACCATTTTCTTAGAGATCATGTCCTAAAGGGAGATTGTATATTAGAGTTTGTTGATACAAAGAATCAGCTTGCTGATATCTTTACAAAACCTCTCCCAAAAGAAATATTCTTTTCAATAAGAAGAGAATTAGGCCTTTTAGACCTTAGTGATTTGGATAGGTAATTGTTTTTTTGAATGATTGATTGTGTTTTGATTGAGTATGACGCTTGTGTTGTTTAATTTAATTTACTTTTTGTTAGTATTATTAATTATTAAGATAGTATAAGTTTTTAGACTTAGAAATAAGTTTTTCTTTTAGGAAAAGGCTATTTTTTGTTCTGGTAATCGATTACATGAATACTGTAATCGATTACACTAGAACAGATGGCCTGTAATCGATTACAGTATTCATGTAATCGATTACCAGTAGGCTGCCTCCTCCTGTAATCGATTACCATTACTTGTAATCGATTACCACGCGTCCTGCTCTATAAATATCACATTTTCCAGAAATCCCTGCGCAGCCCCTTTTCTCTTGCGACGTTCCTCCATTCCCAACCTCCAAACCTTCGTATCTCACTCATTTCTTCATCAAATCAACTCCCGTAAATTGCAATCTTCTTCTTTTTCATTTTTCTTTTGATTTCATCGATTGAAATCTATAAAAACTCCTTCAAATGGCAGAATCGTCAAAGAAACGAAAGGGTTCTTCCGCCTCCGCTTCGGCTTCAAGAGCTCATCGTTCCGGAGCCACTAGCGCATCCACAGCACCAATTCCACCCTCATTGTCCTCTTCCCCATTGTTTTTCTTCCGAAGAACAGCAGAAATGATACTCAAATCTTTTCTCATCTCGTTCCATTATCGACCCTAAGTTTATTGATATGGAATTCTTTTCTGATGAAACCTTTGATTGCATTCAAGCCTTTCAGAACTTAGGTCTTATACCTTTTATGTCATTACAATTGCCTATTTATCCTGAATTGGTTAAATCTTTTTATTGTAATCTTGAAATTCAGGACAACACTCTGAGGTTTTTGGGATAAAAATGGTCATTGACCAGTCCCTTTTCCATGACTTAACCAAATTAACCAGTGACGGTGTACCATTTGAAGGTACATTGAATGACGAATGGAAATTTGATTTCTCTGCACATGATGCCCGCCAGTTGGTTTGCACCAACAATGCGGATATGACCGGACGTCTTCTTGCCGGGTCATTGGCTTTTGAAAGCTGCATCCTTCACTATTTAATTGTGCGTATTCTGCTTCCACGGTCTTCCAACCTTGCCCAGGTTTCTGAGGAAGACCTAATTATCATGTGGGCCTTTCATACAGGGCGTCAACTTGACTGGGCACACTTAGTCAGATATCACAAGCATAAGGCATTGCGATTAAATGCTCCACTACCATATCCACAGCTTGTTACTATCTTTCTTCGTCATTTTGGAATTCCTCTTGATTCTGAATCTTATATTCCAATCAAGAGATCCTTTTTAATTGGTGCTGTTGTGATTGCTTCTTTTGGTTATCGCAAAGAGCGTGATGGCTCTTGGGTCAAAAAGGGTGTTCCACCTGCTGATGATGAAGGCCACATACCAGTTGAAGATAATTCCACTCTTCTTCAAAGGGTTATGGACAAGTTTGATGGACTTCAGACTTTTGTTGGTGACAAGTTTGATGCCATGGAATTGCAAGTTGACATGCGGTTCGATGCTATGGAATCAAGGATCACCAGAGTTGAAGAAGATGTCTCCTTCATCCGAACTTGCTTTGATCCACCACCACCGCCTCCTTTATCCTCTTAGATTATATGTTATTATTCTAACTTAGTTTTATTAGTGGTTAAGTATTATTAGTACTTTGTTTTATCGCCGTGTATTTGGCTTTTTGTTCTAGTTATCGTAGTCTTGCACTATTATTATAATTCTCGCTTTTGTTTTGGTTAATTATGACGCTGTATGGATTTATTTTGATTTAATGGTTGGCTTTGTTTGGATATTTATTGTGTTAATGTTTGAATATTGATTGTTTTGCTCTAGTTCTTTTTTATGTTGCCAAAGGGGGAGAGAACTTGGGAGAGCACATATGGGTTAGAAATCAATTAGAAATTTATTAGAAATTTATCAATAACAAAAGTTAGGCATACATGCCAAAAGATAGGGGGAGTAAGGGTTGTGTGAACGTGCTATCATCTTGTATATAGCTTGTCTTGATTTTAGGTATTGTCATCATCAAAAAGGGGGAGATTGTAGACAAAGGATCAAGCTGAATGTTTTGATGATGCCAAAGGATTACATGAATCATATGCTTCTCAAAGATTTATTCAAGACAAAGATATTCAAGATGAATGATCAAGACAGTCTCTAGAGTCTTAGGAAGGGTATATTAAATAGGAAAGGAATTCCAATTGAAGTCGCAAAAGGTTTGGCCAAGGAATCTAAGTTAAAAAGTTTTTTTCAACAGATTTACTCTCTGGTAATCGATTACCAGAGGATGTAATCGATTACCAGTGGCCAAAACTGATTTACAACAGCTATTAAAATTTGAATTCAAAATTTGCACTGTGTAATCGATTACACATATATGGTAATCAATTACCAGCAGTTATTGAATGTTTTAATTCAAATTTTAAAGCTTGTAATCGATTACACATATACTGTAATCGATTACCAGAGAAGATTTTCAGAAAAATATTCTCAACAGTCACATGTTTTTACTTGGTTCTTGAATGGCCATCAAAGGCTTATATATATGTGACTTGAGACACGAATTTGCTAAGAGATTTTCAGAACAAAAAGGTCTTATCCTCTTAAAAAGGAAAATCGTTTTATCCTCTTACAAATTCCTTGGCTAAAACACTTGTGATTCAAAAAGGAATTATTTGAGTGCTCAAATTGTTCAATCTATCTCTTTCAAGAGAGATTTCTTCTTTTCCTCTTCTTCATTCTGAAAAGGGATTAAGAGATCGAGGGTCTCTTGTTGTGAAAGAATTCTAAACACAAAGGAAGGGTTGTCTTTGTGTGTTTAGAACTTGTAAAAGGAATTTACAAGATAGTGGAACTCTCAAGTGGATTGCTTGGGGACTGGACGTAGGCACAAGGGTGTGGCCGAACCAGTATAAATCTGAGTTTGCATTTTCTCTTCCCTTAAACTCCTTTATCTATTATTGCTTTATATTCATATTCAAATTGTTCTATTTGAATCAATATTTAAGATATTCATTATTAAGGGAATTTATAACTTGAATAGAAAGTTAAATAGAATTTTTAATTGGGAAAATAAGTTGTAATATCTTAATTCAACCCCCCCTTCTTAAGATATCTGAGGCCACTTGTCCAACAGATTTGAAAAAGTTTTCAACTGAATTTACAACGTTCCAATTGATTTCAAAAAGCTGTAATCGATTACCAGTGCCTTTGAACATTGAAATTCAAATTCAAATGTGAAGAGTCGCATCCTTTCACATAAAAGCTTCATGTAATCGATTACACTGATTTGGTAATCGATTACCAGTGATTGTTTCTGAGTAAATCAAAAGATGTAACTCTTCAAATGGTTTTTGACTTTTTCAAATTGGATTTAAGTTTTTCTAAAAGTCATAACTCTTCTAAATGATTCTCTTGACCAGACATGAAGAGTCTATAAAAGCAAGGCTTTGTTTTGCATTTTTAATCAATCTTTCTATCAATCCAATCAATCTTATACAATCCTTTACAAGCCTTGAATCTCTTTGAACTTCTTCTTCTTATTTGTGCCAAAAGCTTTCCCAAGTTTTCTGGTTTTCTAAACCTTGAAAACTTGTGCTATTCATTCTTGTCATCTCTTCTCCCTTTGCCAAAAAGAATTCTCCAAGGACTAACCGCCTGAATTCTTTTTGTGTCTCTCTTCTCCCTTTTCCAAAAGAACAAAGGACTAACCGCCTGAATTCTTTTGTGTCTCCCTTCTCCCTTGTCAAAGAATTCAAAATGACACAGTCTGAGAATTCTTTTGATTCTTCCCTTTCCCTTATACAAAAGTGTTCAAAGGACTAACCGCCTGAGAATTCTTTTGTATCCCCATTCACAAAGTATTAAAGGTTTAACCGCCTGAGATCTTTGTCTTAACACATTGGAGGGTACATCCTTTGTGGTACAAGTAGAGGGTACATCTACTTAGGTTGTTGACTGAGAACAAGAGAGGGTACATCTCTTGTGGATCAGTTCTAGTGGAGGGTACATCCACTAGGTTCAAAGAGAACAAGGGAGGGTACATCCCATGTGGATCTTTGCTTGTAAAAGGATTTTTACAAGGTTGAAAGAAATCTCAAGGACCGCAGGTCGCTTGGGGACTGGATGTAGGCACGGGTTGTTGTCGAACCAGTATAAAAAATCTTGTGTGTTTGTCTCCTTCTTCCCTACTCTTTTACTTTCCGCTGTGCATTTTAATTTCCGCTTTTACTTTTGGTTAAGTTTCTCTTCTACTCCTTATTCTCTTAACAACATAAGTAAAAGCCTTAAAAGAGTAAATTTTTAATTAGTAAAGGTTTAGGAATAATTAATTCAACACCCCCCCCCCTTCTTAATTATTCTGAGGCCACTCGATCCAACATGATTCCCTAAGAGTAGTACATAGGCCTGAGCCTTGTCTCTCTCTGTGTGTGTATGAATGTTTATTTTGTGTCATGTACGTGGCATAAGGGTTATGCACGTAATGCGGCAGAAAGGTGCAAGAAGATTGAAGGGTAAGGAACCGTTAGTTCTATCCCATCAATGAGATTATGTGTTTTTTTATTAGGATTCATCTGTGAGATGGTGTGGTTATGGTTAGATTCCATCTATAAGATGGTGAGGTATATGATTATGGTCCATCTGTGAGATGGTGATGTTTGTGGTTATGTTATGTCTATAAGATGGCGAGGTATATGATTATGTTCCATCTGTGAGATGGTGAGGTTTATGTTGAGAAATGGATGATTTTCAAGGTACACTGGGGTATAGTGGGTACAGAGGTTCAAAGAACCTAGGGGAATTAGTGAGCGATGACCACCCCGAATTTGGTGCACTCATTTGGCACAGGGAACTCATAGGCCTCACTTTGCTACTCCTAACAGACTCTGAGACTAAATTTTTTGGAGTTGGAAACTTAGGGATCAGTATACGTTGTACCTGTATGTGATGATCACTCCCAACTATCATCCATGTGATTGTGTAGACTACCAATACCTGAGAGGCTTGGTGGCATTGTTCGCCCCTATTATGTGTCAAGTGTGACAATTAGTCGTGCCCATGTGATTATCAATGATGTCAAGTGTAGTATTTAACTGTGCCAAGAGTGATAGTCAATGGTAAGTACTATTGTCATTTATGTCAAGTGTGATAGTTATGCGCTCTAGGGCATCGAGAGTGTTGTTTGCCTAGAAAAATCATACGTCATGGTATGTAAGTTGTATGTTTTGTATAGTGTTTATGGCATTTGAGAAGTGGAGGACTCACCCATACAACCAACAACTTTTAGGGTTAAGAGATGTCAAGGGAGTCACGCCCTCGGCGAGCTTGGCGTAGTAGGCAACCAAAACGAGTGTGGTCGTGCCGGGAGACAAGCACGTTAGTATACACATGTCACACTCAGGTACACATGGTGTCGATAGATAGATTAGATGTCATGCCCATCACCATCAATCATCGTTAGTACTACTACATTCCTTGGGGATTTACATCTCAACAGCAACCGAAGTGGTTTAAAGACATCGGTTTTTATCTAGGTATGGAAGTGTCTCACGATGCTCAAGAATTTAAAGTGACCCCAGTGAGGTTTAATGCGAGAGGTAATGTCTTGAGTTGGAGATTTGAGTTAGTGTGTTTTTTTTTAAGATTTATTTTATTTGCAAACAAAGAGTAATTAAGGTGATGGACCTTGAAACGATCTCAAGTGATATTTGATAAAAAGAAGTTTGGTTATGAGTTGGTTTCTTTATTTTGGTTTTGTTTATTAACTTTCAATCTTTTTAAAGACAATTTTACAGCACTAGTGATCGGTTAGGATTAAACATTATAAATAAAAACGAGATCACCGATGCTAAATGGAGAAGATGAATATGCACATAATAACAAAGGGGACTGATGTGCCATTATTTTCTCCTATTTCTTAACCCTTTTTGCACCATTTTAATTATTGATTAGTCTTAATTGTCAAATTAATTATGCAGTTTTATCATTTAGGCCTATTGGACTAATTTTGTGTTTTTAATTTAATTTCAGGAGAATTATAAGCAATTGGGTTTGAATCCACAATTGGGCTTAGACTTGAAGAGAGTAGACAATTTTATCAAATCTTATCTTATCTAGATTTTATCTAATCTAGATATTATTTCATCTAGATCTTATCTCATCTTATCTTATTTAGATTTTATTTCATCTAGATTTTATTTTATCAAATCTTATCTTATCTTGTTTAATTTTATTTTATTTATGGGCTTGGACATAAAAAGATTTGTAAGTTTTGGGGCTGAAAATATATAACAGCACCAAGGCTCTAGTTTTAGGCTCTCCTCTTTCATTTTTAGTTTTAGCCTTTTCTTCTTTTAGACACTTTTTCTTTTGCAATTCCAGTTTTTACTTTTCGTTTTAGCAATAAAATTTCGTTCTCTATTGATTAATGGAAGACTAAGTCTCCAGCGTTGTTTTCTCTTGAGGATCAAGCACAGTTCTCTTTGAGGTTCTATTATTACTATTAAATTTTGTTCAGTTTTTCCTCTTCACTAATTACTCTAAATTTGTTGCTATTAATTCATGGATGCTTAGTGCTTGATTAACTGTCTCTGCGCTTAATTTACGTTCATGCTTAATGATCGTTTATGATTAATTGGTGTATGTGTTGCTTAATCACATAATGAATGCCTTATGTTAAATTTCGCTTAGTAATTTAATTTAGGGTTGGATTAAGTGGTTGAACTGATAAAGGATAAACTCTTGTAACCTAAGATAAGAGACTTGCTTTTGAATCAAGGGGAAGCACGTGTTTTAATTCTTATATTTTCTAATTCAATTTTACTCACTATTTAATTTACAAAAACAAACAACCCCCCCCCCCCCAATTCGTTACTATTTTATTACTATCTGTTATGAACGTTTGGTTGATCATTGCTCGTTGGGAGATGACCTAGGATCACTTCCTAGATACTACATTTTTAATGTTTATTTGATTTGGGTACGGCCTCGATCAAATTTGGCGCCATTGCCGGGGAGCAGTGTCCAAAGGTTCATAATAGCTAGTGATTCGTGTTTTATGTTTAGTTGTTTTATGCTTTAGTGTTGTGTTAGTGTCTTGTTATTTTGTTTTGTGTGGTTTTTTCTTTTAGTTTTTCTGTTCAGCGCTTCCCCTGTTTCAGTTTTTGTGTTTTGCTATGAATAGTACTTTGCGACGGATTTAGCGACCACTTTTGCTGACCTAGGAAACAGAGTAGTAGTGCAAATCCATTAGTGAATGCTGCTAACAATTTAATTGGCGGTTTTTGTTTTGATAGTTAGGGTTGTTATTTTTGGCTGAATTTTGGTGTGGTAGGTTCTTTTGACTCATATTTTGTGTGAAAAATACCAGGAACACTTGGTGTTGCCAGATTTGAGATATTCAAAAAACTTTGAGAACTTGTGTTTAGCAAAACTTCAAATGACCATAACTTTTGCTCCGGGTATCAGAATGACTATTATTATATATGTATTTGGGGTAGAAAAAATTTCCCATATTGTGGTAGTCGGCCAAAGGCCGGCTGAAGTCTCTAGCTAGCCAAAATCGTCTGTTTACTAGTTTTTTTTATTTTCCAAGTTTTATTGTTTTATTTTTCTAAACTTTCCTTAGGTAGTTTCCATAGTTAGACTTTGAATTTTTGCCTGAAAATTTTTGTGCCATCTTTTCATGATTTTAGGGTGCTGCTCACAAAATTTCAATTCATTTGGATATCATTTGAGGGTAGTTGTAGTTCAAACCTACATTCTTACTTGCATAAGAAGGCAACTAGTTGTGCATGCTGAATATAGTGTATGACTAGAGGCAATCCATCTGACTTACAACCCTTTGATCCTGAGATAGATAGGACATTTCATAGATTAGTTAGACATCATTTTGTACCTTTTGAGCATCCTAAGCATTCTATTATTGGTGAGTTTGAGCATTTTGTGGTTTATAATTTTGAACATCCTGACTTTGAGCATTATAGCTTTGAACATTCTGAGAACATGGCACACCCTCCACCCCGTGAGAGGACTCTAAGGGAAATGGTTGCACCTGATTTCACCTATGAAAGCTTGTGCATCCAATACCCTGATGAGGATGTCCCATATGTTCTTAAAATTGGACTGATCCATTTGCTTCCAAAGTTTCATGGCCTTGCAGGTGAAGACCCGCACAAACATCTGAAATAATTCCATATTATTTGCTCCACCATGAAACCACCAGATGTCCAGGAGGATCACATATTTCTGAAGGCTTTTCCTCATTCTTTAGAGGGAGTGGCAAGGAACTGGCTATATTACCTTGCTCCAAGGTCCATCACGAGCTGGGATGGCCTCAAGAGAGTATTCTTAGAAAAGATTTTCCCTGCTTCCAGGACCACGACCATCAGAAAAGATATTTCAGGAATTAGGCAACTCAGTGGAGAGAGCTTATATGAATACTGGGAGAGATTTAAGAAACTATGTGCTAGTTGTCCTCACCACCAGATTTCTGAGCAGCTTCTTCTCCAATATTTTTATGAAGGACTCAGTAACATGGAGAGACGTATGATAGATGCTGCCAGTGGTGGAGCCCTTGGAGACATGACCCCTACTGAAGCCAGGAATTTAATTGAGAAGATAGCTTCCAACTCCCAGCAATTTAGTGCCAGAAGTGATGCTATTGTCATTAGAGGAGTGCATGAAGTAGCTACGCATTCATCTTCATCAGCCGAGACTAAGAAGCTTGAAGGTAAACTAGATGCCTTGGTTAACCTGGTAACCCAACTGGCCATGAATCAAAAATCTGCACCTGTCGCCAGACTCTGTAGTTTATGCTCCTCTACCGACCACCACACAGACCTTTGCCCTTTTGTGCAACAATCTGAAGCAATTGAACAGCCTAAAGCTTATGCTGCAAACATCTACAATAGAGCTCCTCAACCTCAGCAGCAAAATCAGCCACAACAGAACAATTATGACCTCTCCCGCAACAGGTACAATCCCAGGTGGAGGAGGAATCATCCCAGCCTTAGATGGTCGAATCCTTCACAACAACAGCAATAACAACAACAGCCTTATTTTCAGAATGCTACTGGCCCAAGCAGACCATACGTTCCTTCACCAATCCAGCAACAACAACAACAGCAACAACCCTAGAAACAGCAAACAGTTGAGGCTCCCCCGCAACCTTCCCTTGAAGAACTTGTGAGGCAAATGACTATGCAAAACATGCAGTTTCAACAAGAGACAAGAGCCTCCATTCATAGCTTAGCTAATCAGATGGGACAATTGGCTACACAGTTAAATCAACAACAGTCCTAGAATTCTAACAGATTACCTTCTCAATCTGTCTAGAATCCCAAAAATGTGAGTGCCATTACATTGAGGTCGAGAAAGCAGTGTCAAGGACCTCAACTAGCAACATCTTCCTCATCCGCAAATGAACCTGCCCAACTTCACTCTACTCCAGAAAAAGATGATGTTAAAAATATAAAGAGTAAGTTACCTAACAATTTCTATGCAGGTGAATCTTCCACTGGTAATTCTGATTTACAGAAGCAGCATATCCCTCTTCCATTCCCTCCAAGAGCAATTTCGAACAAAAAAATGGAAGAGGCAGAGAAGGAGATCTTGGAAACATTTAGAAAAGTAGAGGTAAACATACCTCTGCTGGATGCAATAAAGCAAATTCCAAGATATGCTAAATTCTTGAAGGAGTTGTGCACTAATAAGCGGAAGTTTAAAGGAAGTGAAAGAATTACTATGGGTAGAAATGTCTCAACATTGATTGGTAAATCTATTCCCCAAATCCCTGAAAAATGTAAAGATCCAAGTACATTCAGCATACCTTGTATTATAGGGAATAGTAGGTTTGACAATGCCATGCTAGATTTAGGAGCTTCTGTTAGTGTTATGCCTCTGTCTATTTTTAATTCTCTATCTCTTGGTCCTTTGCAGTCAACTGATGTGGTAATTCATTTAGCTAATAGAAGTATTGCCTATCCTGTTGGTTTCATAGAGGATGTCTTAGTTAGAGTTGGTGAACTAATTTTCCCTGTTGATTTTTATATTTTGAATATGGAGGAGGGATTTTCTAAAGGATTAGTTCCCATCATTCTAGGCAGACCTTATATGAAAACTGCTAAAACTAAGATAAATGTATATGCAGGCACACTATCTATGGAGTTTGGTGATATAACTGTTCATTTTAATATTCTTGATGTTATGAAACACCCACCTGAAGATCTTTCTGTATTTCATGATGAAATAATTGACCATGTTGTTGATGAATACATGACTGATCTTCATTCTAATATGCATGCATGTCACTCTTCATGCATTGAATCTGAATTTGTACTTGATCATATGTCTGAATTTGATGCTGAGAGTGAATCTGAAATTGATATTGATTACATGTCTGGTGATGTTTTACCTCTTGAGATTGATTTTCTAGAGTCAGATAGAACTAACCATGTTTCAGGAAGTACACATACCTCTTACTTTCTTTATGAGGTACAGGCTAAGAAACCATCTCTTTCTACCATTATCCAGCCGCCCACACCAAAACTGAAGCCTCTGCCATCAAATTTAAAATATGCTTACTTGGATGATAACAAAAGTTTTCCAATAATTATATATGCCTCCCTTGCTGATGAGCAAGAGGAGAAGCTGTTATCAGTTCTCAAGAAGCATAAGAAGGCTATAGGCTGGACCTTGGCGGGCAATCCTGGTATTAGCCCGTCCACATGTATGCATCGAATAAATTTAGAGGATGGGGCTAAACCAATAAGACAGCCACAGAGAAGACTCAACCCGGTGATTCTTGATGTAGTGAAGAATGAGGTAACCAAGCTTTTGCAAGTTGGAATCATTTATCCTATCTCCGATAGCCAATGGGTGAATCCCATCCAGGTAGTCCCGAAGAAAACCGGCCTCATCGTGATAAAAAATGAGAAGGATAAGCTGATTCCTACTTGGGTGTAGAACAGTTGGAGAGTCTGCATCGACTATAAGAGGCTGAACCAGGTTACCAAAAATGACCATTTTCCCCTGCCATTCATTGACCAGATGCTTGAACGCCTGGCAAGTAAATCTCACTATTGTTTCCTTGATGGTTTTTCTGGTTATATGCAAATCACTATTGCTCCTAAGGATCAGGAAAAGACCACATTCACCTGCCCCTTCGGCACTTTTGCCTATAGGAGGATGCCTTTCGGCCTATGCAATGCCCTTGGTACCTTCCAGCGGTGCATGATTAGTATTTTTAGTGATTTTTTAGAAAATTGCATAGAGGTGTTTATGGATGATTTCACTGTATATGGATCCTCTTTTGATATTTATTTGGATAGTCTGGAAAAGGTTTTGAATAGATGCACTGAAGCTAACCTTGTTCTAAATTTTGAAAAATGTCATTTTATGGTTGAGCAAGGTATAGTTTTAGGCCACATTATTTCCAATAAGGGCATTAAAGTAGATCCTGCAAAAATTTATGTTATTTCACAATTGCCTTACCCCTCTTGCGTGCGAGAGGTGCGATCTTTTCTTGGTCATGCAGGATTCTACAGGCGCTTTATAAGAGATTTTAGAAAAGTAGCCCTTCCACTATCCAACTTGTTGCAAAAGGAGGTAGAGTTTGACTTTAATGATAAATGCAAATAGGCTTTTGATTGCCTCAAAAGAGCACTGATTACCACCCCCATCATCCAGGCACCCGACTGGACAGCCCCTTTTGAGCTTATGTGTGATGCATCAAATTATGCATTGGGGGTTGTCCTTGCTCAGAAAATTGATAAATTGCCTAGGGTGATATATTATTCTTCTAGGACTTTAGATGCTGCCCAAGCGAATTATACTACTACTGAGAAAGAGCTATTAGCCATAGTTTTTGCTCTTGAAAAATTTCATTCTTATTTGCTTGGTACTCGCATTATTGTTTATACTGACCATGCAGCTCTAAAGTACTTGTTGAAGAAGGCTGATTTAAAGCCTAGGTTGATCTGATGGATGCTCTGGCTCCAAGAGTTTGACTTGGAGATCTGTGATAGGAGCGGAGCACAAAATTTAGTTGTTGATCATTTGAGTCGGATCGAACATGTGTCTGATGAGGACTCACCCATTCGGGATGATTTCCCGGATGATCATTTGTATATATTGTATAATATTTCTTATTCTCTTTCTACTCCCTGGTTTGCTAACATTGTCAATTATTTTGTTGCTTCTATTTTTCCTCTGATCGAGGCCGTACCCGAATCAAATAAACATGAAAATGCAGTAACTAGGAAGTGATCCTAGGTCGTTTACCAACGAGCAGTGACAAGCCAAATGTTCATAATATGCTGGCAGTAACAGTAACGATGGGGGGGGGGGGGTTTGGTTGTTTGGTAATTAAAGAGCAGAACAAATAAAATGGAATACGAAACTACTAATATTAAAAACGGGTTGTTTCCTCTGATTCAGAAGCCACTCTCTTATCCTGGGTTATGCAGAATTCGTCCCTAACAGTCAACCACTAAATCCAACCCTATTTCAATTTACTAAGCGAAAATCAACTTAGGGTTTTCAATACGTGATTAGGCACCACATACACCAGTTAGCCCTTCGTCCATTAAGCATGAACGCAAGTTAGGCTCAGAGGCAATTAATCGAACACGAAACATGCACTGATTAATATTCACGAAATTGGGATAACTGGTGAAGGGAAAACTGCCAGGAAACCACATTACAAGCGAAACCTCAAAGAGAGTTGGGCTTCGTCCTCAAAAGGAAACAACACCAGAAAATCTAGCCTTCCATGGATTCAAACAGAAAACGCAATTGAAACATGAAGCAGAAACGTAAATGAACAAAAACGTAAATGAACAGAAACGTAAATGAACAGAAATGTAAAATGGAACAGAAACGTAAATGAGAGTAAAAGAAGAAGCAAGAACGAAATTGTAATTAGAAGCAGAAAACGTAAAATTGCATTACGAACTCAGAAGCAGCAAAACAGAAAAACGAAAAACCCTAAAACAAAGCTCTGAATAATGAATAGCATAACAGAATAGAATGCCCTGCACGAATCCCAAGGCAGCTATTTAAAAAGAGTCACTCAAAGTCACTGGGCCCTATTACAATACTCTGGCCCAAAACGAAATAAACACTGAACAACATAAAATAAAATTGCGAAATTTCCTAATTAGAAATTAACTAAGGTAAGCGCTGCTTTATTTGCCCTCTTCAAGTCCACAACCAAAATCCGGATTAAGCCCAATGTTTCATTAATTCCTGAAATTAGATTAAAAACATCAAATTAGCTAAATGAGCCCAAATTATAAAACTGCCTAATTAATTGACAATTAAGACCAATCAATAATTAAAATGGTGCAAAAAGGGTTTAGAAAATAGAAGAAAATGATGGCACATCAAAACCCCCCATACTTAGCCTTTTCCACTCCTGGGCAAAATGAAACAAAGAACAAAATCCAAGGATATCAGAGGGAGACAAACAAAAACATTCACATATTTCTAAATGAACATCAAGGAATGAAAGGAATGGGTAACATCTAACATAAGGAGATCCAAAAAGTCAAGACATTCATGAAAATCATCCAAGCAACCCAATCATGGCAAAATAGTTAATCAGCTCAAGAATGAAAAGTGATAAAGCCTCACAAGATATACACTCTATCTCTCAAGTGTCTAGGCTACTATTTACCCTCAAAGCACCCATGAAAGCAAACACCACATAAACTTGGCAAGATTCTAAAATTGACAATCAACCCATAAACACAAGCACATGAGGATCAAAAGGTCTTTTAAGGTTGTAATGGGGCCAAGGACAAGGTATGGAGAAATATGGAATAAGTGGCTAAATCCCAAAGGAATAGAGGAGCAAAGGGGAATAAGTGCATTTTAAGAAAAATAAGAAAATAAAAAGAAGTAAAGATAAAAATTAAACATGAAGAGTAGAACCAAGAGTTTCATCATTCTTGTGCCATTTAAGATCTTATTCACTCAACTTTATTGCTTTTCTTTTTCTTTTTTTCGAATTTTTTTTTTTTCGAATTTTTTTTTTATTTTTTTTTTACTCTTTAGCCTTTGAGAAACAACATTTCATTCAGCATGTCCAACATTTAACCAATATACAATGTACATCAAGTATGGCCCAAAATACATCATGAAGCATAGCCAACAAAACAAGTTGTCCAATGAAACAAAACCCCCCCCCACACTTATTCCCAAAACAATTCCAAAGCTCCAAAATTCCTTAAGGATATGGTAATATCATGGTTTTTCACTTAAGGCTTGTAGTGAGCTTCAAAACAAGGAAAGGGAAACAAGGCTCAAAAGGGCTATCAAAGGAATTAATTCAAGGTAAGTCCATTTGGCTAGAAGCTTATAAGAACAAAATTGCCTTAATCATTTCCAAATATGCATGTGAATTAGGACGCATCAACAAGAATCAAGCCAAGGCTATTGTGCAAGCAATCAATGGGGCAAAACACACCAAATGATTATAATGATGGATGGCTCAAATTCTCACAAAGGTAAAATCATCACTTTCAAATTGAGCTTTCAAAACTATCATGACATGTAGAGAAGAATCAAGGATTTCAAGTCACAAAATGTCAAGAACTTTTATTTTCAAAACAATTACCCATTTCTTGAACATATCCTATAATTCAAAGAAAAACATGCAAAGTCGTACGTGCACACAAAATTGACCCAAAATATTAAACTAAAAATCCGACGAAACTAACAACATTAACAAATTAACAAAACCATCAAAACTAGCAAAACCAAAGAACACTCCCCCCATACTTAAACAACACATTGTCCTCAATGTAGCACAATTAAAAGATTAAAAACAATTAAATCATCAAAGAGAATCGGACAAGTGTAATAAAAGCAAAGAAGGAGATAGGAAAAGAAAAACTCCTAAGTCATGGTGGAGGAAGAGTAGGGTGGAGTAAGGAAGTCTCTTCCACCACTACGTCCACTAAAGAAGGGTTCGTGAGGAATGGCTTAAGTCGATGTCCGTTGACCTTGAAGCTCTTATTTGTGGAGTCGCTTTTGATCTCAACTGTACCATAAGGAAAAACATTAGTAACAACAAAAGGACCAATCCACTTAGACCTCAACTTACCACTCATGAGTCCAAGCCTAGAATTATACAATAACACTTTTTGCCCAACCACGAAGTCTTTTTTAACTATCATGCTATCATGGAACTTCTTGGTCTTTTCTTTGTAGAACTTGGCATTCTCGTAGGCTTCTAGGCGGATTTCATCTAACTCACTCAGTTGCAACTTCCTTTCCTCGCCAGCTTGATCCATAGAGAAGTTGCAAGTCTTCACTGCCCAGTATGCTTTGTGCTCAATTTCCACTGGAAGATGACATGCCTTTCCAAAGACAACCCGATAAGGAGACATTCCTATGGGTGCTTTGTAGGCAGTCCGATGTGCCCAGAGAGCATCATCAAGCCTGGTACTCCAATCTTTCCTGCTTGGCTGCACAATCTTCTCTAGAATTCTCTTGATTTCCCTGTTAGAAATTCCTGCCTGTCCATTAGTCTGGGGGTGGTATGGTGTGGATACTTTGTGTACCACCCCGTACTTTTTAAGCAGGGCATGCATTGTCCTGTTGCAAAAATGGGTTCCTTGATCACTAACAATTGCTTTAGGTACTCCAAACCTGCAAAACAGATTAGACCTGACAAAGTCTGCGACAACTTTAGCATCATTAGTTCTAGTGGGCTTGGCTTCCACCCATTTTGAAACATAATCAACTGCAAGGAGAATGTAAACATAACCAAAAGAGACAGGAAAAGGACCCATGAAATCTATACCCCAGACATCAAACACCTCACAGAATAGCATAGGTTGCTGAGGCATTTGTTGTCGCCATGTAAGTGTATTTCCTGCTCTCTAACACTGCTCACAAGTGCTGCAGATCTTCCACGCATCTTTAAAGATGGTGGGCCAATAAAAACCACAATCAAGCACTTTGCGAGCTGTCCTTTGAACACCCAGATGACCTCCCGGTGCGGAAGAATGACAGAACTGCAGGACTGAGTCAGTCTCATGATCTGGAATGCACCGTCTAATGACCTGATCACTGCACAATTTCCACAAGTAGGGGTCATCCCAAATAAAATGCTTAGCATCACAAAATTTGCTAGTTTTTTGGAACTTTCAAATCTGACCAAACTAAAGGCTCTAGCTATTTTTCCCACAAAATATGGATTAAAAGAAGTTACCACAAAAAAATTCAGCCAAAAATAACAACCCTAGCTACTAAAACAAAAAATCTCAAATAATTCAGCATGGGTGGTCGCTAGAATCCATCTCTAGCTGATTTCTACTACTACTCTGTTTTTGCCGCAAGCTGATTTCTACTACTACTCTGTTTTCAAGCACAATCTTCACAGCAAAACACCAAAGACTGAAACAGGGGAAACGCTTAATGGTAAAACTGAAACAGAACACACATTAAACAAAACACCAGGACACTAATCAACACTAACACACATACTAACAATTAAAACACGAAAGGATTAAACACACAACACTAGCTAGCTATTATGAACCTTTGGACACTGCTCCCCGGCAACGGCGGCAAATTTGATCGAGGTCGTACCCGAATCAAATAAACATGAAAATGCAGTAACTAGGAAGTGATCCTAGGTCGTTTCCCAACGAGCAGTGACAAGCCAAATGTTCATAATATGCTGGCAGTAACAGTAACGATGGGGGGGGGGTTTGGTTGTTTGGTAATTAAAGAGCAGAACAAATAAAATGGAATACGAAACTACTAATATTAAAAACGGGTTGTTTCCTCTGATTCAGAAGCCACTCTCTTATCCTGGGTTATGGAGAATTCGTCCCTAACAGTCAACCACTAAATCCAACCCTATTTCAATTTACTAAGCGAAAATCAACTTAGGGTTTTCAATACGTGATTAGGCACCACATACACCAGTTAGCCCTTCGTGCATTAAGCATGAACGCAAGTTAGGCTCAGAGGCAATTAATCGAACACGAAACGTGGACTGATTAATATTCACGAAATTGGGATAACTGGTGAAGGGAAAACTGCCAGGAAACCACATTACAAGCGAAACCTCAAAGAGAGTTGGGCTTCGTCCTCAAAAGGAAACAACACCAGAAAATCTAGCCTTCCATGGATTCAAACAGAAAACGTAATTGAAACATGAAGCAGAAACGTAAATGAACGGAAACGTAAATGAACAGAAACGTAAACGAACAGAAATGTAAAATGGAACAGAAACGTAAATGAGAGTAAAAGAAGAAGCAAGAACGAAATTGTAATTAGAAGCAGAAAACGTAAAATTGCATTACGAACTCAGAAGCAGCAAAACAGAAAAACGAAAAACCCTAAAACAAAGCTCTGAATAATGAATAGCATAACAGAATAGAATGCCCTGCACGAATCCCAAGGCAGCTATTTAAAAAGAGTCACTCAAAGTCACTGGGCCCTATTACAATACTCTGGCCCAAAACGAAATAAACACTGAACAACATAAAATAAAATTGCGAAATTTCCTAATTAGAAATTAACTAAGGTAAGCGCTGCTTTATTTGCCCTCTTCAAGTCCACAACCAAAATCCGGATTAAGCCCAATGTTTCATTAATTCCTGAAATTAGATTAAAAACATCAAATTAGCTAAATGAGCCCAAATTATAAAACTGCCTAATTAATTGACAATTAAGACCAATCAATAATTAAAATGGTGCAAAAAGGGTTTAGAAAATAGAAGAAAATGATGGCACATCATCCTCCCACAGCATCTAAGGCTCAAAAATATAAAATTAAAAGTGATGCTAAGCATTTTATTTGGGATGACCCCTACTTGTGGAAATTATGCAGTGATCAGGTCATTAGACGATGCATCCCAGATCATGAGACTGACTCAGTCCTGCAGTTCCGTCATTCTTCCGCACCGGGAGGTCATCTGGGTGTTCAAAGGACAGCTCGCAAAGTGCTTGACTGTGGCTTTTATTGGCCCACCATCTTTAAAGATGCGTGGAAGATTTGTAGCACTTGTGAGCAGTGTCAGAGAGCAGGAAGTGCACTTACATGGCGACAACAAATGCCTCAGCAACCTATGTTATTCTGTGAGGTGTTTGGTGTTTGGGGCATAGATTTCATGGGCCCTTTTCTTGTCTCTTTTGGTTATGTTTACATTCTCCTTGCAGATGATTATGTTTCAAAATGGGTGGAAGCCAAGCCCACTAGAACTAATGATGCTAAGGTTGTTGTAGATTTTGTCAGATCTAATCTGTTTTACAGGTTTGGAGTACCTAAAGCAATTGTTAGTGATCAAAGAACCCATTTTTGCAACAAATCAATGCATGCCTTGCTTAAAAAGTATGGGGTTGTACACAGGGTATCCACACCATACCACCCCAAACCAATGGACAGACAGAAATTTCTAACAGAGAGATCAAGAGAATTTTAGAGAAGATTGTGTAGCCAAGCAGGAAAGATAGGAGTACCAGGCTTGATGATGCTTTTTGGGCACATAGGACTGCCTACAAAGCACCCATAGGAATGTCTCCTTATCGGGTTGTCTTTGGAAAGGCATGTCATCTTCCAGTGGAGATTGAGCACAAAGCATACTGGGCAGTGAAGACCTGCAACTTCTCTATGGATCAAGCTAGTGAGGAAAGAAAGTTGCAACTGAGTGAGTTAGATGAGATCTGCCTATAAGCGTATGATAATGCCAAGTTCTACAAAGAAAAGACCAAGAAGTTCCATGATAGCATGATAATTAAGAAGGACTTCATGGTTGGGCAAAAAGTGTTATTGTATAATTCTAGGCTTGGACTCATGAGTGGCAAGTTGAGGTCTAAGTGGATTGGTCCTTTTGTTGTTACTAATGTTTTTCCTTATGGTACAGTTGAGATCAAAAGCGACTCCACAAACAAGAGCTTCAAGGTCAATGGACACCGACTTAAGCCATTCCTCACAAACCCTTCTTTAGTGAACGTAGTGGTGGAAGAGACTTCCTTACTCCACCCTACTCTTCCTCCACCATGACTTAGGGAGTTTCTCTTTTCCTATCTCCTTCTTTACTTTTATTACATTTGTCCGATTCTATTTGATGGTTTCATTGCTTTTAATCTTTTACTTGTGCTACATTGAGGACAATGTAGCACAAGTAAATTTTGCTAGTTTTGTTAATTTTGTTAGTTGTGTTAAATTTGTTAATTTTGTTAGTTTTGTTGGGTTTCTAGTTTAATATTTTAGGTCAATTCTGTTTGCATGTACAACTTTGCATATTTTTCTTTGAATTATAGGATATGTTCAAGAAATGGGTAATTGTTCTGAAAATAAAAGTCTCTTGACATTTTGTGATTTGAAATCCTTGTTTTTCCTCTACATGCCATGATAGTTTTGAAAGCTCAATTTGGAAGTGATAAGTTTACCTTTGTGAGAATTTGAGCCATCCATCATCATAATCTTTTGGTGTGCTTTGCCCCATTGATTGTTTGCATAATAGCCTTGGCTTGATTCTTGTTGATGCTTCCTAATTCACATGCATATTTGGAAATGATTTAGGAAATTTTGTTCTTATAAGCCTCTAGCCAAATGGACCTACCTTGAATTAATTCCTTTGATAGCCCTTTTCAGCCTTGTTTCCCTTTCCTTGTTTTGAAGCTCACTACAAGCCTTAAGTGAAAAACCATGATATCACCTTACCCTTAAGGAATTTTGGAGCTTTGGAATTGTTTTGGGAATAAGTGTGGGGGGTTTTGTTGGATAACATGTTTTGTTGGCTATGCTTCATGATGCATTTTTGGGCCATATTGATGTACATTGTATATGGATTAAATGTTGGACATGCTGCTGAATGATATGCTAGTTCTCAAATGCTACTTTTCGTTTCAGCAATAAAATTTTGTTCTTCAATCCATAATTTTGTTCTCTATTGATTAATGGAAGGCTAAGTCTCCAGTGTTGTTTTCTCTTGAGGATCAAGCACAGTTCTCTTTGAGGTTCTATTATTACTGTTTTATTACTATCTGTTATAAACGTTTGGTTGACCATTGCTCATTGGGAGACGACCTAGGATCACTTCCTAGATACTGCATTTTTAATGTTTATTTGATTCGGGTACGGCCTCGATCAAATTTGGCGTTGTTGTCGGGGAGCAGTGGTCCAAAGGTTCATAAAAGCTAGTGATTCATGTTTTATGTTTAGTTGTTTTACGTTTACTTCTTTTGTTTAGTGTGTTTGTGTTGTGTTAGTGCGTTGTTCTGTTTTATTTGATGTCCTGTTTTGCAATTTAGCAGTACCCCTTGTTCAGCGTTTCCCCTGTTTCAGTTTTATGTTTTGCTGTGAATAGTGCTTATCGATGAAATTAGAGACTGATTCTGTGTTACTGTTCACACAACATTACATTAGCGACTGAATTAGCGATGGTTGTTTACAATTTAATTGACGATTTTTGTTTTGATGGTTAAGGTTGTTATTTTTGGCTGAATTTTTGTGTGGTAGGTTTTTTTTATTCATATTTTGTGTGAAAAATACCAGGAACACTTGGTGTGGCTGGATTTGAGAGATTCAAAAAAATTTGAGAACTAGTGTTGAACAAAACTTCAAACAGCCATAACTTTTGCTCCGGGTATCAGAATAACTATTATTATATATGCATTTGGGGTAGAAAAAAATTTCCCGTACTATGTTAACCTACTAAAGCCAGTTAGGGACTCCCAAACACCAAAAATCAGCCGTTTACAAAGTTTTTTTTATTTTTTAAGTATTATTGTCCTATTTTTCTAAACTTTGCTTAGGTATTTTTCATAGTTAGACTTTGAATTTTTGTCTGAAAATTTTTGTGCTATTTTTTCATGATTTTAGGGTGTTCCTAAAAAAATCTCAGCTCATTTTGATATAATTTGAGTATAGTTGTAGTTTTACCCGCTTGTTTGGTGTTTGTTGAGAAACACATTATTTGCTGCATATAGTGCATGACTAGGGGCAATCCAGGCAATTTACAACCCTTTGATCCTGAAATAGATAGAACCTTTCATAGATTAGTTAGGCATAGTGTGCATCCTGATCATTCTGTGCATTTTGAGCATTCTGAGTATTCTATTGCTAGTGATTCTGAATATTCTGATTTTGAGCATTCCACTACTAATTTTTATACTGAGAACATGGCTCAACCTCCACCTCGTGAGAGGACTCGTAGGGAGATGGTTGCACCTGATTTCACTTATGAAAGCTTGTGCATTCAATATCCTGATGAGGCTGTTCCATATGTTCTCAAGACTGGACTAATACATTTGCTGCCCAAGTTGGATGGTCTTGCAGGTGAAGATCCTTATAAGCATCTTGAGGAGTTCCATATTGTTTGTTTCACCATGAAGCCCCCTGATGTCCAAGAAGATCATATCTTTCTAAAGGCTTTTCCTTATTCTCTGGAGGAAGTGGCAAAAGATTGGCTATACTACCTTGCTCCTAGGTGTATTTTCAGTTGGGATGACCTTAAGAGGGTGTGTTCTTGGAGAAATTCTTCCCTGCATCTAGGACCACTGCCATCAGAAAAGACATTTCAGGCATCAGGCAACTTGGTGGAGAAAGCTTGTATGAGTACTGGGAAAGATTCAAGAAATTGTGTGCAAGCTGCCCTCACCACCAGATTTCTGAGCAACTTCTTCTTCAATATTTCTATGAGGGACTTAGCAACATGGAGAGGAGTATGATTGATGCTGCTAGTGGCGGAGCTCTTGGTGATATGACCCCTGCTGAGGCTAGGAATTTGATTGAGAAGATGGCTTCCAACTCCCAACAATTCAGTGCAAGAAATGATGCTATTATTCTTAGAGGAGTCCATGAGGTGGCCATGGATTCATCTTCATCTACTGAAAATAAAAAGCTTGAAGGAAAACTTGATGCCTTGGTCAACCTAGTAACTCAGCTTGCCATGAATTAGAAATCTACACCTGTTGCAGGAGTCTGTGGTCTATGTCCTTCTTTACAACAATCTGGAGTCAATGAGCAACCTGAAGCTTATGCTGCAAACATTTATAATAGACTCCCTCAACAGCAAAACCAACAACAGCAAAATAATTATGACCTTTCAAGCAATAGATACAATCCATGTTGGAGGAATCATCCAAATCTGAGATGGATAAGTCCTCCACAACAACAATAGTATGTCCCTCCTTTTCAGAATGTTGCTAGTCCAAGCAAGCCATATGTTCCTCCTCCAATGCAGCAACAGCAGCAGCAATCACAACAAAGACAACAAGCAACTGAGGCTCCTCCTCAACCTTCCTTAGAAGAGTTAGTGAGGCAAATGACCATCCAGAATATGCAATTTCAGCAAGAGATAAGAGCCTCCATTCAGAGTCTGACAAATCAGATGGGGCAGATGGCTACTCCGATGAATCAAGCTCAGTCCCAAAATTCTAACAAATTGCCTTCACAAACTGTGCAGAATTCGAAAAATATGAGTACCATCACCTTGAGGTCTGGCAACCAAATTCAAGTGCCTCCACCAGTAATAGCACCTGCACCTGAACCTGTCAAGCTTCATTCTACACTTGAAAAAGAGGATGAGATAGCTGCACAAAAGAGAAAGCTTCCTAACAAAAATTTTCATGCAAGTGGACCTTCTTCTAGTAATTCTGACTTTCAGCAGCATCCTATCCCTCTTCCATTCCCGCCTAGAGCAATTCCAAACAAAAAAATGGAAGAAGCGGAAAAGGAGATCTTGGAGACCTTTAGGAAAGTAGAGGTGAACATACCTCTGCTAGATGTCATCAAGCATATTCCAAGATATGCCAAGTTTCTAAAGGACCTGTGCACCCACAAAAGGAAGCTCAAAGGCAATGAAAGGATTAGCATGGGTAGAAATGTGTCAACATTGATAGGTAAATCTATTCCTCACATTCCTGAGAAATGTAAGGACCCAGGTACTTTCTGTATACCTTGCATTATTGGGAACAGTAAATTTGAGAATGCCATGCTAGATCTAGGAGCATCAGTTAGTGTCATGCCTCTGTCCATTTTCAATTCTTTATCTCTTGGACCTTTGCAATCTACATATATGGTGATTCACTTGGCAAATAGAAGTGTTGCTTACCCCGCAGGTTTCATAGAGGATGTGCTGGTTCGGGTTGGTGAACTTATTTTTCCTGTTGATTTTTATGGTCTTAATATGGAAGAGGGATTTTCCCATAGTTCAGTTCCAATTATTTTAGGCAGGCCATTTATGAAAACAGCCCGAACCAAGATAGATGTTTATGCTGGCACATTGTCTATGGAATTTGGTGATATTGTTATTCATTTTAACATTCTTGATGCCATGAAACATCCATATAAGGATCATTCTGTTTTTGTGTTGAGATAATTGATCAGATTGTTGATAATTATATGTTTGATTTTGATTCTGTTCTTTACGGTAGGAAACATCCATTTTTATCTGATCTGCATACTTGTCATTCCTTATGCATTGAATCTGAATCTGAGTTTGAATTTGATCTTGTGTCTGATTTTTATGCTGATAATGAATCTAAATTTGAGTCTGGTTCTGATTTTCTGGGTGTTGTACCTCTTGATGTTGATTTTTTAGAGTCAGAATGCACTAACCATGTTGCAGGAAGTACATATACTTCTAACTTGCTTTATGAGGTACAGGCTGAGGAACCTTCTTCTTCTCCTACCATGGTTTCTCCCACTGTTCAGCCACCACCCACACCAGAGTTGAAGCCCTTACCAGCAACCCTCAAATATGCTTACTTGGAGGACAAGGAAAAATTTCCAATGATCATCTCTTCCTCCCTTGATGCTAAGCAAGAGGATAAGTTGTTGCTAGTTCTCAAGAAGCACAAGAAAGCCATTGGATGGACTTTAGCAGACATTCCTGGTATTAGCCCATCTACCTGCATGCATAGGATACTTTTAGAGGATGGAGCTAAGCTAGTGAAGCAGCCACAGCAGCGACTCAACCCTGTCATTCTAGATGTGGTGAAAAAGGAAGTGACCAATCTCTTGCAAGCTGGAATCATCTACCCCATTTTTGACAGCCAGTGGGTGAGTCCAGTCCAACTGGTTCCTAAGAAGACAGACCTCACAGTGATCAAGAATGAAAAGGATGAGCTTATTCCCACAAGAGTGCAGAACAGCTGGCGAGTCTGCATTCATTATAAGAGGCTGAGCCAGGTAACCAGAAAAGATCATTTTCCCTTGCCTTTCATTGATCAAATGCTTGAGCGCTTGGCAGGTAAGTCTCATTACTGTTTTCTTGATGGTTTTTTTGGTTATCTACAAATTCATATTGCTCCTGGGGATCAAGAAAAGACCACATTCACCTGTCCCTTTGGCACTTTTGCCTATAGGAGGATGCCCTTTGGCCTATGCAACGCCCCTGGTACCTTCCAGCGGTGTATGCTTAGCATTTTCAGTGATTTTTTAGAGAGTTGCATAGAGGTGTTTATGGATGATTTTACTGTTTATGGATCCTCTTTTGATACATGTTTGGATAGTCTGGATAGAGTTCTTAGCAGATGCATTGAAACTAACCTTGTGCTAAAATTTGAAAAATGTCACTTCATGGTAGAACAAGGTATAGTTTTAAGGCATATCATTTCCAGTAGGGGCATAGAAGTAGACCCTGCAAAAATAAATGTTATTTCACAATTGCCTTACCCCTCTTGCGTGCGAGAGGTTCATTCTTTTCTTGGTCATGCAGGGATTTATAGGCGCTTTATCAAGGATTTTAGCAAGGTCGCCATTCCACTATCCAATCTGCTACAAAAGGAGGTGGAGTTTGTTTTCATGACTGATGCAAAGAGGCTTTTGATTGCCTCAAGTGTGCGGTGACTACCACCCCTATCATTCAGGCACTTGATTGGACAACCCCATTTGAGCTAATGTGCGATGCATCCAATTACACATTGGGGGTTGTCCTTGCTCAAAAGATCTCCTTACTTCAGCTTACTTCTTTTCCACCATGACTTAGGGAGTTTTCTTTCTTCTATCTCCTTCTTTACTTTTATTGCACTTGTCCAAATTTTATTGATTACTTTGATTTTTCTTGATCTTATGATTGTGCTACATTGAGGACAATGTGTTGTTTAAGTGTGAGGGGGGTAGAAGATTGTTCTTTAATTTTGTTGGGTATTCTAGTTTAATTTTATTAGGTTTTCTAGTTTAAGTTTGTTAGGTTCTATGTTAATTTTGTTATTTTAGTTTTATGTTTGTGTACAACATTGCATGTTCCTCTTTGAATTTTGGGTTATGTACAGGTAATGGGTAATTGTTTTTGAAAATAGTAGTTTCTTGGCATTTTATGAATTGAAACCCTTGTCTTTCTCTACATGTCAAGTTAGTTTTGAAGGTTCGAATTGAAAGTGATAGTTTTACCCTTGGTGAGAATTTGAGCCATCATCATCTATTTTATTCGGTGTGTTTTTCCCTATTGATTGCTTGCACACTAGCCTTGGCTTGACTATTGTTGATAGTTCTTGTTTCACATGCATGTTGGGAGATGATTTAGGCATTTTATTCTTATAAGCCTCTAGCCAAATGAGCCTACCCTGAATTAATTCCTTTGATAGCCCCTTTGAGCCTATGTTCCCCTTTCTTTGTTTTGAGCTCATTACAAGCCTTAAGTGAAAAACCATGATTTCACCCTACCCTTAAGGAATTTTGGAGCTTTGGAATTATTTTGGGAATAAGTGTGAGGGGGTGGGGGGGGGGGGGGGGTATGTTTCATTGGATGATATGTTTCTGTTGGCCATGCTTGATGATGTATTTTGGCCATGCTTAATGTATATACATATATTGCCTAATCGTTGCTTTATTTTTCAAATGCTTTCAATTGCTACTGTTGACGTTCAAAAAAAAAGAGAAAAAAAAGAGAAAAAAATAGAAAAAATATAGAAAAAGAATGAAGTTGAGTAAATGAGGTCTTGGTTTGAAGACTTGGATTGGTTTAAGGACTTGGTTGATTTTGTTTTGGGTTTACTTTTTAATTTTGGTTTTGGGGTTTAACTCTTTACGTGTTGGATGTTACCCATTCTTTTCATTCCTTGAGATTCATTGTGAAATATGTAATTGTTGTTGTGTCTGTTTGTTTCTTTTTAATGTCTCTGGATTTGTTCCTTGCTTTATTTTTTTATTTTGCCCAGGAGTGCAAAAAGCTAAGTGTGAGGGGATTTGATGTGTCATCATTTTCTCCTATTTATTAACCCTTTTTGTCACCATTTTAATTACTGATTAGCCTTAATTGTCAAATTAATTATGCAGTGTTATCATTTGGGCCTATTGGACTAATTTTGTGTTTTTAATTTAATTTCACTAGAATTATAAGCAATTGGGCTTGAATCCGGAATTGGGTTTGGACTTAAAGAGAGCAAACAATTTTATCAAATCTTATCTTATCTAGATCAAATCTTATCTTATCTAGATTTTATCTAATCTAGATATTATTTCATCTAGATCTTATCTTATCGTAACTAATCTAGATATTATTTCATCTAGATCTTATCTTATCTTATTGTATCTAGATTTTATTTCATCTAGATTTTATTTTATCAAATCTTATCTTATCTTGTCTAGATTTTATTTTATTTATAGGCTTGGACTTAAAACAGATATGTAAGCTTTGGGGCTGAGAACTATATAACAGCACCAAGGTTCTAGTATTAGGCTCTCTCTCTCTCTCTCTCTTCTCTTCTCTCTCTCCTCTTTTCGTTTTTAGTGTTAGGCTTCTCTTCTTCTTTTAGACACTTTTTCGTTTTGCAATTCCAGTTTTTACTTTTCGTTTCAACAATAAAATTTCGTTCTTCAATCCATAATTTCGTTCTCTATTGATTAATGGAAGGCTAAGTCTCTAATGTTGTTTTCTCTTGAGGATCAAGCACAGTTCTCTTTGAGGTTCTATTATTACTGTTAAATTATGTTCAGTTTTTCCTCTTCACTAATTACTCTGAATTTGTTGCTATTAATTCATGCATTCTTAATGCTTGATTAATTGTCTTTGCGCTTAATTTATGTTCATGCTTAACGATCGTTCATGATTAATTGGTGTATGTGTTGCTTAATCACATAATGAATGTCTTATGTTAAATTTCGCTTAGTAATTTAATTTAGGGTTGGATGAAATGGTTGAACTGATAAAGGATAAATTCTCGCAACCTAGGATAAGAGACTTGCTTGTGAATCAAGGGAAGCAACGTGTTTTAATTCTAATATTTTCTAATTCAATTCTACTCGCTGTTTAATTTACAAAGATAAACAACCCCCCCCCCCCCCAATTCGTTATTGTTTTATTACTAATCTGTTATGAACGTTTGGTTGACCATTGCTCGTTGGGAGACGACCTAGGATCACTTCCTAAATACTGCATTTTTAATGTTTATTTGATTCGGGTACGGCCTCCCTAACCTACCATATCCGAGACTGGACGATTTACTTGATTGAGGCCAGGTGGGTGAGTCGGGTTCACCTCAGTGGCGATACTTGCAGCAACGACTGTAGCCATGTTGACCTCCATCATTTTTCTCATACTCATCATGGCCTCCATCATTGTGGTCATTTTCTCTTTCGTGGCCTCCATGTCGGCCTTCATCTATTCTTGTACCTCCTCTATTTCACTCATCACTCTAGCTTTGGCACGCGTTCGGTAAGGGCATCATAAAGCGTGTTCTTTCCTTTTGATTACAATGATTAAGTTCTGATTTCAAGGAAAGAATGCAATGAGCAATGCAACCAATGAGAAAATAAAATAAGCATGGATGTATGTGAATGATACATTGTTGAAGTATTGCAAATTTTATATAGGACATTCAGTAGAACATAGGGTCGAATCAATTCAAATGTTCATTAAAACAACATTTTTCATTACATCTTGTTAGAGTCAAAGTGCAATTGGAAATAAAACATGGACATCAACAGTCCCTAATTTTGTAAATTATTTAGCTCAATAATGTGTTGGTAGTAGCCAAAGAAGCTATGTAAACTCGATCCATCTTCTGCCCCAACTTTTGCAAGTTGGTTACTTCCATACTTGTCCTTGACTTGATGAAAACCTTTTCTTAAAAGCATGTGCTTGGTTCGACCCCATAATCCAAGGAATAGAAATTTTTATTGTGAATACTTTGACAACCTATCATACAGATGAATGATTAGGGCATACTTATGCTATGCATGACAAATGTAATTATGAGATCAACATAAGACGCCCGAAGAACCACCCTTTCTTAGTTAACAATGCATTAGGTACCATGTTCACGTGATTTTCAATCATTTTTCAAGAGAGATGAGTGTATAATTCCAACATGGTCTGTTTATAGCTATCATCATGGTACTCAACACATGTAACTAAGAATGTAGTGTAAATTTTCACGCTTCATTGTGACTTTCTTTTTGTTCTTTTTTTGTTTGTTTTTTTTTTTTTGGAAAATACAAGGTATAAGCAACTATGTGTTAGGATCATGCATGAGTGAACATAACATGCGAACAATGAAAATAGAATGTATGCAATTGGCAGAACAAAAGCATGCTAAATGAAGATGTATGATAATGCAATGACTTATGCAAATGCAATGCATGAATATGATAAATGATAAATGTAGGAATGATATGTCCATTATGATGCCATGAAGGAGATGCATGATGCGATCAAGGAACAAGCCAAAGTGAGTTTGCTCTGTGCCCTTAATTCAGGAACCCAATGGAAAGGATCCAATAGTCCACTTCTAGTGACAACTCCCAAGGGTACTTTCATGTAACGTTACCGGTCTCTAGAGATATCATCCTTTTAGATAATACATTGTGGTGATAGGGACTATCAACAATAATGCATCACCAAAAGAGGAAAACTGTAGATGAGGCTTCACTGTTATCAAGCGAGTCGAAGACCCAGCATGACCACAGATCAACCTCCACTCCTTATGGCTCACAAAGACCTAGGTATAAGGCCCAACATCTAAAGGTGTGTGAAAAAAGTGTAGGTGTCATGTGTGAACAGAGCAACCTAAGTATAGCACATGTCGCCTATCCTAGGGTTCAATGGCACATTTTATTTTTGCAAAAATAAATAAAGAAAAAGTCACGATAAAATTACACACTCGATGAAAATGGCTTAACTCTCTAACACGTCCATAGTGGAGTTTCCATTTGTCGTAACCTACCTCACGACGGGATGGCAAAAGCAAAATAAATAAGCCAAAGCATTTGTCTCCTAGGAAGAAAATGATTGGGAGTCGCCATCCACGTTTATTCGAGGAAAACGTTAGGAAAAAAAACAAAAAAAGGTTTGAAAATTTTGAAAGTAAGGGTTCAGGAGTTGTTTATGCATAGGGAAGGTTAGAACCCCACGCGCCCACCACAAAAGGCGGTAGCCTTTAATTGAGTGTGCACAACGTGACTTCAAAATTATTTATTTTTCCCTTTTCATATTTTCTTTTTTTGGGGGGTCGATGTACGCTTCCAGCAAGTTCACCGGATCGCACAAGTAGTATAAAATGGTAAGAACCGAGTATCGAACTCTCGGAGAACTTGTGTTATTTGGTAAGCTATTTCAGCAAATAGGTGTGATGCAAGCTCCATTGGAGCTTGTAGGCCTAGGATCTTCTTCATCAATGGATTCCTTTGCTTCTTGGAAGATGAATGGCAGCGGAATGGAGAAAGGGAGAGAGAGAGGAGACGCCACTTCAAGGAGAAGATAAGTCTAGAAGAAGCTCACCACCATAGGAGGCCATGGATAAGAGCTTGGAGGAAGAAGGAGATGAATGAAGGGAGAGGGAGAGAAGAGCACGAAATTTTGTGCTCTAAATGAGCTTTGAAATCTGAAGTTTAATATTCAAATCATCAAAGTTGAAAAAAATGCACACACATGACCTCTATTTATAGCCTAAGTGTCACACAAAATTGGAGGGAAATTCAAATTTCACTTGAATTTGAAATTGAATTTGTGGAGCCAAACTTTGGAGCCAAAATTTCACTAATTATGATTAGTGAATTTTAGTTATGGTTCAGCCCACTAATCCAAGATCAATTCCAAGATTCTCCACTAAGTGTGCTTAGGTGTCATGAGGCATGAAAAGCATGAAGGACATGCACAAAGTGTGACTATATGATGTGGCAATGGGGTGTAGTAAGCAAATGCTCACCTCCCCCTCTAAAATTTAATTGGATTGGGCTTCTACCAATTCAATTAAATTTATTTCCAACCATACACATCAAATATCCACTTAGTGCATGTGAAATTACAAAACTACCCTTAATACAAAAACTAGTCTAGGCGCCCCAAAATACAAGGGCTGAAAAATCCTATATTTCTAGGGTACCCTACCTACATTATGGAGCCCTAAATACAAGGCCCAAAAATAATGAAACCTTAATCTAATATTTACAAAGATAAGTGGGCTCGTACTTAGCCCATGGGCCCGAAATCTACCCTAAGGCTCATAAGAACCCTAGGGCCTTCTCTTGCATCTCTGGCCCAATCTACTTGGAGTTTTTCTATCCAATGCCCTTGCGGGGTAGGATTGCATCAAGGTGTCTGGTGTGTAAAGATAAGTTTGAATATGAACAGGTGTGTAAACTATCTGTGCAAAAAGGAAGAAAATCATGCAAGAGAAATGATGTGTAAAAACAAGTAGAAAACACGTTGGCCTTCCTAATAGGTGCCTGATGCTAAAAAGATATTCTCTATCTAACAATGCTGATGTGTTCCTATGGTGTCTCCTGAGATACTAAACCCCGATTCCTCATGATAGTTTAGCCTAATCCTGATCAAGCATCGTCCGTAGATTCCTCTTGTTGGACTAAACTCAACTAGGACAGCATTAAGACACACATACACAACTAAATTATCGCACCCCGATTCCTCGTGATAGTATGACAACTTAGCCCTGTACTATCAAGGACTCTAGAATCAGACCAGTTTCCACTGTTGAATGACCCTAACAAAGCATGCATCTATGTGATCAAGGTAAAAGCATACTAGAGTGAAAAGCAGATAGCATAGAGAACACACAAAACATCATTAAATAGATAGAAATATATTTACATCAGGTACCTACAGGGAAGATCCAACAGAGGATTTAGCTTTCCATAACCAGGAAGCCTTTTTTACAACAAAGAGAAAAACAAGATGAAAGATTGAAAAAATACAAGTGGTGAGGATGTCTCCTTCACCTCTAGGATCTCACAACCACTCACAAACTCATCTCAAGCTCTTAAACCGGCTCCTGCTTCAACCTATAGTCTCTGCAGATCTTCACACAGCAAAATCTCTCAAAACTCTCTAGAGCTTGGACCTTTCTCTCTCTAGAATCTCTAGACATGCAAAGCTCTGAATCCCAATCCAAACTCCCCTCACAAAATCTGATTTCTGGCTTAAATAGGTGGCCTTGTTCGTGCTCGTGCGCTTAGCGCAATTATGGACCACTTAGCGCACATTAGTAAATTTTGCCTTAGCGCATGCCTTTCTCACTTAGCGGATGGACTGAAGCGGTGTGCTTAGTGAGATGAAGCGGTGCGCTTAGCGAACCTGCACAGCTCATCTTCTTCCAGAGTCTTCCTCGCGCTTAGCCCATGTGTGTGGCGCTTAGCGAACGCTCGCTAAGCCAGCAGATTGGCTTAGCAAGAAGGTGAAAAACAACACTTTTCAAAGCTTGCCTAATTAACCTGAAATAGAGAGAAAATGATTATTAAACACACAAAATGGAAGTACTAAGTATTTATTATCTATACTTAACAGAAAATACTTATACCACTACAAAATAACCACAAATTGGAAGAGTTTGATACAATTTACACAAGTTTTATACACAAAAGTTAGTCGTATTCACCGACTAACAGTCAACAAGGGTGTTGCCCTTGCTCCTTGATGTGCCATCATTTTCTTCTATTTTCTAAACCCTTTTTGCACCATTTTAATTACTAATTGGTCTTAATTGTCAATTAATTACGCAGTTTTATTATTTGGGCTCATTTAGCTAATTTGATGTTTTTAATCTAATTTCAGGAATTAATGAAACATTGGGCTTAATCTGGATTTTGGTTGTGGACTTGAAGAGGGCAAATAAAGCAGTGCTTACCTTAGTTAAATTCTAATTAGGAAATTTCGCAATTTTATTTTATGTGGTTCAGTGTTTATTTCGTTTTGGGCCAGAGTATTGTAATAGGGCCCAATGACTTTGAGTGACTCTTTTTAAATAGCAGCCTTGGGATTCGTGAAGGCAGACTGTTAGCCTACTATTCAGAGCTTAGGGTTTAGGGTTTTGAAGTTTTTCTATTCTAATGCTACTGTTTCGTTCTTAATGCAATTTTCGATTCCCTGCTTCTAATTACAATTCCGTTCTTGTTTCTTCTTCTACTTTCATTTACGTTTCTGTTTTCATTTTCGTTTCTATCTCATTTAAGTTTCTGTTCATCTACGTTTTTGTTTCTTTACGTTTCTGCTTCATGTTTCATTTACGTTTTCTGTTTGAATCTATGGAAGGCTAAATATTCTGGTGTTGTTTCCTTCTGAGGACAAAGCCCAACTCTCTTTGTGGTTTCATTTATAATGTGGTTCTCTGGCAGTTTTCCCTTCACCAGTTAACCCAAATTCGTGAACATTAATCAGTGCACGCTTCGCGTTCGATTAATTGCCTCTGAGCCTAACTTGCGTTCATGCATAATGGACGAAGGGCTAACTGGTGTATGTGGTGTTTAGTGTGTGTTCTGTTTCAGTTTTCCTATTAAGCGCTTCCCCTGTTTCAGTTTTGGGTGTTTTGCTGTGAATAGTGTTTTGCGACGGACTTAGCGACCACTTTTGCTTGCGGCAAAACAGAGTAGTAGTAGAAATCAAGTAGAGACGGATTTTAGAGACCACCCATGCTGAATTATTTGAGATTTTTTGTTTTAGTAGCTAGAGTTGTCATTTTTGGCTGAATTTTTTTGTGGTAACTTCTTTTAATCTATATTTTGTGGGAAAAATAGCTAGAGCCTTTAGTTTGGTCAGATTTGAAAGTTCCAAAAAAGTAGCAAATTTTGTGTTTGTCGAAACTTCGAACGGCCATAACTTTTGCTCCGGTTATCAGAATCGCAATTATTATATATGTATTTAGGGTAGAAAAAATTTTCCTACGCCATGGTAGCCGGCCATAGGCCGGCTGAGGTCTCCATCGTCCAAAAATAGTGATTCTGTCAAAAGTTTTTTATTTTTCAAGTTTTATTCACTTATTTTTCTTAACCTACCATTTTTAGCTTCCATAGTTAGACTTTGAATTTTTGCATGAAATTTTTTGTGCTATCTTCTCATCATTTTATAAGGTTGCTCACAAAATTTCAAGTCATTTGGATATCATTTGAGGGTAGCTGTAGTTCAAAACTGCACCTTTATTTACATGACAAGGCAACTAGTTGTGCATGCTGAATGTAGTGTATGACTATAGGCAATCCATCTGACTTACAACCCTTTGATCCTGAGATAGATAGGACATTTCATAGATTAGTTAGGCATCATTTTATTCCTTTTGATCATCCTGAGCATTCCATTACTGGTGAATCTGTGCATTCTGTTATTGGCGATTTTGAACATCCTGATTTGGAGCATTATAATTTTGAGCATTCTGATTCTGAGCATTCTGATTTTGAACATTATGAGAACATGGCACAACCTCCACCCCATGAGAGGACTCTAAGGGAAATGGCTGCACCTGATTTGGCTGCACCTGATTTCACCTACGAAAGCTTGTGCATCCAATACCCTGATGAGGATGTCCCATATGTTCTTAAAACTGGGCTGATTCATTTGCTTCCAAATTTTCATGGCCTTGCAGGTGAAGACCCGCACAAACATTTGAAGGAATTTCATATTGTCTGCTCCACCATGAAACCCCCAGATGTCCAAGAGGACCACATATTTCTGAAGGCTTTCCCTCATTCTTTAGAGGGAGTGGCATAGGACTGGCTGTATTACCTTGCTCCAAGGTCCATCACGAGCTAGGATGACCTAAAGAGAGTATTCTTAGAAAAAAATTTCCCTGCTTCCAGGACCACAGCCATCAGGAAGGATATCTCAGGTATTAGATAACTCAGTGGAGAGAGCCTGTATGAATACTGGGAGAGATTTAAAAAACTATGTGCCAGTTGCCCTCACCATCAGATTTCAGAGCAGCTGCTTCTCCAATATTTTTATAAAGGACTCAGTAATATGGAGAGAAGTATCATAGATGCTGCCAGTGGTGGAGCCCTTGGAGACATGACTCCTGCTGAAGCCAGAAATTTAATTGAGAAGATGGCTTCCAACTCCCAGCAGTTTAGCGCCAGAAATGATGCTATAGTCATTAGAGGAGTGCATGAGGTAGCTACAAACTCAGCTGCATCATCTGAAACTAAGAAGCTTGAAGGCAAACTGGATGCATTGGTTAACTTGGTAACCCAGCTGGCCTTGAACCATAAATCTGTACCTGTTGCAAGGGTTTGTGGTTTGTGCTCCTCTGCTGACCACCATACAGACCTTTGCCCTTCCATGCAGCAACCTGGAGCAATTGAGCAGCCCGAAGCTTATGCTGCAAATATTTACAATAGACATCCTCAACCTCAGCATCAAAATCAACCACAGCAAAACAATTATGACCTCTCCAGCAACAGATACAACCCTGGATGGAGGAATCACCCTAATCTCAGATGGTCTAGCCCTCAGCAACAACAACAGCAGCCTGCTCCTTCCTTCCAAAATGCTGCTGGCCCAAGCAGACCATACATTCCTCCACCAATCCAACAACAACAACAGCCCCAGAAACAGCCAACAGTTGAGGCTCCTCCACAACCTTCCCTCGAAGAACTTGTGAGGCAAATGACTATGCAGAACATGCAGTTTCAACAAGAGACCAGAGCCTCCATTCAGAGCTTAACCAATCAGATGGGACAATTGGCTACACAATTGAATCAACAACAGTCCCAGAATTCTGACAAGCTGCCTTCCCAAGCTGTCCAAAATCCCAAAAATGTCAGTGCCATTTCATTAAGGTCAAGAAAGCAGTGTCAAGGACCTCAACTCGTAGCACCTTCCTCATCTGCAAATGAACCTGCCAAAGTTCACTCTACTCCAGAAAAAGGTGATGACAAAAGTTTACCTAACAATTTCTGTGCAGGTGAATCTTCCACTGGTAATTCTGATTTGCAGAAGCACCACATCCCTCCTCTTCCATTCCCTCCAAGAGCAGTTTCCAACAAAAAATGGAAGAGGCAGAGAAAGAGATCTTGGAAACATTCAGAAAAGTAGAGGTAAACATACCTCTGCTGGATGCAATAACGCAAATTCCAAGATATGCTAAATTCTTGAAGGAGCTGTGCACTAATAAGCGGAAGCTTAAGGGAAGTGAACGAATTAGCATGGGCAGAAATGTCTCCGCATTGATTGGTAAATCTGTTTCCCAAATTCCTGAAAAATGTAAAGATCCAAGTACATTCAGCATACCTTGTATTATAGGGAATAGTAAGTTTGACAATGCCATGCTAGATTTAAGAGCTTCTGTTAGTGTTATGCATCTGTCTATTTTTAATTCTCTATCTCTAGGTCCCTTGCAGTCAACTGATGTGGTAATTCATTTAGCTAATAGAAGTGTTGCCTACCCTGTTGGTTTCATAGAAGATGTCTTAGTTAGAGTTGGTGAACTGATTTTCCCTGTTGATTTTTATATTTTGAATATGGAAGATGGATTTTCTCAAGGATCAGTTCCCATCATTCTAGGTAGACCCTTTATGAAAACTGCTAGAACTAAGATAGATGTTTATGCAGGCACACTATCCATGGAGTTTGGTGATATAACTGTGCATTTTAATATTCTGGATGCTATGAAATACCCCTCTGAAGATCTTTTTGTATTTTGTGCTGAAATAATTGACCATGTCGTTGACGAATACATGACTGATCTTTACTCTAATCTGCATGCCTCTCACTCTTCATGCATTGAGTCTGAAATTGTACTTGATCATATGTCTGAATTTGATGCTGAAAGTGACTCTGAAAGTGACATAGATTGCATGTCTAGTGGTGGTGTTTTACCTCTTGAGATTGATTTTATAGAGTCAGATAGGACTAACCATGTTTCAGGAAGTACACATACCTCTGACTTTCTTTATGAGGTACAGGCTGAGAAACCATCCCCTTCTACCACTACCCAGCCGACCACACCAGAATTGAAGCCTCTGCCATCAAATTTAAAATACGCTTACTTGGATGATAGCAAAAGTTTTTCAATGATTATATCTGCCTCCCTTACTGATGAGGAAGAGGAGAAGTTGTTGTCTGTTCTCAAGAAGCATAAGAAGGCTACAGGCTGGACCCTGGCGGACATTCCTGGTATTAGCCCATCCACATGTATGCATCGAATAAATTTAGAGGATGGAGCTAAACCAGTAAGACAGCCACAGAGAAGACTCAGCCATGTGATTCTTGATGTAGTGAAGAAGGAGATAACCAAGCTTTTGCAAGCTGGAATCATTTATCCTATCTCCGACAGCCAATGGGTGAGTCCCGTCCAGGTAGTCCTGAAGAAGATCGGCCTCATAGTGATAAAAAATGAGAAGGAGGAGCTGATTCCTACTCGGGTGCAGAACATTTTGAGAGTCTGCATTGACTATAGGAGGTTGAACCAAGTTACCAAAAAGGACCATTTTTCCCTGCCATTCATTGACCAGATGCTTGAGCGCCTAGCAGGTAAATCTCACTTCTGTTTCCTTAATTAGGAAATTTCGCAATTTTATTTTATGTGGTTCAGTGTTTATTTCGTTTTGGGCCAGAGTATTGTAAGAGGGCCCAGTGACTTTGAGTGACCCTTTTTAAATAGCAGCCTTGGGATTCGTGAAGGCAGGCTGTTAGACTAATATTCAGAGCTTAGGGTTTAGGGTTTTGAAGTTTTTCTGTTCTAATGCTACTGTTTCGTTCTTAATGCAATTTTCGATTCCCTGCTTCTAATTACAATTTCGTTCTTGTTTCTTCTTCTACTTTCATTTACGTTTCTGTTTTCATTTTCGTTTCTGTCTCATTTAAGTTTCTGTTCATCTACGTTTTTGTTTCTTTACGTTTCTGCTTCATGTTTCATTTACGTTTTCTGTTTGAATCTATGGAAGGCTAAATATTCTGGTGTTGTTTCCTTCTGAGGACGAAGCCCAACTCTCTTTGTGGTTTCGTTTATAATGTGGTTCCCTGGCATTTTTCCCTTCACCAGTTAACCCAAATTCGTGAACATTAATCAGTGCATGCTTCGTGTTCGATTAATTGCCTCTGAGCCTAACTTGCATTCATGCTTAATGGACGAAGGGCTAACTGGTGTATGTGGTGCCTAATCACGTATTGGCAACCCTAAGTTGATTTTCGCTTAGTAAATTGAAATAGGGTTGGATTAAGTGGTTAACCGTTAGGGACGAATTCTCCATAACCCAGGATAAGAGAATGGCTTCTGAATCAGAGGAAACAACCCATTCTTAATATTATTAGTTTCGTATTCCAGTTTACTTGTTCTGCTCCTTAAATCACAAAACAAACAACCCCCCCCCCAATCGTTACTGCTACTGCAAGTATATTATGAACATTTGGTTTATCATTGCTCGTTGGGAAACGACCAAGGATCACTTCCTAGTTACTGCATTATCATGTTTATTTGATTCGGGTACGACCTCGATCACTCCTATGTATCCTCAGGTGCGATGAGGAATTCAGACCTACGTAGTTCTTTAAGTCTGAATGTTTGTGCGTTAAATTGATTTTATGTTTTTTTTTAAGATTTATTTTATTTGCGAACAAAGATTCGTTAAGGCTTTGGACCTTGAAACGATCTCAAGTGATATTTGATAAAAGAAGTTTGGTTATGAGTTGGTTTCTTTATTTTGGTTTTGTTTATTAACTTTCAATCTTTTTAAATATAATTTTACGGCACTAGTGATCGGTTAGGATTAAACTTTATAAATAAAAACGATATCATTGATGCTAAATGGAGAAGATGAATGTGCACATAATAACAGAGGGGACCCCTAAGGGTACATAGATTACATTCAACCCTTGAAGAAAAACTAACCGACTATTGCATGAGGGACACAGAATAAGAAAACGATGTAGGGAATTATCACGGTCGTGATTCGATAGCGCCTCGGCTTTGTTTCTTCTTCTTTCTTCTTCTTTTTTCTCTCTTCTTCTTCTCTCTCAATTCACTCAATTTTCTCAAGTGCTGAACCTTCTCCTTAAAACCCCCCTAGCATGCCTATTTATAGGAAAAAAGCCAATTTGGGGCGGTTGAAGCTCACCCAGGTGAGCTGATGCTTACCCCAAAAGGAATGAGCTCGCCCAGGCGAGCTAGTTTCTTAGGTATGAAGCGACTTGATGGCCAAGGCGAGCCAGATGCTAGCCTGGGCGAGCTAGGGTCTAGAAAAATCCAAAAAAAAAGTTTGTTTTGCCCCCTTCCTTGGTATCCTTTTGTATTCTTAATCAAAACACTAAGTGATTCCTTGCTTTGTGCTGCAACTGGTGTCCAACACCGTAATTTGACTAGCAAGAATCAAAATATCAGCGAATGATATTCTTCAGACGAAATTAGAGTTTGATAGGTGGTTAGGATAAGAAAAGATAAGATATGATATATCAATAGGATAAGAACATGATAGGATAAGAATAGGATAAGCCTTAATCCTATCCAATGTTTGGTGTGCACTATGATATGAACTAAATAACGATAGGGGGTGGCGATGGCAACAATGATGGCAATGATAGTGGTGGTGGTAGTTGCGGTGACGACAATGGTGGTAACAATGATGACAATAGTAGTAATGATGGTGACGGTGTCAGTAATAGTGGTGGTTTCGGTGGCGACAATGATAGTGGTGGAGGTGGTGGTAGTGATTGTGGTAATGGTGGCTGTTGCGGTGGTGACAATGGCAATGGTGGGGGTGATTGTGACAGCGAAAATGGCAGGGAGTTGTGGCAGTAACGGTGGTGGTGGTTGTTATGGCGACGATAATCCTGGTGGCTATCATGGACATGGTGGAGGAAACAATGGTGGGAATGGTGTCAGCAATAGTGGTGACGATGATTCTTATAGCAACAATGGTGGTTGTGGTGACAATAGTTGAGTGGTGGTGACAATGGTTGATGCAAGCCTACCCCCCAAGGGCATTGGATAGAAGACTCCAAGAAGATTAGGCCAGAGATGCAAAAGAAGGTCCTAGGGTTCTCATGAGCCTTAGAGTAGATTTCAGGCCCATGAGCTAAGTATGAGCCAACTTATCGTTGTACGTATTAGATTAAGGTTTCATTATTTTTGGGCCTTGTATTTAGGGCTCCATAATGTAGGTAGGGTACCCTAGAAACGTAGGATTTTTCAGCCCTTGTATTTTAGGGCACCTAAACTAGTTTTTATATTAGGGGTAGTTTTGTAATTTCATATGCATTAAGTGAATATTTGATGTGTGTGTTAAGAAATTAATTTGATTGAATTGGGAAAAGCCCAATCCAATTAAATTTTAGAGGGGAAGGTGAGCATTTGCTTGCTATACCTCATTGCCACATCATATAGTAACACTTTGTGCATGTCCTTCATGTTTTACATGTCTCATGACACCTAAGCACACTTAGTGGAGAATCTTGGACTTCTTCTTGGATTAGTGGGTTGAACCATAGCTAAAATTCACTAATCACAATTAGTGAAATTTTGGCTCCAAAATTTGGCTCCACAAATTCAAATTCAAATTCAAGTGAAATTTGAATAGGAATTCAAATTTCCCTCCAATTTTGTGTGACACTTAGGATATAAATAGAGACCATGTGTGTGCATTTTTTCAACTTTGATCATTTGAGAATTACACTTCAAAGTTCAGACCTCATTTGAGGCACAAAATTTCGTGCTCCTTCTCTCCCTCTCCCTCTACTCACTTCTTCTACCTTCAAGCTCTTATCCATTGCTTCCTATGGTGGTGAACTTCTTCTTGACTCATCTTCTCCTTGAAGTGGTGTCTCCAATCATCTTTCTTCCTTCTCCCTTCCACTGCCATCAAACTTCAAGAAGCAAAGGACTCCATTGATGAAGAAGATCCAAGGCCTACAAGCTCCACATAGAGCTACATCATGTGGTATCAAGAGCATCTTCGTCTAGGTGATGTTCTTTTGCTTCCTCTATCTTTTTGTTCTTGCATTTCTATGGTTCAAATTTTATAGATCTACTTTTGAATCATGTTTTTGTGTTGATTTTAGGTTCTATCATTTTTCAGTCATGATCTTCTTGTGCTGAACCTTTAGATCTAAATTTTCTTTCAAAATATTGATTAGAAAAAAAAACACAAAAATCTAAGTGTAAATCACTTAATCCAGGTTGTCTTAGAGTCATGTTTAGTCATAATAATTGTCACATTATGTTCTAAGTTTGTGTCAAATTTTAATTTTGTTGATTGAATTCTAGATACATTTGTTAATGTATTCTTGTCATTCTTAGACTATCTTTTGAATTTTGAGTCTAATTCATGCATGTTATTTAGTTCATAACATGTTCTAAATCAATTCCTAGAAGTAGTCTTGTTGTTGAACTTTTTTTTGTTTTCTAAGTTTCCTACATGATGCCTATGAAGAAGTCGAGTTGTGGTACTGAGTTGTGGATGGATTTGTGAATCAAAATAAGTCTTAAGCTCTCTTGAATTGTGTTATTCAAGAAAATTGAGCATAAGCAAACACAAATTGTAACTATCCAATCCTTAAACAACATAAACACTACTCTTGATTTCTAGGTTGAAATCACTGGTGCTGACAGCTTGAACATATGAAATTTTAAAAATTACTGGGAATTGGTCACTGCGAATTTTGAGCTGAAAATTTTACTGAATTTTCTAGACATCTGGAAAAAAATTATAAAAAAGAACCAAGTGATTTGGGTAAAAGGGACAAATAATAAAAATCACACAAGTTGGCAAGAAAATTAGTGTCTAGGAAAAAAAAGTGAAAGGGAAGTATGCTTGTTGTTTTGGTTCGAAATTCGTTCTATAATTGGTGGCTATTTTATACCAATCTTAGTTCTGAAATTTCAATTGAAAATTAGAGTGAAAATAATTTCCAAAACTAGAGATTTCTTGAGTCTTATTTTTTTTTACTCTACTCTAGAGCCATTCTAGTTTTCTCTTTGAGTCCTAGCTTGCTTTTATGTGCTTTTCATTACTTTAATTGATGAATAATCCTTGAAAATTTGCCTTGTTAAAACTATATTGGTTTAGCTTTCATTTCATTTTTTTGGTCTTTGGTTATTGCTTGTCTCTTTGTTTCCTTGTTTGTGAGTTGCTATATAGGGAATTGAAAAGTAGGATTAGTGTCATCCCTTGAAGAATTTGAGTCAAGAAGCAAGGGGCCAACCACCTTAAGAGCTATTGGACTAAGAAGCACTCCAAATTTAGTGAATCACCAAAGGGAGAACAACCACCAAAATTGAGGATCGTTGTGTAATTTTGTAATTGGCAATTTACTTACCTTCGTTGCTTTCAAATTTTGTAACAAAAAGGCCTTCCATTGAAAATGTGTTGGGAGCCTCCAATAGGTTACCAAACTTCCATTTGTTTGTAATAATATTAGGCAATTTTCCCTTAGGATAGTGAGTGTTTTTTTTGGGAACCTTAAATGTGGTCATCCAAACACTCTTAGGATCCGCCTAGTTTACATTTCTTGCACTTTAATTTCTTGCTTACTGTCATAGCTTATTTTCTTTACTAGTCATGCCTAGTTTATCTTGTTATTGCATAATACTTTCTTCTTGCTTATCACACTTATTTTGAGTTCTTTTGGAACCCTAGCTTTTACCTTTTTGCAAACCCCCAACAAGAAAGAACCACAACTTAGGAACCAACATGAGTCACCATTCATCTAGTGTTAATGGTGAGGGTACTAGTCATAAGGACCCTCTATCTAGAATCTTAGATCGGTTGAGTTCCCTTAAGTTATGGAAAGAAAAACTAGAAATAAAAGAAAAAGGAAAGGAGAGGGTAGAAATAAATCAAGATGAGAGGGAAAAAATAAGGGAAGAAGAAAGAAGGAAAATACTAAAAGAGTTTAGAAAAGAAAAACATGCCACCTATAGTAGTCAAGACTCTTGTAAGAGCCTAAGTGAAGAACTTCGTGACTATTATGAAGGAAGGAATAGGTCACATCTTAGACCTCACTCCCATAGGAGAGAAAAGGAAAGAAAGCCTCAAGAGGCTAACATTAACCTCCCATACTTCCATGGGAAGGACAATGTAGAGGCTTACTTAGATTGGGAAATAAGGGTAGAGCAACAACTTAATAGAAAGTCTACTTTAAAATCATATGGCTCTCACTCTTATCCAAAGAAAGACCAAGGTCTAGGCATCTTAGGGGCAACACCTTCTAAGCCCAAAGATGATAAGGGGAAGACAATAGAAAAGCAACCCCCTAAGCCTAGTATGCAAGAGAAGACTAGCTCTATAAAGTGCTTTAAATGTCTTGGAAGAGGACACATTACTTCTCAATGCCCCACCAAGAGAAACCATGATTATGAGGGGCCAAGACATTTATAGTAGCCAAGATGAGGCTACTACTTCACCTTCCTCTAGTGAAAGTGAAGAAGCAAAAGGGGAAGAATCTAGTGAAGAAATATACCCCCGAGAAGAAGGACAACCATTAATGGTTAATGAGGAGTGTAAGGAGGTAAGTGTCTCCTCCAAGAGGTTATCTAAGAAGGAAAGTCATTTTGCAATAAAGACAAACATTAAAGAAACTTCCCCTCTTAGACAACCTCCACATTTTCTCCTTTGTAAAAAGACAGTTGTTAGCATTGCCACACCTCTTGGGCTTGAGGTTATTCCTCAAGTAAAGAAGTTGTTGGATGAGGGTTTGGTTCGTAAGAGCTTAAATCCTTGTGTTTTGTTGGTGCCCAAAATAGGTATTATTAGGCACCAAATCCCTAAAATAGGTGGTATGATGAATGTGTTGAGTGGTGCAACCCTCTTTTGTAAAATTACTCATGCACCCAACATCTTCATGATTTGTGTACATAGGGACTCATTAGGTAGGTTTGTTCTTATTTTTAGTTTCAATACAAACTTAGGTGGTCATATGGGACACCTTAGGTTTGTCGTACTTTTTGGTAGGAATAATCAACATGAAAGTATAGAAAAAGGTATCTTTTATTGCATTATTTTCCTTAATTTTTTAAATAGTGATCAAGGGGTTCCCTCGAACCCTAAGAGAATAAAAGTCATTCCTGAGTGGCCCACTCCACCAAGTATAAGGAAAATTTGGGGCTTCCATGACTTAACAAAATTTTACAAAAGGTTTGTCCCATATTTTTCTATACTTATAGCATCACTCATTGAGTTGGTGAGGAACCATGTTCCTTCATGGGAAGATGCCCAGGAAATGGGTTTTCAGACCTTACCTTACTCCAACATACCAAACACCAGTAATATATATGTTTTTATTCTTATTATAGGTGTTGATGGAAGAAGCCCAGAGTTTCAAGAACCTCTGGATTTGAGGTCAAATCCTTTTCAAGGGAGAGAGAATGATGAAATCTTACCCCCCCAAGGGCATTGGATAGAAGACTCCAAGAAGATTGGGCCAGAGATGCAAGAGAAGGCCCTATGGTTCTCATGAGCCTTAGGGTAGATTTCAGGCCCATGGGCTAAGTATGAGCCAACTTATCTTTGTACATATTAGATTAAGGTTTCATTATTTTTGGGCCTTGTATTTAGGGCTCCATAATGTAGGTAGGATACCCTAGTAATGTAGGATTTTTCAGCCCTTGTATTTTAGGGCACCTAGACTAGTTTTTGTATTAGGGGTAGTTTTGTAATTTCATATGCATTAAGTGAATATTTGATGTGTGTGTTAAGAAAAAAATTTAATTGAATTGGGAGAAGCCCAATCCAATTAAATTGTAGAGGGGGAGGTGAGCATTTGCTTGCTACACCCCATTGCCACTTCATATAGTCACACTTTGTGCATGTCCTTCATGTTTTACATGTCTCATGACACCTAAGCACACTTAGTGGAGAATCTTGGACTTCATCTTGGATTAGTGGGTTGAACCATAGCTAAAATTCACTAATAACAATTAGTGAAATTTTGGCTCCACAAATTCAATTTCAAATTCAAGTGAAATTTGAATAGAAATTCAAATTTCCCTCCAATTTTGTGACATTTAGGCTATAAATAGAGACCATGTGTGTGCATTTTTTCAACTTTGAATCTTTGAGAATTACACTTCAATTTTCATACCTTATTTGAGGCACAAAATTTCGTGCTCCTTCTCTCCCTCTCCCTCCACTCACTTCTCCTACCCTCAAGCTCTTATCCATGGCTTCCTATGATGGCGAGCTTCTTCTTGACTCATTTTCTCCTTGAAGTGGCATCTCCAATCATCTTTCTTCCTTCTCCCTTCCACTGCCATTGAACTTCAAGAAGCAAAGGACTCCATTGATGAAGAAGATCCAAGGCCTACAAGCTCTACATGGAGCTACGCCAATTGTAACACCCTGAAATGTTATTAATTATAAATCGATGTTTGATTGTGTTTAGCTTGTTGTTTGAATATATGTTTGACTTGAATGATTTGAGGTATAACTTGAATTAGTCATGTGTGAATTTCTTGATGTGGATGTTGAGTTATGTGGAGTTTTGTTGAGCTAAGTTGAGATTATGAGATTTTAGATTTTTGCCTAAACCTAGTTCCGTAAAATCAAGATCCCGGATTCGTTAACCGTTGGATCATCTTCAAATTTGTCCGGAGCTTCCTAAGACATGTGTTCCACAGTCTAACTGTTGGGATTTTGAAAATAACAACTTTGGATCTCTCACTAAGTGCGAATGGCGCGCTAAGCGCAATTCCAATAGAGAGGGAATGGCGCTGAGCGCCCAGAGGTGCGCTAAGTCCAATTCCAATAGAAAAGGGAATGGCGATGAGTGCCCAGAGGTGCGCTAGGCGCGATTTGCAGGTTATAAATACGTTTTCAACGTGAAAAACATGATTTTTTCACTCTCTTCTTCTCCAAAACGCCACCCAAACACTAAAACCTCATTTTTCACCACCCAAGACCACCGGTGGCCGCCATGAGCCGCCGTTGCTTGCCGTTGAACCCCCACACCAAGAGGAACACTTTAATCAGAGCGGAATCCTCAGAATCCTCCTCAAGGATTCGGTGGAGAAAATCCCTCAATCCTTCATTTCAAAGTTTCTCTGAGGTAATCTTGACTTCAAAACCTTCTCCTAGCTAGTTTGAGTTCCTCTTAGTGTCTTTTATGTGTTGGGTACTGTAATAAGGTGTTTTTACACTTCCTTTGAAAAACCCTAGAGAATGAGACATTGTAAAAGTTATCTTTTTATAACATTGAGGTTATTTTTGCGGCATTCACTGAACCCCGGTCACATTGGCGTGATCGGAATTTCAAAATGATGTTTACATTTATAGAATCTGAAACACCCCTCAACCCTTTATGTTTTGACAAGAGTATTTGACCCCGAATGTTGCCTTTGACCTTGTTTTTGAAATCCATACTAAATTCCCTTCGTTTTGGCATAATAGAGACTTGTGTTGGACCGACAAGTGTGAACGAGAGAGAGACCTCTAAGTGACGCAAAGAGGAACCGACGGGGAGCTCACAATAGGTGAGGGGAGTTTATTGAAATTCTGATACCAATGCCAGATGTCGTACAGGATGTCACGACATCACGCTTCAGAACATGCAGATTATATTTGAGAGTATGAACAGATTAAACAGGTAAATAACACAAGAGAATTGTTAACCCAGTTCGGTGCAACGTCACCTACATCTGGGGGCTACCAAGCCAGGGAGGAAATCCACTAAAATAGTGTTAGTTCGAAGATCTAACAGCCACTGTTTACAACCTTCTCACCTAACCACTACCCGTGCAATCTCTACCTAAGAGCCACTCTTAGATATGAGAACCCCTCTCACTCCCTCTCAATCACTCTCCCGTGTTTACAAATAAATCAAAGACACACCAGAGATTGCTCTCTGAACAAAAGAGATCAACTCTACACACTCAGGTCCAACACTTGATGTTAGGGTAACATCAAGGTGGCTCACAAAACACTCAAGTCCCAAAACTCACAAAATAACTCTTCAATCTCGGACTTGGTCCTCAACCCCGTGCAGCCTTCATGTTTATATAGCAGTGTGCGTATCTGGGCTGCAACAACTTGTGCTGGAGGAGATCTATCATTCTCCTGAAAAATCTGCACTTTAAAGAACTAAAAGATACAGTTTGATCTTTTAGTTTTTATCTTTAATCTTTAATCCCTGAACGAACTCTTCTAGTTTGTAATTCGAACTTTAATTATCTTTTAATTCGTTCCTAAAGATAGATCGTCTAATCTGTTGCTAACTGCACAATAATCTGTTAAAGATATAACAGATTTATGTGTCCAGTATTTTCGGGCAAGATGTCCTGGACATCGTATCCGACATCGTGGATCCTGCAGCTTCAATTCTTTTATCTTGCCTTGTGCATTGTGCAGCAACTCCAGTATTTTCGGGCAGGATGTCCTGGACATTGTATCCGACATCGTGGATCCTGCAGCTTCAATTCTTCACTTGACACTTTATCTTGCCTTGTGCATTGTGCAGCCCGATCTTATTCCTTGACATAAGGTTGGACATCATGTGCAGCAACTCCAGCTTTCCTTCATTGTCTAAGTGCTTATGTTTTAACAAAATCTTAGCCAATCTTTTAAAACTCAGTAGAGCTAAGCACTAACAATCTCCCCCTTTGGCAAATTTTGTCTAAAACATACTTAGACTCTTCCTGAGCAGGTACGAGCAGTTATGCAAGTGGGATCAGCAACTTTCATTATCAGAGTAATCAAGCACAGCGGTATCTGTAGTGGCGACAGCAAAATTCTGCAAGTTGCAAGTCGTTTCCAGGATGTCAGGACATCTCACGTGACATCAGCTTTCTGCTCCCCCTGTCTCCATGCTCCTACTGCTGTAAAGCAGTTCACTGCAACATCTTCTATCAGCTACTAGTCTTTTCCAGGATGTCAAGACATCTCATGTGACATCAGTCATCATCAGCAGCAGCAGTCTCCCCCTCAAAATCATATACATACAACTCCCCCTCAAAATCATGAATCATGCATACATCGTATCCTACTTCTCAAAATCACAAATCATGCACAACATACTACTAATCATGCATATAATAATACCATTACTCCCCCTTTTTAGACAGAATTTGACAAAAGTAGAATGCATGAACTTAAGGTGCAAATATTACAGACCAATAGTAAACCATTGTTCAAAGGGACATGCCCCTATAGCTAGTAAGAGTAAAAAGCAAAAATAAAGGTCTGATGGTCATGGGGTGGCTTCAGAATCATCATCATCTGATTCAGTATCCTCTGCTGCATCTTCCTCTTCCTCAGCTGCTTCTTCTTCTTCCTCAGCTGCTTCACCATCTTCCTCAGCTGCTTCACCATCATCAATGCCACTGTTTGAGAGTCTTTTGATCAGGCGTTCCAGCTCCATCTTCTTCTCTGTGGTGGCTTTGATGGTTGCTTCCAGCACCTTGCATGTGTCCTTGAGTTCAGCAATCAAAGCATCCTTGGACACAGCACCTGAAGCAGCAGCTTTCCCTGATGTCGAGACAATGTCTGGGACATGTGTCCCCTCAAACAGTTTGTAATGCAGGGATAGAGGAGATTCTCTCTTCATCACAGAGTCAGTGTAGTTTAAAATATTGGGATGTTGACTCAACATAATGCCACACAATACAGTTGGGAAGGCAATGGGTAATTTGACAGCAAAAGATTCTGAATGCTTAACAGTTTGATCAAAAATATAGTTTCCAAAATTAAATTTGGACTTGGTTCCAACAGCATACAGAAATTTACCCAAACCTGTGGCAACAGTGGAAGTATGATTGGTGGGTACCCAGTTTGCAGCGCCAATCCTATGCAGGATTGCATACTTCACACTTAGCTTCCCTGCAGAAAGCTTCCCTTTCTTTGGCCAATGCTGGACCTGTTTGGCAGTGATTTCCTTGGCAATTTGATGCTCAGAGACAGTAATATCCACCACTCCATCTGTTGGTCTGCCCAGGTATTTGTTGATTACAGCAGGGGAGAATCTAACACACTTTCCTCTGACAAACACTTTCTGATACTCATCACTCTTTCTGTTTGTTATGTCAGAGGGAATGTTGACAATGAATTCCCTGACTAGGCTTTCATAACAATCTCCCAACTTGGTGACTGTTTTCAGCAGTCCAGCAGCCTTGATGAGGTCCATGATCTCCTTGCAATCCAAGGCATCTCTTCCCAGTTCTCTTTCCAAGGCAAGTCTGCGTTGATACACAAATTTCCACCTTTCAACATTGCCAATGGAGTGGAAAGAGATGTTGTCCAATGGTGCATCAGGGACATTTCCAGGCACCTTTTTCCCTGATGTCTTGGCCCTCTTGATGTCGGGAACATCTGGTTCGACATCATCATCAGAATCAGATGAGGAAATTTCTTTCCTCTTCTTGGAAGGGATTGCAACTTTGCTCCTTCTGGATGTGGTAGGAGTGATTGGAGTGCTCTTCTTCTGTGCCATAGTTTTGATTCGTCCAGACCTCTTAATGGGGGTTTTACCCTTTCGGCTTTGTAATCTTTCTGCGATGCCAGGTGCCAACTTGTTGGCAAGGGGTTCCTCATCAGATTCTACTTCTTCCAGGTCAATGAGGTCACCTGGAGCAGGTTCTGGTGCCCTTGGTGCAGGGGTCTCCTCTGTGGCTTGATCATCTTCCTCTGTTGATTCCTCTTTACTGGATGAAGAGAGGACTTCAGCATTTGGGGCGGAAGATGTTGGAACATCTTTATCAACATCAGGCACAGAAACATTTGGGGTGGAAGATGTTGGAACATCTTCATCAGCATCAGGGACAGAAGCATTTTTCAAAATGCTACTCACAATACTGCGGATCTTCTTGTCCATCTCCGTGTCTACTTCCCTAGGACTTGTTGCAAGGCTAGGGTTTTCAGAAATCTTCACACCCTGTTGTCGTTTGGGGACCAGTTTTTCAGGAACAGGGGCTGAACCAGGAATCATTTGTATGGGCTGGATATTGAATTCAGGTCGTTCCTGGTTTGATGGTGCTTTGGTGGATGATGGAGATGATGGTACAGAGGTTGAACCAGGAGCTGAAGTTTCTTTTGGTGAGGTAGCCATGGAAGTGCAGAGCCTTTGGAATGATTTCGTAAATTTCTGAGAGCTGTTGGGGAATGCTGAAAACGAGATTACCACGAAAATATAAGTTTGAATGAGGAATGTAGAGGGACGTGTGAAGCAACGGTCGAATTTGTTTTGGCTCAGTAGTGAACGTGCTATTAATGTTAAGTGAGACGTTTGAGCACGTTCAGATAGCAGTAGCTGCTATAATTCCTCTAGCAGACAAATGCCCAGCTTGCCCCTCAGTTTTTCAAACTGTTTTGCATCCAATGCCTTTGTGAAAATATCTGCTATTTGTTCCTCAGTGTCAACATGCTCCAGTGTGATAACTTTATCATCAACAAGCTCTCTAATATAGTGATGTCTAATGTCAATGTGCTTGGTTCTGCTGTGTTGAACAGGATTTTTAGAAATATTAATAGCACTCAAGTTGTCACAGTACAATGTCATGACATCTTGTTCGACATTGTACTCCTTGAGCATCTGCTTCATCCAAACTAGTTGTGAACAGCTGCTTCCTGCTGCAATATACTCTGCTTCTGCAGTAGATAGGGACACACAGTTCTGCTTCTTGCTGAACCATGAAATAAGATTGGTTCCCAAATAGAAACATCCACCAGAAGTGCTTTTTCTGTCATCTGCACTTCCAGCCCAGTCAGCATCACAATACCCAACCAGCATTGAATCTGAACAATGACAGTACATAATCCCATAGTCACTGGTGCCATTTACATATTTCAGAATTCTCTTTACTTGAGTCAAGTGACTTATCTTAGGATTGGCTTGATATCTTGCACAAACACCTACTGCATAGGTGATGTCGGGTCTGCTAGCTGTTAAATATAGTAAGCTCCCAATCATGCTTCTCTACAGACTTTGATCAACACTGGTCCCAGCTTCATCTTTTGACAGCTTCAAGTGAGTAGGTGCAGGTGTTCTTTTATGGCTGGCATTTTCCATTCCAAACTTCTTGACAATGTTCTTTGCATACTTGCTTTGTGAGAGGAATATGGAGTCTTCCATCTGCTTCACTTGGAGTCCCAGAAAATAAGTCAGCTCTCCAACAAGACTCATCTCGAATTCAGATTGCATCTGTTGGACAAAATGTCGAAGCATCTCATTCGACATCCCTCCAAACACAATGTCATCAACATATATCTGTGCTATCATCAAGTTATCAGCATCTTGTTTGACAAAGAGAGTCTTGTCAATTCCTCCCTTCCTATACCCTTGCTGAGTAAGGAACTCTGTTAGCCTTTCATACCAAGCTCTTGGAGCTTGCTTCAATCCATAGAGAGCCTTCTTGAGCCTGTATACATGATCTGGATGAGTTGGATCTACAAATCCCTTTGGCTGCTCCACATAGGCTTCTTCATTCAGGTATCCATTCAGAAACGCGCTCTTCACATCCATCTGGTACAGCTTGAATTTGAGGATGCACGCTACACCAAGTAACAATCTGATGGACTCAAGTCTAGCAACTGGGGCAAAAGTTTCATCAAAGTCTACACCTTCAATCTGAGTGTAGCCTTGAGCAACAAGTCTGGCCTTGTTTCTGGTTATAACACCTTCTTCATTGGTTTTGTTCTTGAAGATCCACTTGGTGCCAATCACATTAGTTCCCTCGGGTCTAGGAACTAGCTCCCAGACTTCATTCCTTTTGAATTGCTCCAATTCTTCTTGCATAGCATTGATCCAGAACTCATCAGTCAGTGCCTCTTTCACATTCTTGGGCTCAATTTTGGAGACAAAGCATGAATTGGAGACAATCTCAATCTCCCTTGATCTTGTAGTGACCCCTCTGTTTGGATCTCCTATAATCAGCTCCTTGGGGTGCATCTTCTGGATTCTAATGGAGGGTCTCTTGTCAGGTTGGTTGATGTTTGGTTCATCTGTAGCAGAATCAGAGTTTTCTGCATTTTCTGCACTTTTAGTTGTATCTGCTACATTGTCACCCGATGTTCTGACATCTTCTTCGACATCCTTCTTTCTTGCTGGAGTTAGATCATCAACAACCACATTGATGGATTCCATCACAGTTCTGGTTCTGGAATTGAATACTCTATATGCTCTGCTGTTTGTAGAGTATCCCAAGAATATCCCTGCATCACTCTTGGGATCCATCTTTCTCCTTTGCTCTCTATCTGCCAAAATGTAACATGGACTTCCAAAGATGTGGAAGTGCTTGACAGTTGGCTTCCTCCCTTTCCAGATTTCATACAGTGTGGTTGGAGTCCCTCTTCTAAGTGTGACTCTGTTGTGGATGTAGCATGCTGTGTTCATGGCTTCAGCCCAGAGATTATAGGGAAGTTCTTTGGCATGAAGCATGACCCTAGCAGCCTCTTGCAAAATCCTGTTTTTCCTTTCAACTATGCCATTTTGTTGTGGTGTAATGGCTGCAGAGAACTCATGAATGATGCCTTCAGATGTGCAGTATTCAGTAAACTTGCTGTTTTCAAACTCTCTGCCATGGTCACTCCTGATTCTCTTGATGACACAGTCTTTTTCTCTTTGAAGTCTTAGACTCAACTCCTTGAGTACTTCAAAGGTGTCTGATTTTTCTCTGATAAAGTAGACCCAGGTAAATCTGGAGAAATCATCCACAACAACATAGGCATACCTCTTTCCTCCAAGGCTTTCAACTTGCATAGGCCCCATCAAGTCCATCTGATGTTGAAGCTTCTGGTGGGACATCTTGACTTGCTTTCCAATCTGACATTCACCACAGATTCTGCCTTCTTCTATTTTCAGATTGGGAATGCCTCTAACAGCACCTTTGTCAATGATTTTCTTCATGCCTCTTAAGTGCAGATGTCCAAATCTTTGATGCCATATATTGACTTCATCTTCTTTGGAGACTAGACATGTGGAGGAGTAATTGGTTTCTTGAGGTGTCCATAGGTAACAGTTGTCCTTTGATCTGCTGCCCTTCATTAGGACTTCACTCTTCTCATTTGTCACCAAGCATTCTGACTTTGTGAAGTTTACATTGAGTCCTTCATCACACAACTGACTGATGCTGATCAAGTTCGCAGTCAGTCCCTTCACCAGCAGTACTTTGTTCAGACTAGGAAGTCCTTCATGGACTAGCTTTCCCATTCCAGTGATCTTTCCTTTAGAGCCATCTCCAAATGTCACATAGCTAATGGAGCAAGGTTCAATGTTCACCAGGAATTCTTTAACTCCTGTCATGTGTCTGGAACAGCCGCTATCCAGGTACCAATCTTCCTTAGCTGATGCTCTAAGTGAAGTATGAACAACAAGACTAACAGTCTTGTGTTTTGGAACCCACATCATCTTCCTTCCACTACTGCTTCTTTGAGTTCCATGATGTGGATGGCCATGTAAATGATAGCAAAAGGGCTTTATGTGACCATACTTGCCACAGTAGTGACACCTCCACTTCTTTCTTTTGCTCCTTTTCTGCTGCGTTCCATGATGTCGAGACCGATGTTGTGACATCGTGGCTCCAGTGCTGTTTTTGGCAGGAACAAATTCTGTCATGGTTGTTCTGCCAGCAGATTTATGATTAAATCCAAGTCCTCTCTGGTTTCCAATATTCTTTCCAAGCTGTAGCACCTCATCAAGCGTATCTGAGCCTTTATTCAGCATCTTTATTGATTTTGTCATGTTTTCCAGTTTAGAGTTCAGAAAACCAACTTCTCCTTTAAGCTCAGAGATCTCCTCTTCATGTGCCTCCTTCTCAGCCTCCAGATTTGCAATGACCTTCTTCAGTTGTGCTTCTTGCTGAAGAATCTTCTCACTTTTGATGCATAGTTCTCTATAGGATGTAGCAAGCTCATCAAACGTGATTTCACTATCTGTATCACTTGAATCTTCAGCAGATTCAAATCTCCCAGTGAGTGCATTCACATCTCTGTCAGAATCACTTTCTTGTTCACTCTCTGTATCATCAGACCGACATACAGAAAGTCCTTTCCTCTGCTTCTTGAGGTGAGTGGGACATTCAGCTTTGATGTGTCCATAGCCTTCACACCCATGGCATTGAACTCCTTTGCTGTGACTGGGCTTTTCATCTGACCTTTTCTGGTATTCACTACCTTTCCTGATGTCGAAAGGGATGTTCCGGACATGTGGTTTCTGCCTCCTGTCCATTCTGTTCATCACTTTGTTGAACTGTTTTCCAAGGAGCACAACTGCGTTAGTCAGACCTTCATCAGTATCCAGGTCATACTCATCTTCTTCTCCTTCATCATTGGACACGAACGCCAGATTCTTGCTCTTCTTTTCAGTCCTATCCGAGAGTCCTAGCTCAAAGGTTTGAAGGGAACCAATGAGTTCATCTACTCTCATGTTGCAAATGTCTTGGGCCTCCTCTATTGCAGTGACTTTCATGTCAAATCTCTTAGGCAAAGATCTGAGGATCTTTCTCACCAGCTTTTCATCTGTCATTCTTTCTCCCAAGGCAGTGCAAGCATTGGCAATTTCAAGAATGTTCATGTGGAAGTCATGAATACACTCTTCCTCCTTCATCTTCAGATTTTCGAATTTTGTGGCCAATAGTTGCAATCTGGACATCTTCACTTTGGAGGTTCCTTCATGAGTGGTTTTCAGGATCTCCCATGCATCCTTGGCCACTGTGCATGTGTTGATCAGTCTGAAGATATTCTTGTCAACTCCATTGAATAGAGCATTCAAAGCTTTGGAGTTTCCAAGTGCCAATTCGTCTTCTTCTTTTGTCCAGTCTTCTTCTGGCTTCAATTCATTAGTGGGCTTTCCTTCTGTGTCCAGCATCTAGGGATGTTCCCAGCCTTTGATGACAGCTTTCCAGGTTCTGCTATCCAGTGATTTGAGGAAGGCCACCATCCTTGCTTTCCAGTATTCATAGTTGGTTCCATCCAGAATTGGTGGTCTGTTCACTGGTCCTCCTTCTTTCTCCATGTTCATCAGAATTTATCTCCCTAGATCTCACTCAGTGATTTCGAGTGCCCGCTCTGATACCAATTGAAATTCTGATACCAATGCCAGATGTCGTACAGGATGTCACGACATCACGCTTCAGAACATGCAGATTATATTTGAGAGTATGAACAGATTAAACAGGTAAATAACACAAGAGAATTGTTAACCCAGTTCGGTGCAACGTCACCTACATCTGGGGGCTACCAAGCCAGGGAGGAAATCCACTAAAATAGTGTTAGTTCGAAGATCTAACAGCCACTGTTTACAACCTTCTCACCTAACCACTACCCGTGCAATCTCTACCTAAGAGCCACTCTTAGATATGAGAACCCCTCTCACTCCCTCTCAATCACTCTCCCGTGTTTACAAATAAATCAAAGACACACCAGAGATTGCTCTCTGAACAAAAGAGATCAACTCTACACACTCAGGTCCAACACTTGAAGTTAGGATAACATCAAGGTGGCTCACAAAACACTCAAGTCCCAAAACTCACAAAATAACTCTTCAATCTCGGACTTGGTCCTCAACCCCGTGCAGCCTTCATGTTTATATAGCAGTGTGCGTATCTGGGCTGCAACAACTTGTGCTGGAGGAGATCTATCATTCTCCTGAAAAATCTGCACTATAAAGAACTAAAAGATACAGTTTGATCTTTTAGTTTTTATCTTTAATCTTTAATCCCTGAACGAACTCTTCTAGTTTGTAATTCGAACTTTAATTATCTTTTAATTCGTTCCTAAAGATAGATCGTCTAATCTGTTGCTAACTGCACAATAATCTGTTAAAGATATAACAGATTTATGTGTCCAGTATTTTCGGGCAAGATGTCCTGGACATCGTATCCGACATCGTGGATCCTGCAGCTTCAATTCTTTTATCTTGCCTTGTGCATTGTGCAGCAACTCCAGTATTTTCGGGCAGGATGTCTTGGACATTGTATCCGACATCGTGGATCCTGCAGCTTCAATTCTTCACTTGACACTTTATCTTGCCTTGTGCATTGTGCAGCCCGATCTTATTCCTTGACATAAGGTTGGACATCATGTGCAGCAACTCCAGCTTTCCTTCATTGTCTAAGTGCTTATGTTTTAACAAAATCTTAGCCAATCTTTTAAAACTCAGTAGAGCTAAGCACTAACAGAATGAGAGAGAGAAAGAGAGAGGGGGAGCACGAAATCGAAGGAAGAAAAAGAGAGAGAAGTTGAACTTTGAGTTGTGTCTCACAAGACTCTCATTCATCAAAGTTACAACAAGTGTTACACATGTTTCTATTTATAGACTAGGTAGCTTCCTTGAGAAGCCTTCTTGAGAAAACTTCCTTGAGAAGCTTCTTTGAGAAAAATTCCTTGAGAAGCTAGAGCTTAGCTACACACACCCCTCTAATAACTAAGCTCACCTCCTTGAGAAGATTCCTTGAAAAGATTCCTAAAGAAGCTAGAGTTTAGCTACACACACCTTTCTAATAGCTAAGCTCACCTCCTTGAGATGTGAAGCTAGAACTTAGCTACACACCCCCTATAATAGCTAAGCTCACCCCATGACAAAATACATGAAAATACAAAAAAAGTCCTTACTACAAAGACTACTCAAAATGCCTCGAAATACAAGGCTAAAACCCTATACTACTAGAATAGCCAAAATACAAGGCCTAAACGAAGGAAAAAACCTATTCTAATATTTACAAAGATAAGCGGGCTCATACTTAGCCCATGGGCTCAAAATCTACCCTAAGGTTCATGAGAACCCTAGGGCCTTCTCTTGCATCTTTGGCCCAATCTACTTTGAGTCTTCTATCCAATGCCCTTGCGGGGTAGGATTGCATCATTCCCTCCACCTTGGAAAGGATTTGACCTCAAATCCCGAGGTTCTTCATACTCTGGGCTCCTTCCCTCAACACCTGTAAAAAGAACAAAAACATATGTATTAGTGGTGTTTGGTATGTTGAAGTAAGGTAAGGTCTGAAAACCCATTTCCTGGGCATCTTCCCATGAAGGAACATGGTTTCTCACCAACTCAATGAGTGGTGCTACAAGTATAGAAAAATATGGGACAAACCTTTTGTAAAAGTTTGTTAAGTCATGGAAGCCCCAAATTTTTCTTATACTTGGTGGAGTGGGCCACTCAGGAATGACCTTTATTCTCTTAGGGTTCATGGGAACCCCTTGATCACTATTTGAAAAATTAAGAAAAGTAACGCAATAAAACATACCTTTTTCTGTATTTTCATATTGATTATTCCTACCAAAAAGTATGACAAACCTAAGGTGTCCCATATGAGTACCTAAGTTTGTATTGAAACTAAAAATAAGAACAAACCTACCTAATGGGTCCCTATGTACACACACCATGAAGATGTTAGGTGTACGAGTGATTTTACAAAAGAGGGTTGCACCACTCAAAACATTCATCATACCACCTATTTTAGGGACTTGGTGCCTAATAATACCTATTTTGGGCACCAACAAAGCATAAGGATTTAAGCTCTTGCGAACCACACCCTCATCCAACAACTTCTTTACTTGAGCAATAAACTCAAGCCTAAAAGGTGTGGCAATGCTAGCAAGTGTCTTTTTACAAAAGAGAAAATGTGGAGGTTGTCTAAGAGGGAAATTTTCTTTAATTTTTGTCTTTATTGTAAAATGTGTTTCCTTCTTAGCTAACCTCTTGGAGGAGACACTTACCTCCTTACACTTCTCTTTAACCACTAATGGTTGTCCATCTTCTTGGGGTTATATTTCTTCACTAGATTCTTCCCCTTTTGCTTCTTCACTTTCACTAGAGGAAGGTGAAGTAGTAGCCTCATCTTGGCTACTATAAATGTCTTGGCCCCTCATAATCATGGTTTTTGTGGTGGGGCATTGAGAAGTAATGTGTCCTCTTCCAAGACATTTAAAGCACTTTATAGAGCTAGTTTTCTCTTCCATACTAGCCTTAGGGGCTTTCTTTTCTATTGCCTTCCCCTTATCATATTTGGGCTTAGAAGGTGTCCCCCTAAGATGCTTTGACCTTGGTCTTTCTTTGGATAAGAGTGAGAGCCATAAGATTTTGAAGTAGACTTCTTTTTAAGTTGTTGCTCTACCCTTATTTCCCAATCTAAGTTAGCCTCTACATTGTCCTTCCCATGGAAGTATGAGAGGTTAATGTTAGCCTCTTGGGGCTTTCTTTCCTTTTCTCTTCTATGGGAGTGAGGTCTAAGATGTGACCTATGCCTTCCATCGTAATAGTCACGAAGTTCTTCACTTAGGCTCTTGCAAGAGTTATTACTACTATAGGAGGCATGTTTTTCTGTTTCATTTCTTTCATTATTTTTCTTCTTTCTTCCTCTCTTATTTTCTTTCTTTCATCTTGACTTATTTCTTCCACTCTTTTTTTTTTCCTTTTTCTTTTCTCTCTTGTTTTTCTTTCCATAACTTGAGGGAACTCAACTCATCTAAGATTCTAGATAAAGGGTCTTTATGACTAGTACCCTCGCCATTAACACTAGATGAATGATGACTCATGTTGGTTCCTAAGTTGTGGTTCTTTCTTGCTGGAGGTTTGAAAACAAAAGGTAAAAGAAACTATGGTTGAAACTAGCCAAAATAAACACTAAAAGAGGTGTGAAAGATAAGGTAAACAACTAATTGGTAAAAGGAAAGCTATCTAGGAGGTTTGGCAAGAAATGTAAACTAGGTGAATCCTAAGAGTGTTTGGATGACCACATTCAAGGTTCCCAACAAAACACTCACTATCCTAAGGAAAAATTGCCTAAAATTATTACACACAAATGGAAGTTTGGTAACCTATTAGAGGCTCCCAACACACTTCCAATGAATGGCCTTTTTGTTACAAAACTTGAAAGCAATGAAGGTAAGTAAATTGCAAATTACAAAATTACAAAACGGTCCTCAATTTTGGTGGTTGTTCTCTCTTTGGTGATTCACTCAATTTGGAATTCTTCTTAGTTCAATAGCTCTTAAGGTGGTTGGCCCTTTTTTCTTGACTCAAATTCTTTAAGGGATGGCACCAATCCTCCTTCCAATTCCCTATATGGCAACCCACAAACAAGGAAACAAAGAGACAAGCAATAACCAAAGACAAAAAAAAAACGAAATGAAAGCTAAACCAATAGAGTTTTAACAAGACAATTTTTCAAGGATTATTCAAAAATTAAAGCAATGAAAAGGACATAGAAGCAAGCTAGGACTCAAAGGGAAACTTAGAATGGCTCTAGAGTAGAGTAAAAAAGCTGGAAAAAAAAGACTCAAAAAACCTCTAGCTTTGGCACTTGTGTTCACACTAATTTTCAATTGAAATTTTGGAACTAAGATTGGTATAACATAGACACCAATTATAGAATAAATTTTGAGCCAAAACAACAAGCACACTTCCCTTTCATTTTTTTTTCCTGGATACTGATTTTCCTGCCAACTTGTGTGATTTTTCGTATTTTTTTCATTGTATCCAAATCACTTTTTTTTCTTTTTTTCTAACTTTTTTCCAAATGTCTAGAAAATTCAGTAAAAATTTCAGCTCAAAATTCGAAGTAACCAATTCTCAGTAATTTTTACAAGTTTGTATGTCCAAGCTGCCAGCACCAGCGATTTTGTTTTTTAAGCATGGTATATTGATTGCCTTGGGCTTAACAAGTCACTCTAGACATGACTTCTATGACAAAACTACAATAGGTGAACAAGTCACTCTAAATTTTTTAGGTTTTCTTCTACTTTAATATTTTTGTTACGAATTTTATGGTTTAGGTTTCAGCCACAAAAAATAACAAGACAAAACTTAAAGGAACCTAAACTTAACACAATTCATGGTTCAAGAACAAGAACAAGAAATTTGAACCATAGAAAATAAAATCTAGCTTCTATAGCAAGTTTAATCGGTGGAAACTCTAAAGAATCATGTTAACAACATTTATCACAAGACATGTGAGGAGATACATGGAGAAAAATGAAGAAACATCAATGGAAGAGAAGGTAAAGCAAAAAATTAATGGAGGTTTAAGGAGCACCTACTTGAAGCTCTTGTGCTCTGATTACCACTTGATGGAAGCTTGCTTGTGGGGCTTCTATGGAGGCTGGATCTTTGAGCTTCAATGAGGTCCTTTAATGGTGATTTTCCACCATGGAGATGCAGCGGAAGACAAAGGAGAAGAGGTGAGAGGAGGCTCCATCCACTAGGGAATAAGCCATGGAAGAAGGAGCTTCACCACCAAGATGAGCCTTGGATAAGAAGCTTGGAGAGGATGCTTCAATGGAGGAAAAGAATGAGAGAGAGAGAAAGAGAGAGGGGGGAGCACGAAATTGAAGGAAGAAAAAGAGAGAGAAGTTGAACTTTGAGTTGTGTCTCACAAGACTCTCATTCATCAAAGTTACAACAAGTGTTACACATGTTTCTATTTATAGACTAGGTAGCTTCCTTGAGAAGCCTTCTTGAGAAAACTTCCTTGAGAAGCTAGAGCTTAGCTACACACACCCCTCTAATAACTAAGCTCACCTCCTTGAGAAGCTTCCTTGAAAAGATTCCTAAAGAAGCTAGAGCTTAGCTACACACACCTTTCTAATAGCTAAGCTCACCTCCTTGAGATGAGAAACTAGAACTTAGCTACACACCCCCTATAATAGCTAAGCTCACCCCCATGACAAAATACATGAAAATACAAAAAAAGTCCCTACTACAAAGACTACTCAAAATGCCTCGAAATACAAGGCTAAAACCCTATACTACTAGAATGGCCAAAATACAAGCCCTAAACGAAGGAAAAAACCTATTCTAATATTTACAAAGATAAGCGGGCTCATACTTAGCCCATGGGCTCAAAATCTACCCTAAGGCTCATGACAACCCTAGGGCCTTCCCTTGGATCTCTGGCCCAATCTACTTTGAGTCTTCTATATAATGCCCTTGCGGGGTAGGATTGCATCAATGTATGCCTGTCCCTATTGCATGTTGGTTTTCAAGAAAAACAATGTTTTGACTAATGGGATGTGATATGTCTATTATTGATAAATGACATTATTTCTTTTATTAGACTTGTGTTATTTGAAGACCTCTGGAGTGTGAATCTCAAGCACGAACTATATATATATGTATATGCAGAATGTGATTTACTAATGATATTAACTGATACGAGATGATGTTGTTATTAATGATTATGTTGATATGAGATGATGTTGCTATTGATGATAATATTGATGAGATGATGTTGTTATTGATGATTATGTTGATATGAGGTGATGTTGTTATTGATGATAATATTGATATGAGATGATGTTGTTATTGATGATAATATTGATATGAGGTGATGTTGTTATTGATGATTATGTTGATATGAGATGATGTTGTTATTGTTGATAGTGTCATTGAGATGATATGATGATGATGTTGAGATGAGATGGTGTTGATGTTGAGAATGACATTGAGATGAGACAATGTTGATGTTGATAATGACATTGAGATGAGATGTTGATTATGTTGAAAATGTCATTGTGATGATGTATGTTGTGTATGTACATGGGGGGTGCAGTGACCATGTTGGATATCCCTAGTGGGGGAAATAGAGTAGTTAAAGAGTTTTAAGCATCTCTAGAGGGGGATGGCTTAGAATCTCTAATTATCCACGGTCAGTGCATTAATGGTGCCTATGTTTCATACTTCATATTGCATGGAAATAATATAAACTTTGTCAATAAGTACTTGTGGTTTCTCATAAGGAGGAATACTTGTACTTGGGGGCATGTCACTCAGTTTGGAACTCTCTTGAGACTCAGGCTGATCACCATGGGGGCGCAGGGAGTTGCCTGCGCACGACAAGGTGACCTCAACACTTACTTCCTAGTTTTCCTAAGTGAGAGTGTCGTGTGGACACGCTTAGGCTATTTTTTTTATAAATGGTACCACATTGCATTTGAGAGTTAAGGTCAGGTGCATGCATTATACCGAGCATGATCGATTGGAATTATGGATGGATGATGACTACTTGTTGAGTGTATGTTGGACTAATGGATGTTTGTGTATGCTCATGGTAATTGTTAATGTTTTCTTACTTATTATGGTTATTTGATTTTTGTGTTAATTTATTTTATAATAAACTCACCCTCGCAATTTTTGTGCCATGTGGTTGGTACCTGATGCAATCCTATCCCCGAGGGCATTGGATAGAAGACTCCAAGAAGATTGGGCCAAAGATGCAAGAGAAGGCCCTAGGGTTCTCATGAGCCTTAGGGTAGATTTCGGGCCCATGGGCTAAGTATGAGCCCACTTATCTTTGTACATATTAGATTAAGGTTTCATTAATTTTGGTCCTTGTATTTAGGGCTTCATAATGTAGGTAGGGTACCCTAGAAATATTGGATTTTTCAGCCCTTGTATTTTAGGGCACCTAGACTAGTTTTTGTATTGGAGATAGTTTTGTAATTTCACATGCATTAAGTGAATATTTGATGTGTGTGGTTGGAAATAAATTTAATTGAATTGGTAGAAGCCCAATCCAATTAAATTTTAGAGGGGGAGGTGAGCATTTGCTTACCACACCCCATTGCCACATCATATAGTCACACTATGTGCATGTCCTTCATGCTTTACATGCCTCATGACACCTAAGCACCCTTAGTGGAGAATCTTGGAATTGATCTTGGATTAGTGGGCTGAAACATAACTAATATTCACTAGTCATAATTAGTGAAATTTTGGCTCCAATGTTTGGCTCCACAAATTCAATTTTAAATTCATGTGAAATTTGAATTGAAATTCAAATTTCCCTCCAATTTCGTGTAACACTTAGGCTATAAATAAAGGTCATGTGTGTGCATTTTTTTGGAACTTTGATAATTTGAAAATTAAACTTCAGATTTCAGAGCTCTTTTAGAGCACAAAATTTCGTGCTCTTCTCTTCCTCTCCCTTCATTCATCTCCTTCTTCCTCGAAGCTCTTATCCATGGCCTCCTATGGTGGTGAGCTTCTTCTAGACTCGTCTTCTTCTTGAAGTGGCATCTCCTCTCTCTCTCTTCCTTCTCCATTCCGCTACCATTCATCTTCCAAGAAGCAAAGGAATCCATTGATGAAGAAGATCCTAGGCCTTCAAGCTCCCATGGAGCTTACATCATGTGGTATCAAGAGCATCTTCATCTAGGTGATATGCTTTTGCTTCCTCTATCTTTTTCTTCGGTGAATTCTCTTTAATTCCTTGTTCTTCATATTATTCTCTATGTATATCCTCCATTGTCTTGTGGTTTGGTGCTGTTTAGAGTAGATTAAAAAAAATAAACCAATTAAATCTTAGATCTACACTTGTTCTTGCATTTATATGGTTCAAATTTTGTAGATCTACTCTAGAATCATGTTTTTGTGTTGATTTTAGGTACTATCATTTTTCAATCATAATATTTTTGTGCTGAACCTTAGACCTAAATTTTCTTCCAAAATATTTATTAGAAAAAAAAAACACAAAAAGCTAAGTGTGAATCACTTAATCCATGTTGTCTTAAAGTCTTGTTTAGTCATAGTAATTGTCACATTATGTTCTATGTTTGTGTTGAATTTTTATTTTGTTGATTGAATTCTAGATACATTTGTTCATGTATTCTTGTCATTCTTAGCCTATCTTTTGAATTTTGAGTCTAATTCATGCATGTTATTTAGTTCATAACATGTTCTAAATCAATTCCTAGAAATAGTCTTGTAGTTGAACTCTTTTTTTTTTTTGTTTTCTAAGTTTCCTACATGATGCCTATGATGAAGTTGAGTTGTGGTGCTGAGTTATGGCTGGATTTGTGAATCAAATAAGTCTTAAGCTCTCTTTAATTGTGTTATTCAAGATAATTGAGCATAAGCAAACACAAATAGTAACTATCCAAGCCTTAAGCAACATAAACACTACTCTTGATTTCTAGGTTGAAATCGCTGGTGCTGGCAGCTTGAACATACGAACTTGTATAAATTACTGGGAATTGGTCACTACGTGTTTTGAGCTGAAATTTTTACTGAATTTTCTAGACATCTGGAAAAAAATTATAAAAAAAGAACCGAGCGATTTGGATTAAATTAAAAATAATAAAAATCACACAAGTTGGCAGAAAAATCAATGTCCAGGAAAAAAAAGTGAAAGGAAAGTGTGCTTGTTGTTTTGGCTCAAAATTTGTTCTGTAATTGGTGCCTATTTTATACCAATCCTAGTTCTGAAATTTCAATTAAAAATTATTGTGAAAACAAGTGCCAAAACTAGAGGTTTCTTGAGTTTTTTTTTTTTAGTTTTTTTTACTCTACTCTAGAGCCATGCTAAGTTTCTCTTTGAGTCCTAGCTTGCTTTTATGTGTTTTTCATTGCTTTAATTGTTGAATAATCCTTGAAAATTTGTCTTGTTAAAACTCTATTGGTTTAGCTTTCATTTCATTTTTTTGGTCTTTGGTTATTGCTTGTCTCTTTGTTTCCTTGTTTGTGAGTTGCCATATAGGGAATTGGAAAGGAGGATTGGTGTCATCCCTTGAAGAATTTGAGTCAAGAAGCAAGGGAAAACCACCTTAAGAGCTATTGGACTAAGAAGCACTCCAAATTGAGTGAATCGCCAAAGAGAGAACAACCACCAAAATTGAGGGCCTTTTTGTAATTTTGTAATTGACAATTTACTTACTTTCATTGCTTTCAAATTTTGTAACAAAAAGGCCTTTCATTGGAAGTAAGTTGGGAGCCTCTAGTAGCTCACCCTACTTCCATTTGTGTGTAATAATTTTAGGCAATTTTCCCTTAGGATTGTGAGTGTTTTGTTGGGAACCTTAAATGTGGTCATCCAAATACTCTTAGGATTCGCCTAGTTTACATTTCTTGCTTACTTTCATAGCTTATTTCCTTTACCTTCCATTGTTAAACCGCCTAGATAGCTTGCCTTTTACCAATTAGTTTTTACCTTATCTTTCACTCCTCTTTTAGTGTTTATTTTGGCTAGTTTCAACCATAGTTTCTTTTACCTTTTGTTTTCAAACCCCCAACAAGAAAGAACCACAACTTAGAAACCACCATGAGTCTTCATTCTTCATTTAGTATTAATGGTGAGGGTTCTACAACTAAGGAACCCTTTTATAAGATATTAGATGAGTTGAGATCCCTTAAGTTGTGGAAAGAAAAACAAGAAAGAAAAGAAAAAGGAAAAAAAGAGTGGAAGAAATAAGTCAAGATGAAAAAGAGAAAATAAGGGAAGAAGAAAGAAGGAAAATACAAAAAGAGTTAAGAAGAGAAAAACATGCCTCCTATAGTAGTAATAACTCTTGCAAGAGCCTAAGTGAAGAACTTCGTGACTATTACGATGGAAGGCATAGGTCACATCTTAGACCTCACTCCCATAGAAGAGAAAAGGAAAGAAAGCCTCAAGAGGCTAACATTAACCTCTCATACTTCCATGGGAAGGACAATGTAGAGGCTAACTTAGATTGGGAAATAAGGGTAGAGCAACAACTTAAAAGGAAGTCTACTTCAAAATCTTATGGCTCTCACTCTTATCCAAAGAAAGACCAAGGTCAAGGCATCTTAGGGGTGACACCTTCTAAGCCCAAAGATGATAAGGGGAAGGCAATAGAAAAGAAAGCCCCTAAGGCTAGTATGGAAGAGAAAACTAGCTCTATAAAGTGCTTTAAATGTCTTGGAAGAGGACACATTACTTCTCAATGCCCCACCACAAAAACCATGATTATGAGGGGCCAAGACATTTATAGTAGCCAAGATGAGGCAACTACTTCACCTTTCTCTAGTGAAAGTGAAGAAGCAAAAGGGGAAGAATCTAGTGAAGAAATCTACTCCCAAGAAGAAGAACAACCTTTAATGGTTAAGGTGGAATGTAAGGAGGTAAGTGTCTCCTCCAAGAGGTTAGCTAAGAAGGAAAGGCATTTTGAAATAAAGACAAATATTAAAGTTATTTCCCCTCTTAGACAACCTCCACATTTTCTCCTTTGTGAAAAGACACTCGTTAGCATTGCCACATCTCTTAGGCTTGAGTTTATTCCTCAAGTAAAGGAGTAGTTGGTTGAGGGTTTGGTTCGCAAGAGCTTAAATCCTTGTGCATTGTTGGTGCCCAAAATAGGTATTATTAGGCATCAAATCCCTAAAATAGGTGGTATGATAAATGTTTTGAGTGGTGCAACCCTCTTTTGTAAAATCACTCGTGCACCCAACATCTTCATGATTTGTGTACATAGGGACTCGTTAGGTAGTTTTGTTCTTATTTTTAGTTTCAATACAAACTTAGGTACTTATATGGGACACCTTAGGTTTGTCATACTTTTTGGTAGGAATAATCAACATGAAAATACAGAAAAAGGTATGTTTTATTGCATTACTTTTCTTAATTTTTTAAATAGTGATCAAGGGGTTCCCATGAACCCTAAGAGAATAAAGGTCATTCCTGAGTGGCCCACTCCACCAAGTATAAGAAAATTTTGGGGCTTCCATGAGTTAACAAACTTTTACAAATGGATTGTCCCATATTTTTCTATACTTGTAGCACCACTCATTGAGTTGGTGAGGAACCATGTTCCTTCATGGGAAGATGCCCAGGAAATGGGTTTTCAGACCTTACCTTACTTCAACATACCAAACACCACTAATACATGTGTTTTTCTTCTTTTTGCAGGTGTTGAGGAAAAAAGCCCAGAGTTTGAAAAACCACAGGATTTGAGGTCAAATCCTTTTCATGGGGATGGAATGATGCAATCATACCCCCAAGGGCATTGGATAAAAGACTCCAAGAAGATTGGGCCAAAGATGCAAGAGAAGGCCCTAGGGTTCTCATTAGCTTTAGGGTAGATTTCAGGCCCATGGGCTAAGTATGAGCCCACTTATCTTTGTACATATTAGATTAAGGTTTCATTCATTTTGGTCCTTCTATTTAGGGCTCCATAATCTAGGTAGGGTACCCTAGAAATATAGGATTTTTCAGCCCTTGTATTTTAGGGCACCTAGACTAGTTTTTGTATTGGAGATAGTTTTGTAATTTCACATGCATTAAGTGAATATTTGATGTGTGTGGTTGGAAATAAATTTAATTGAATTGGTAGAATCCCAATCCAATTAAATTTTAGAGGGGGAGGTGAGCATTTGCTTACCACACCCCATTGCCACATCATATAGTCACACTTTGTGCATGTCCTTCATGCTTTACATGCCTCATGACACCTAAGCACACTTAGTGGAGAATCTTGGAATTGATCTTGGATTAGTGGGCTGAACCATAACTAATATTCACTAGTCATAATTAGTGAAATTTTGGCTCCAAAGTTTGGCTCCACAAATTCAATTTCAAATTCATGTGAAATTTGAATTGAAATTCAAATTTGCCTCCAATTTTGTGTGACACTTAGGCTATAAATAGAGGTCATGTGGGTGCATTTTTTTGGAACTTTGATCATTTGAAAATTAAACTTCAGATTTCAGAGCTCTTTTTTAGCACAAAATTTCATGCTCTTCTCTTCCTCTCCCTTCTTTCAACACCTTCTTCCTCCAAGCTCTTATCCATGGCCTCCTATGGTGATGAGCTTCTTCTAGACTTATCTTCTCCTTGGAGTGGCTTCTCTTCTCTCTCTTCCTTCTCCATTCCACTGCCATTCATCTTCCAAGAAGCAAAGGAATCCATTGATTAAGAAGATCCTAGGCCTTCAAGCTCCCATGGAGCTTACATGAGTACATGTGATGATCGTGAACCTTTGTTCGTGGGAGCAGAATGACAGTGGTAGAGTACGTGAAGTGAGATTCTTTTGTGGAACCGCCAAGCCGACATGATGACGTTGAGATTATTTTGGGAGGGAGTTGTGTTTTGTTAATCAACTCCTCCGTAGCTAGTTCCATAATTCATTTTTGAATTGAGGATGTAAATTACATATTTAAATATATGTATGAACTAATTTACTTTCCATTATGTATTCATTTAAGTAATGGTGCATTTTTTGGTGAATGTATATCGTGAAAATTTACTTTCATTTTTCATATGCAAATTAATGAAGTTTTCAATTAAAAATTGAAATTTTCACGGTTTAGAGTGGTGATATCGTAGCAACAAGGTGGGTCATTACATTTGTTTTCTAGTGCCCTTGAGTTGTCTCAAGGTTTTGATACACTCTTAAAAGAGTTTGAGGATGTCTTGCCACAAGACATTCCACATGGCTTGCCTCCTTTAAGAGGAATTGAGCATTAAATAGATCTTGTTCTAGGAGCTTCACTTCCTAATAGGGCCGCCTATAGGAGTAATCTTAAAGAGACAAAAGAGATCCAAAAGCAAGTTGAAGGGTTAATGCAAAGAGAATGGGTGAAAGAAAGCTTGAACCCATGTGCAATGTCGGTCATCCTAGTCCCCAAGAAAGATGGCACGTGGAGGATGTACATAGATTGTAGACCCATCAACAACATCATTATGAGGTATAGACATCCTATCCCTAGACTAATGATATGTTGGATGAACTTCATGGTTCTTGTGTTTTCTCCAACATAGATTTGAAAAGTGATTACCATCAAATTACAATGAGAGAAGGTGATGAATGGAAATTTGTTTTCTAAACTAAGTTTGGACTTTATGAATGGTTGGTCATGCCTTTTGGCTTAACCAATGCACCAAGTACTTTCATGCAACTCATGAACCATGTTTTGAGGCACTTTATTGGCAAATTTGAGGTTGTTTACTTTGATGATATCTTTATTTATAGCTTAACAATGGATGACCACTTATACCATGTTAGAAGTGTCTTGGAATTGTTTAGACATGAAAAGTTGTTTCCTAATAGGGATAAATGCACATTTTGCACTAATCAAGTAGTGTTTCTTGGATTTGTTGTGAGTGCTAAAGGAGTCCAAGTGGATGATGAGAAAATTAAAGCTATTAGAGATTAGCCCACACCCAAAAATTCAAGTGATATGGGGAGTTTGTGATTCATAGTGACCATGAGTCACTCAAACACTGGAAAAGCCAAGCAAAGATTAATAAGAGGCATGCTAAATGGGTAGAGTTCTTGGAACAATTTCCTTATGTGATTAAACACAAGCAAGGCAAGGCTAATGTTGTGGCCGATGCACTTTCAAGGAGATATTCTCTAATCTCTATGCTTGAAACAAAGATGTTTGGATTTGATCACATAAAAGATTTGTATTCTCAAGACCATGACTTCTCTAAATTGTTTGAGTTGTGTGAAAAGGGGTCTCATCAAGGTTTATTTAGGCATGAAGGATACTTGTCTAAAAATAAAAGATTGTGTTTGCCTCAAAGTTCCTTTCATGAACTCATGATTTGTGAAGCTCATAAAGGGGGGTTAACAGGACATTTTGGAGTTTAAAAGACTTTGAACATTTTGCATGAACATTTCTTTTGGCCTAAAATGAAACATGATATTATCAAATTTTGTTCATAACGCAAAGTCTAAAGTCATGCATCATGGTTTGTATACTCTATTTCCAATTCCTACCTCCCCTTGGACCGACATTTCCATGGATTTTGTACTTGGTCTTCCAAGGTCCAAGAGGAGAAAGATTCGATTTTTGTGGTTGTTGATAGGTTTTCTAGGATGGCACACTTCATTCCATGTCACAAAGGGGATGATTCTTGTCATGTGGTGTATCTTTTATTCAAAGAGGTAGTGACTCTTCATGGATTTCCTAGGAGCATTGTGTCGGATAGGGATTCCAAGTTTTTGAGCCACATTTTAAAAACATTGTGGGGAAAACTTGGAACCAAGCTTCTTTTCTCCACCACTTTCCATCCTCAAACCAATGGGAAAACCAAGGTAATGAATAGAACACTCTTACAACTCCTAAGGTGTTTCATCAAAGGTAATTTGAAAACTTGGGAAGAGTGGTTACCCCATGGTTTGGGTACATGGTTTTTGAACCTAGAGATTAGGTTTGGGTACATCTAAGAAAAGATAGGTTTCCTTCACAAAGGAAATCTAAACTCTAACCTAGGGGTGATGAGCCTTTCAAGGTCCTTGAGAGAATTAATGATAATGCCAACAAGATTGACTTGCCTAATGAGTATGGGGTGAGTTCTAGTTTCAATGTGGCAGATCTTTCTTCTTGTGATGTAGGTGTTTTTTATGCACATCCGAGGTCAGATTCTTCTAAAGAAGGAGGAGATGATAGAGGGCTATCCCAAGAGCATAATCCGAGGATGAATTATTTTCAAGAAGGAGGGTATGATAATGGGCTATCCAAAGAGCATAAGGACCTAGAAGAACTTCATGAGTTGAAGGGTCCAATGACAAGGTCCAAAGCCAAGCTTCTACAATAAGTGATGGCTAAGAGAATCAAGGATGGACTACTCATCAAAGGCAAGGAAGGAGGAAGCCTCAAAGAGCTGCATTGAAGCACATTAAAGATTGTTGAACATCTCGCTTAGCAACACAAGCTCGCTAAGCGCATCGTCTTGCTTAGCGAAAACCTTCTGCGAAATGTTTACAAAAACTTTTGTTTGCTTATGTAATGGGCTTGAGCTTGATGTAAATATGCCTTATGCTGAACGTTTAAGGGGTTATTGGAGGCTTAGTTATCTTCTTAAGCCTAGTTCTATAGATACCCAAAAATTCTTAATTGTGGGAACTTTTTGCATAATTAAAATTAAGCTTGTGCTTAGAGAGAGCTTTAGCCTCTTCTTTGGTTTTTGACTAAAAACCAAATTGATTCTTATCAAGGAAGCTATTCTGTTGTGGCGAATCCTCCTTCAACTTATTGATTCTTTGTGGATCGTGGCGTCGTTCTACTCATCTTCTCCATCTTTTTTGTTTTTTTTTGTTCTTGTGTTCTTAGAAGATCATCAATGGTGTTCTTGAATTTTCATCCAGAATGATCCGAACCAAGCTTTGATGTTTTGGAATGCATCAGAACATATACAAGATCCTCCTCTCTTTTAGGTGACATCTTATTTATTTTCAAACTATATATCAAATTATAGGTTCTCCAATTCCTTTCATAGCAAGAAGATGAAGATGGTTGCCCAAGTAACTTAAGGACAATCTTTTGAAGTGTTGGTTCATGAGCACCATGAACAAGCCACCAAGATTTTGAATCCAACTCACCTCTATCCCTTAAAGAGTCGGCATCATGAAAGCCTTCTCTTCCACCAGAAAAATTTGCAAACTACAAATTGACTTGTCTCCTTACATCCATATCATCAAAGTATATTCTAAAGCATTTCTTCCTTTCATCAGTAAGTTCCACATCTTGATGTAGAGGAACTCTTAATGGATCTTCACTTAACCATTCATAACTATAATATCTACAACACTAAAAAAATATAAACAAAAATTATTATAACCCACAAAGAAATGCATGTAAAAAAATATAATCATAAATTAATTTAAGGATGTAAAGTATTACCTTGGTTTAAAGAATGTGCTAGACAATGAAGAGGTGTGCTACTCTTAGTCGAATGGTCCATTAATATTTTGTGCACTACATCATAAAAGGGTGATTCTTCATTTTCTATCTTTCTTTCATGTCGGTATATGACTTGTCTCACCTTTTCAATCATTGAATCTCATGTTTCATATACCAAGTGAAGAGAAGCCATATCAGTATTTGTCTTTCTAAGAACATCATAAATAGGAGTAGTGAAAGAAAGTATGTAATCAACCTGTTCCACGAAATATCATCCAACAAATTTTCTTTCGCCTTTTTTTCCTTTCCAACATCATCGTCCCTATATGTAGGACCATTCAGGACTAATAACCATTTTTGGAGTCCTTTTTTCAAACTTCTAAACCTCTTAAGCATCACAATAGTTGGAGCAAGTCTTGTAGGAGCAACAGAAAGCAACTTCAATGAGTTGAAGTTGTTGTACATTGATAATCTCATAGAGTGTCCCATCATAAAAAATTTAATCAAATTAACATCGTCTGCAATTTGTGTGATCCAAAAACATTGTTCGTAAGTAACATTGTTTTTTTCAGCATCCTTGGCTGCACAAGCATTTTTCAATGCAAGTTTCAAGGTGTGGACAACACAAGGAATGCAATAGATGGCAGGAAACTCGTTCTCTATGATCATACCTACCCAACCTCCATAATTGCATCTTTGGTGTGTTGAGCAATGAAATCCTTGTCCTTTACATCACCATAGCAATTTACTACCATTAAGAACATTGGCCCACTCTTAGTGACAACCATGAAGTTAATAAGAGATCTTCTTTAAGGATCACTCCACCCATTTCTAACAATGGTCACACCTTTCTGATTCCATGAATTTCTTATTGGTTGCATGAGGTTCTCCACATGGCTTCTCTCTGTTGTAAGCAAGGTAGTTCTCAACTTATTGTAACCTGGAGGCTTATATCCATTATGATTAGGAGTATTGGCAGCATAAGAAAATGCCTCCCTATAATAAGGACTCCTTGCTAAATGAAATAGAATCCCTCAAGAGAAAAACATCCTTGCAATTATGGCATTAAGACCAACTCTGCCTTGCAAATTGAAACCTTTTTCTAAAGGACTTGAGACTTTTGGAGGAACACCATCTTGTGTCTATTTGCCTTCACCAGGTAGAGAGACATTTTTTTCTTTGAATGTTGTATCTTCAAAGTTCCTTCATTCTCCAATTTTTTAATTCAATATGTTTTGGAGGAGTCACCTTTGAACAAGGTCTAACTCCTTCTCCCGAGAATTTCAGCAGGTGAGCCCTTACTCGGGTATAAGACCCAATGAATGAGATTTCACACAAATTGCATTTGATAACGACATTTCCCCCCGCCAAGAGTCTTTCTTAACTTCATGACATATCTCCTTAGGAGTTTGATCTGATCCTCTTGCTCCATAGCTTCATTAGCACTACTTGTCTCTACAATAAAAAAATGGAAATAATAAGAATTAAGCAAAATAAAACATTGAACAAAACCTATATATGTATGAACAAGCACATGACCAATTAGGGAAAAAAGGGAAAACTTTGACTAAATAAAGAGAGACATAATAGAAAGTCCATGGTCACTTTCTATATTTTTTTATCAACCAAACAAAAAGAATTTTATTTATAACAAACCCAGAATTTTATATTATGAAACATGAAAAATAAAACATAGAAAAAGAAAGAAACCCAGAATTTTATATTATGAAATAGGAAAAATAAAACATAGAAAAGAAAAAAAACCATAATTTGATATATTCTACAGATTTCATCGTTGAGTCTTCCATATAATCATATTGGATATAGCATTAACACCACAAATTTCTTCAAAGAACAAGTCCACGTCCACTTTGCTATTATATAGGTATATTATAGTATTAGAAAACTAATACAATATAAAATTCAATATCTTGTTTCATAGAAGAAAAAAAGTCTTATTGTTACATATATTATATATATATATTCTCTGAGCAACAAAAAAATAAAATTAGAAAAGAGAAACAAGGGAGCAGATTAGAAAAAAAGAAATACAGGAGCTACTTATGCGTGGTGACAATGTGCTCTGCATGCAGCGACGAATGTCTGGCATAGTCTAAGCACAGCAGTCTATGCACGATAATGATGTGCTCTATGCACGACAATGAAGGTCCGATTTGGTTCGCTTGTAGAGCAGGAAACATGAAGGAGAGAAGAAGGTGCATGAGAATGAGAACTGAGGCGGTTGATATTTCATTAAAAAATTTCTAATTTTATAGAAAAAATACTAAAAAAATAGGTGATGTGTTCGCGTTCGAATGGTGGGTCGCGTCCAATTGCGCATGTCTGATGGCCCAATCGTGTCTGACGACAACAAACGCCCCCAACACCGCATCGCATGTGAGTCATGCCCGAATCTATGTTCGGTGCGATTCTGACACAAGGCACACCCTTGCGCGGCCGCATTTGTGCTTCTTAGCCTGGTGAATTTTATGTTACTAGCTACATTCCATGTTTTAAAAAAAAGTGCATAATCTGAATGAGACCCCAAAAACAATATTTAACTGGAATATTTTAAAGTGGAAGAAATGTTTGTGATAAGGAGAATGAAGGCAATATGCATTTATGCATGAAAGTGTCACTTTCTATTTATGATGTTTAGATGATGCATTTATTGCCTATTAACCCCACTTTGTGGATGAGGATGAGATTTTCAATAGAGCTGATGTCAGCTTGTTGAAGTAATTTCTTAGTGGTGTTGGAGAGTTCATATTGATCCAATCCCACTTGTGACTTGGGTAGTGAGGTTGAGTAGGCCATTTCATTGTTCTTTTCCTTTTGTATTCAATTTTAATTTTTGCATAAACATTCATTAATTTTTAAAAATGCATAAAGAGGTGTTAATTTGATAATCCCTAAGAAAGCTTTATTACTTGAATAACTACATTAAGTATGTACCTATGGAGCTATTTACTACTACGGGTAAATGATTTAGGAAGATAACTGAAAGTATTTCAAATGGTCCTTACCATGTCAACATTTATGACCCAATGAGGTTGAAATTAATGTGGGAAATATCAACATAGTCCCAGAGGCAAATAAATGTGGTTGGAAAGGGAAATAAGGATATTTGCATGGTTGTCTAAGAAGCATGGATATTGACATGGGCAAGACAATAAAATTTGATGTGTCCATGTATATTTTGAATTCTTACACATGAGTTTGTGGCCTCTTTCATAAAGCCTCCATCTTTCAAAGATGGTAACGACTGCACTAAACTGAACTACTTTGCTTGTAGCATCTCAAATTAATAGTTTATTTACCAATACCTATTAGACTTAGTTTGCATGGCTAGTAGTTTAGTTTCCTTTAAATAAGGTCTTGTAAATTGAAAAAACAAAAAGGTACCAAGAGCTTTATCACTTTAAATAGATCCACTTAGACATAGATTAGTTGGGCTTGAAGTGGCCTCTGAATAGCAAGCATCTCAAGTTAATAAAGAAAAAATATACTAGTTATTCAATATGTGTCTAATTTGTTAAAGATGGAATTCATTAATAGTCTGTTTGGATGGAACAATTTAGCAGGAAAATTTATTTTTTTTAGAATTTAAAATGATTTGTTTGGATAGAATATTTGAAAAGAAATTAAAAATTTAGTATTTTTAATAATCATTTTGATTAACGAAAACAATAAAAATTCTAATGCTCTAAAAAGTTAAAGAAATTGAAATTCTTTTTTCAACTAACTAATGCTATGAAGTCTTGCAGACTTTCGATGAGGTTTAGAAACTTATGAGCAACACCAATGTGAAGTTGATTGGCGAATTAATAACCACTTCACCTATGGTTGTTCAAGAGACCTCCCATCTTGAAGATGCAACAAGGTTCTTCAATATTTTTTACCTTCCCTTGAGTTGATCATATCGTTGAACGCTTTCAACTTTAAGTTTCATGCTAACACCTAAAAATATGATGTTGTTAAATATTACTTGTAGAGATTATGAGAGGGAAAATAGAGAGAGGAAGAGGTGAGGGGGTGAAGGGGAGTGACAGGAACACTAAATTGAGGGGAGGATGGAGAGATCAAAAGGATGTGACAACTTTTTACTTCTCAAACTTTCCAAACAATATCCAGGAGGAAAAACTTTGGGAACTCTTCCAAAAATGGGGAAGGTTGTGGGAAATATTTAGGGTGTGTTTGGTTTGCATATTTATTTTCTGTTTTCATTTCCTGTTTTCATTTTCAAAAGATTAGAATTCTAAAAACACTTTTGGTTTGACTTCTTGTTTTCTGCTTTCCAGAAATAAAAACACTGAAAATGCGTTTTTAAAAGGAAATGTATTTTTAGATTTGCTTAAAATTATATTCCTTGCCACCGCGTTTTCACTTTACCCAACATGAGGTTCTTGGTTTCAACTAAAAACATTGAAAATGTGATTTTATTGTTTCCAGTTTTTGGTTCGTTTGGGGAAAAAAATTTCACTAAAAATGAAAACAGAAATCCAACCAAACACATTTCCATCACCATTTTCTATTTCCAGTGAAAATGAAAACAGAAAACAACCAAACCAAACACCCCCTTATAGTGCCTTGGAGAAACAAAGAGGGGCGGGAATACGGATTTGTGAAGTTCTTTAAGGTAGAGGATGTCAAAGGACTAGAGAAAAAGCTAGACAAAATATATATAGGAAATATGGAACTCTTTGTTAACTTACCAAAGTATAATAGGTTGAAAATAGTTGAGAAAAGAATCACACACCATGAACAACTGCATACAGGAAATAGAGAAAAAAAATCCAATGGAGACGAAACAAAGAAGAAATAGGTTCTAGAAGGAGAGAGGGTCTTATGCCCACATGGTGGTATAGGGCAAACAAGTGGTAACCAATTTGGAGGTGAAAAGAATCAATATGGTGAAGGATAGACTAGGTCTGGTGTGGAAAAGTCAAGCAATAAATGTGGAGGAGAACAATACAAACTAACTTAGGAAGAGTTGGGTGCCAACATTGAGAAAACCAATGAAAGTGATGTGAGTGGGTGAATACGTCATTCTAGAAGGCATGGAGGAGATCAAAGTGAGGAGACTAAGGGACAACATGGTCTTACCGAATACGGAGGGAGAGTTGAATCTAGTAGAAATATTCAAAGGTGGCAACGAGTGGTGGGAGGAAATGTTCAAAGATGTACACCCATAGGGAGCGCATGAGGAGGTGGGAAACAAAATTTTCTTCGTGATCTATATGGCATCCCTATCCAATACTGGAATGAGGGATGTTTTGCGCAAGCGATAGCTCCAATGGGTAGAATGGAAGCGATGGATGAAAGAACAAAATTGTTTGAGATATTGGACAAGGCAAGAGTTCTTGTGAAGACATGTGGGTCAAAAATTAACAGGCTTCAAAGGATCAAAATTAATAATAAAGAGTGTAGGGTGCTCATCCAGGAAGATTTTGGGAGCCAAGGTGAAAAACAATGTTATTGTTGGTTTGGAAGAAGAAAGATGGAAACTGATGATGAATCATCAGCTTATGGCTATGATAGGGAATGAGCCATTTCCAGTGCCTCTGAATGCTCAGAGTGAGGAAGTATGATGGAAGATAAAGTATCTCCGGGAGGTCACGGTGGCAGAAATGAGAGCAAGTATAGATCTGACATGGAGGAGGGGGAAAACAACCATTGGAGGAATTTTCAAAAGGGCATAGCAAAGAGTACGAAAGTGCAGTAGCTAGGGACAGTGTGGCTACGAATAGGGAAAGTGAAACTTACATACAAAAGAAAGAATAGGTGGTAGGAGAAGAGGAAGTACAAAAAGCATAAATTTTAATCCATGAAAGGAAAACCAACCTGATTTTACATAAGGGACAAAAGAAAAAACAGTAGAGCCTAAAAGATAAAGAAAAGGGAGATGAGGGCACATTAGTCGACATTAGATGTGGAGAAAAGGAAAAAGTAATGAAGCAACAAATAGAGGAGACATTGGATGAGAGAGAGGACACACATGTCAATGTGGGAAAGGAAAGACAACAAGTTGATGATAGTGCTGAACTGTCAAGGGGGAAGGCTCCTACAAGAGGATGAAGTGGTCCAACCACAAGCCCACTTGGACACAACACAAAGGAAGCACAAAGAAAGGGGGAAGGACACTTAAAGCCTATACATGATTATAAGAGAAGGTCCCCAATCACAAATAACAAAAAGGAAGGGGAAAAAGAGGTGAGTAGAGCTGCACCAACATTGGGAATCAAATTCACAAAGAGGGACAAATTAGACTAGACACCAGAGTCATCCAAAAAATAAAAGGAGTGGGTTGCGAAGAGGAGACAACCCAAAAAATGAGTGGCATGGAAATAAAGTCTAAGAAGTGTTCCCTGTAAAGATCTAAATCATAGGGCTTCAACTTTGAATGTCGTAGCATAAAAGGATGGAAGAATGAGAAGGCAAAAGCAAATATTATTTAGAGACTTGGGGAAAAGTTATGTGTCTTGCGTCTTGCAGGGGAAAAAGAAAATGTGAACAAGTTGCAAAATCTAGAGATAAGAGGTAAAAAACATAGAAGGTCTAGAGAATGAGAAAGTTCCAGAATGGTTGATTAATGAAGATTTTGAGCTTTAATGTCCAAGGGATAGGAGAGAAAAAAATAGCAGAAGAAAATTATAGAGGAATAGGAGGTGGAGGTAATGTGTGTGCAAGAAACAAAATCAGATAAAGTGGAGAGGGGATTCTTCTCTTCGTTGTGGGGGCAATACTGAGGCAACTTGGGTGGAGAAACAAGCTATCAATAAGGCATGGAGGACTATAATTATCTAGAAAAAAAAGCTACTCCAAGTAAGTGAATCTTTCCCAGAATGTGGTTTTGTGGGCATAAGAGGAATATGGAAAGAAGGGAGTAAACCATGTATAATTATTAAGGTATATTCATCTTGCATGATGAGAGAGGAGAGAAGATTGTGGAGTGAGTTGATTGAATTAAAAACAAAGTTTAGTGACGGGGTATGGTGTGTGCTAGGAGACTTTAGTGTAGTTAGAAAAGTGAAGGAAAAGAGGGGTGAGTTGAGTAGAGATGTAGATGGGGAAGAGATGGAAGAGTTCAATAATTTTATTCAAGTCATGGAGATCGTGGAAACGCGTCCAATGGGAAGAAGATTTACATGGTACAAAGCTAATAGCCATTGCAAGAGTATATTAGATAGATTTCTAGTCTCTAAGGAATGGCTAAAGGCTTAGTCGGGTAACATAACTTTTGACTTGAAAAGAAGTGTGTTTGACCATTAGCCCCCTTGTTTTGAAAAATATAGTGATGAATTGGGGCCCTAAACCTGTTGAATGGAGGATACTAATTCTAAGCCTTTCGTGGAAGATGTTTGGAGGAGCTTGAAGGTGAGAGGGTGGTCGGCTTATGTATTGAAAAAGAAGTTAAAAATGCTAAAAGGAGAGTTGAAGAGATAGAACAAAGAAAGCTTTGGAGACTTACAAAAAAGAAAAAATAGTTGGTTAATAAGATTTATGAGATTGATGTTCAAGTTGAAGAAGAGGATGTAAGTGATGAAGTGCTCTTGAGAAAAAAGGTGATGGTACATGAGAACTAAGTTGGAGTCATTGATGCACTAAAAAGCAAGATCTAAATGGGTAAGGGAAGGAGATGGAAACTCAAGGTTCTTTCATGCAATGGTAAATGGTAGGAGAAGGAAAAATTTTGTAAGAGTTTTGATTATGGATAGGGTATGGGAGGATAATCTGAGTAGGGTGAAGCATGAGGTAAACAAGTTCTTCTAAGAAAGATTCATGGAGCAAGAGAGGAATAGACTGACTCTAGATGGGGTTCACTTCAAAACAATTAATGAATGTGATAATATATCACTTATTGTGGATTTTGAGGTAGAAGAGATAAAAGAAGCAGTGTGGGACTATGATGGAGATAAATGCCTGAGATTGGATGGATACAACTTCACCTTTGTGAAAACAAATTGGCACATTCTCCATGAGGACTTCACAAAAGTGGTGCAAGAGTTTCATTAACATGAAGTGTTTCCTAAGTGAGGAAATGCATCTTTCATCTTCCTTATTCCAAAGAGGGCCACCCCGCTCAACCTTGGTAAGTATAGACCTATATCCCTTGTTGGATGTGTTTACAAAGTAGTAGCTAAAATTTTAGCAAATAGAATGGGAGGAATGTTGGGAGGGGTGATTGACGAGAGATAAAGTGCATTCATGGGAGGAAGGTTCATGCTTAATGGGGTCATGGTGGCAAATGAAGTAACAGATGAGGTAAAGAAGGATAAACACAAAGAATGTCTTGTCTTTAAAGTTGATTTTAAGAAAGCTTATGACTCGATCTCTTGGGAATTCTTATTCTTCATGATGAGAAAGATGGATTTTGTGAATTATGGATAAAGTGGATTAGAGGTTGTGTGGAGTCGGCATCAATTTCGGTGCTTGTTAATGGGAGCCCTATGGAAGAATTTGGCATGCAAAGGGGATTGAGAAAAGGTGGTCCTCTAGCACCTCTTTTATTCCTTTGTGTGGCAGAGGTACTTGCGAGACTTATGAGGGAAGCAGAGGAAAAACGGTTGATAAAAGGTGTTAAGGTGTGAAGCCTCCAAGTAGAGGTAAATTTGTTATAATTTGCAGATGACACTTTATTTTTCACTAAACCCACTTTCAAAAGTTTAATTTCCTTGAAATCCATTCTTATATTTTTTGAGCTTGCTTCCAGGTTGAAAATTAATTTCTTTAAAAGCAAGTTGGTGGGGATAGGAGTAGCTAGAGAGAGACTTGAGCTTTTTGCCTCTACTTTTAATTGTAAGATCATGATTATCCCTTTGGGTATTTGAGAATTCCCATAGGGGCTAGTCCCTCTAAAGAGTCTACATGGGAGGAGCCTATTATTCAAAACCTAACCAAGAAACTTAGTGGGTGGAAGCATAGGCATTTGTCTTTTGGTGGGAGAATTTGTTTACTTAAATTCGCCCTTTCAGCCTTACCATTATTTTTCCTATCTTTTTTCAAAATGCTGAGTGGGATTGGTGGAGAGAATTCAAAGGGAGTTCTCTGGGGGAAAGGGGAGGAAGGTGGGAAGATTACTTGGTTGAAATGGGATAAGGTATGTTTACCTTTAGAAGAGGGAGGTTTGCGGGTTAAAAATATTAAACTTTTCAAATAAATCCCTTCTTTCTAAATGGAGATGGAGGTTATTTCAATGTGAGGTGTGTTTGTGGGGTAAAGTTCTGCTGTCCAAATATGGGGAGTCCAATAGAAAAGGGGAGGGGTACTGGTGTTGGGAGTTACCTAGGAGGAGAGAAAGATTTGAATGGGAAAAGGAGATGGAGAATAAATTACTTGAAGATGCCTTATGACTATGAAAGAGTTGAAAAAAGATAATTGGGTATGAAACTTTAATGACATTGGAGTTTTTTCTGTGAGGGATGCATATTCAGTGCTTCTTTACAAAGGTAGGATCAGATACCAGTCTAAGACACTATCTCGAGTATGGAAGTAAAAAATACCATCCAACGTGGCAGCATTTTCTTGGAGAATGCTTTTGGACAGAATCCAAACAAAAAGGAACTTGCTAAAGAGAAAAGTGGCACGACCAAACAACAACTATTTGTGCCCCTTGTGCTCTCAGCATTTGGAAAGTGTACAACATCTCTTCCTCGGTTGCACTTTTTCACAGGAAGTGTGGTCTTTGTGTTTTAGATGGTTGGGAGTCATGGGAGCTCAACATAACCAACCGCAGGATCACTATCTATAGCACTATATACTGAGAGTTGGATCAATTGCAAATCAAAGATGGGAAGTTGTGTGGTGCACAATGAGTTGGATTATTTGGCTTCATAGAAACTCCATTATCTTTAATAATGGCAGTAAAGGCCATGAAAAGGTGATGGAGTTGGTAAAAATCAGATCATGGTTATGGTTATCTTCAAAGGATAAACTATTCCAAGCATCATGGCAAGCTTGGATGGATAACCCATGGATGTGCTTGGAAGAGAACTATCGTTGATCAATTTACTGCCCATGGGTTTCTAATGCAGGGGACAACTATGTTTAGGAGGAATGGCTCGAAGAATATGCATACTACTACGAGCAGTGGTAATTGTATGGCCATAATGTTGGAATTTTCTATTCCAATAATTAATGTGGGCTAATATTATAAGACAATTATATTAGCTATTTATCATTAGTGGGTTTTATTTTATGTGATCAAATTAAGTGAGCCCATTAGACAACTAAATCAGATGATATGAACATAAATGAGTAGATGTCAGTGTTAGCCCATTAGGGGATAATGGAAACCCTATTAGGTTAACACGCTATAAGAAGGCTATGGTCCCCAATCTATCGAGCTGTCACACAGTTTCTCTTCTCTCCATCTGAAGAGTTACAAAGGTCCTATTGAGGAATAAAGAGGTTCTGGTTTAGTCGATTATTCGTTGTCTCTACAACATTCCGTAATAGATCCTAAGTGTAGAAGCAAAGCTTCATGGTGAATCAAGAGTGATTCAAAGATGTTTCGATGATAACAAAGATGATAACAAAAGATGATGACAAAGGTGATGACAAAAAGCTCAAAGTTCAATCAAAGCATGAGTTCCAGATGATCAAGATAGAATCAAGAACACTTCAAGATTCAAGAGGAAAGTTGAATTCAAGAATCAAGAATCAAGATTCAAGAGATCAAGGTTCAAGACTCAAGATTCAAGAATCAAGAAAAGGCTATTCAAGAATCAAGAAAAAGCTTAATCAAGATAAGTATGAAAAGGTTTTTTCAAAAACTGAGTAGCACATGGATTTTTCTCAAAACATGTTTACCAAATAGTTTTACTCTCTGGTAATCGATTACAATCTGGTAATCGATTACTAGTAGCAAAATGGATTTGAAAAAGTTTTCAAACTAAATTTACAACGTTCCGATTAATTTCAAAAAGCTGTAATCGATTACAATGTTTTGGTAATCGATTACTAGTTCCTTTGAATGTTGAAATTCAAATTCAAATGTGAAGAGTCACATCCTTTCACATAAAAGCCTTGTGTAATCGATTACACTGATTTGGTAATCAATTACCAGTGATTGTTTCTGAGTAAATCAAAAGATGTAACTTTTCAAATGGTTTTTGACTTTTTCAAATTGGTTTTAAGTTTTTCTAAAAGTTATAACTCTTCTAAATGGTCCTCTTGACCAGACATGAAGAGTCTATAAAAGCAAGACTTTGTTTTTTATTTTTAATCATTCATTCAAATCAATCTTTTCCAATTCATTCTTTACACAAGCAATTTTTCGACATTGATTTCTGAGTCTCTTTGAACTTCTTCTTCTTCTTCTTCCTCTTGCCAAAAGCTTTCCAAAGTTTTCTAGTTTTCTAAACCTTGAAAACTTGTGCTATTCATCCTTTACATTCCCTTCTCCCTTTGCCAAAAAGAATTTGCCAAGGACTAACCGCCTGAATTCTTTTTGTGTCTCTCTTCTCCCTTTTCCAAAAGAACAAAAGACTAACCGCCTGAATTCTTTTGTGTCTCCCTTCTCCCTTGTCAAACAATTCAAAATGACATAGTCGGAGAATTCATTTGTTCTTCCCTTTCCCTAAATCAAAAGATTTCAAAGGACTAACCGCCTGAGAATTCTTTTGTATCCCCATTCACAAAGATTCGAAGGTTTAACCGCCTGAGAACTTTGTCTTAACACATTGGAGGGTACATCCTTTGTGGTACAAGTAGAGGGTGCATCTACTTGGGTTTGACTGAGAACAAGAGAGGGTACATCTCTTGTGGATCAGTTCTAGTGGAGGGTACATCCACTAGGTTGTTCAAAGAGAACAAGGGAGGGTACATCCCTTGTGGGTCTTTGCTTGTAAAAGGATTTTTACAAGGTTGAAAGAAATCTCAAGGACCACAGGTCGCTTGGGGACTGGATGTAGGCACGGGTTGTTGCCGAACCAGTATAAAAACTCTTTTGTGTTTGTCTCCTTCTTCCCTACTCTTTTACTTTCCGCTGTGCATTTTAATTTCTGCTTTTACTTTTGGTTAAGTTTCTCTTCTACTCCTTATTCTCTTAACAACATAAGTAAAAGCCTTAGAAGAATTTCTTTTAATTAGTAAAGGTTTAGGAATAATTAATTCAACCCCCCTTCTTAATTATTCTGAGGCCACTCGATCCAACACTAAGAGGAGCGCATAGATCAGAAATCACCCACGGATTCAGATTCCGCTGCATTTGTTTGATCAATCATTATGAATCAAGGTATTCCTAAAAATTTTCTTGATAATCTAACATAATGTGTTATTGGTGGTTATTGGTATTTTATAAGGATCCCCTATAATTCCAACAAGTAGTTTTGATCTCACCTCTTGGACACTTTGGGCAATTCAAATTGAGCTATAACACTGAGAAGGACAAATGGTCCCTTAATGAGCTTATATCTCATTGTGTGCAAGAGGAAGAGAGGCTGCAAAAAGACAAATATGAAAGTGCTCATTTAAGTTTGACCTCTCATAAGAAAAGAAAGAAAACTAAGGGTGCTCTCATCAAAAGAAACAAAAGAAAGATAAAGAATTTACCTGCTACTTCTACAAGAAGTCTGGACACATGAAGAAAAAGTGTCCAAGGGACATTGCATGGTGTGTAAAGAAAGGCAAATCTCTTGCTCTTGTTTGTTCTGAAGTTAATTTAGCAGTCACAGATCCTTCCTATTTATTTGCATATCTAGTAATTTTTTTAATTAAGTTGATTAACATGATATATTGTCAAAGTAATCCCTATTATGAAAATTGATTTGATTAAAATTACATAGATTTTTGTATGAAATTATTTATGCGAATTGTGTTCAGCTCAAAGGAAGACGCAATTTGGCCAAATAATATTGTACCTATGATGATAAATGTGTGACAATTATAAGGTGTTTTCATGTGAATAATTATCGGTATAATGAAAGACAATTATTTGACAAAATTTATTATCAATATTTGATCATTGCGTTAAGAGTACCAATTACAAATTAATATCTCTGCCCAAAGACTAGGAATTAATGTTGTGCTAGGTATCTTGTGATGGGTCTATTATGCAAAATATTTGTAAGTTTTGTTATATATATTTTTATATAACTTAATTATATGTGAAAGTTTTGTAACTTTATGACCTCCCATTTATTATATTAAATTATCTTGTATTTTTTGGTTAAATTGATTAAAACAACAAACTGCCAAAGTAACCTATGTTGCGTAAGTTGATTTGATTGAATTTACATAGATATTGCATGGAATTATTCATGCGAATTGTGTTTGGCCCAAAGGAAGACACATTTTGATAGAATAACTACATGCTTGCGATGGTAAACATGTGGTGATTATAAATAGTATGATCTTCCATGTTAATAATGAAATTTCCAAAGACAATTATTACTTGACCGATGTAATCATCATATAAGTTTTCCATGTGAGCAATGGAGTGTCCAAAGACAACATTTGTTTGATAGGACTTATCACTAATGTTTGATCAATGCGTTGAGAGTACCACTTGTAATTAGTCTTTTTCAATCCAAAGTTTGAGTATTAATGGTGCACTAGGTATCTTGTTTGAGTCTTGAAATTTACCATAAAGATTATTTGTGCATTTTATGTTTATTGTTCTCCTCTTTAATCGTTGTTGTTCTTACTATCACAGTTTATATTACTCATTATATGAATCCCAAAGTTGCATGTATGAAATTTAGAGTTTGAAGGGAATCAATTGAGAGTTGAGGATATTGCATAATTTTTTTTCTAGAGAAGAAACAAGAAAACAAGATAAGGAATTTCCTTCTTGTTTTTGTAGGATGAGACATATATTAAAAAAATAAAAAAAAATCCAATTACACTATTTAGTGTGCGAAGAATGGTAAACTTCTCATTTTTGTTTGTTTTAAAATTAATTTAGTTTTGTGCCGAAGGACGCAAGTGGGTAGATTTTGGTTCTACTACTCACATAAGGATGTTTATATGATGCTACCTATGGAGTCATCCGCCAAGTGATAATGAGATATTCATCTATGTGAGCAATTGTCATATCCAAATTTCGTCCGAGGACAATTGTTTGTCAACATGAGGACCTTTGCTGACCAAATTGAGGTTCTTAACACTCATTGCCGCATAATTCGTAAAGTTTCGTGACATTTCAAAAGGAAATCAGTCAAAAACACAAAAATGGGGGGTGAATTGACCAATTTAGGGGGGTGTGCCTAGCCCTGGGCCCATCTGGAATATTCTGGAGGGATGTTACTTTAGGTGGAAGCTACCAAGCTCGCCTGGGCGAGTTGGGCGGCAACCACCCTCATTTTTGCAATAAAATGGCGTGAAGGGCTGAGGAAAAAAGGTTTAGCACCCTGGGTAAGCATATTTCACTTAAAATTAGTGAAAAGAAGGAGAAAGAAGAAGAAAATCCAAGCCAAGATGCTTCCGTAACGCTTCTGTGACGTTTCCGTGATCAATTCAGTGAACGTTCTTCCTTCGTTCTTCGTTCTTCGTTATTCGTCGATCTTCAACCGGTTAGTTTTTGATTTCGAATCTTTGAATTAATTCTATGCACCCTTAGGGGTCCATTCTTGCTTTGTATGTTTTCATCTTCATCTCGTCTACTTTCGGTATTCTTTTTCTTCATTTTAAACAAGTTTTGACCGATCGTTTAAGCCATAACCTCACTTAATTAATGTTTAAATGAATTTCAACCGATCGTTTGTGTTGTAATCTTGTTTAATCGCCTTTAAAATAAAAATCAACTGATCGTTCATGTTGTAACCTTTGTTAATCACCAAAAAAGCAAGTTTCAACCAGACATTTACTTTGGAAGTTCTCTTTAAATGAGTTGAGAAATAACCAAATAAACTAAGGCTAAATTTTGCCCGCAAAAAGGTCATTTGAAACCGTCCAAGGTCCAACGCCTTAACGATTCTCTCCTCCATTAAAAAATCAAGAGATTGTTCAAAAGGGTCTAACGCCTTAACGATTCTCTCTTTTCAAAAATCAGAAGATCGTTTAAAGGTCCAACGCCTTAAACGACTTTTGTTCACAACTAAAATCAATCTTTCAAAAAAGATAAAATAACTTAACCAACATTCAGTTCCTAAAGAACTACATAGGTCTAATTTCTTCATCGCAATTGGGGAATACGTAGGAGCGAGGGAAACACCCTTGCAACCACAAAAAAGTAAAAAACATAAAACGGCAAAAAATATACATAAAAAGGCATTAAAAGGGAAAATACATAATTTTGAAGTCATGATTTGCACACTCGATTAGAGGTTGTCGTCCCTTGTGACGGACGCATGGGGTGCTAATACCATCCCCGTGTGTAAAAACAACTCCCGAACCTTTCATACTTAAAGTTCGTAGACCCACTTTTGGTTTTTCTAACGTTTTTCTCAAATAAACATTGGTGGCGACTCCGCGCATTTCCCTTCCTTGGAAGACGCACCCGTGAGCCTTGCGTCACGCTCCCGCTGAAGGGTAGGTTGCGATAGTTGGCGACTCCACTGGGGATAGTTAGAGAGTTAGGTCGTCTAGTTAGTATGCAATGTTGTTATCATGAGTTCTCCTTTATTTGTGTTCCCTTTCTATCTGTTTTGTTGTCCATGTTTGTACATAACCTTTGCTATGTTGTTGTGTTTGGTGTGTGTTTGTCTATTGATTACATTCATAGTTAGAAATATTTTTTTCTACACACACATGGCACCTACACCTCGCACACACATTGAGATATTATGCCCTACACCCAGGTCTATGTGAGCAATAAGGAGTGGAGGTCAATCTGTGGTCAAGCTGAGTCTCCGACTCGCTTGATGACAATGAAGCCTCATCTAGAGTTTTCCTCTTTTAGTGATGCGTTGCCGCTGATAGTCCCTATCGCCATAATGTATTACTTAAGAGGATGATACCTCTAGAAGCCAGTAAATTTACTTAAAACTACCATCTGGAATTATCACTAGAAGTGGACCTTTGGATCATTTCCATTAGGTTCCTCAAACTAGGGGGCACATAGCAAACTTACTCTGGTATATTCCTTGATTGCATCATGCATCTCTTCATGGCATTGCAATGGACATATCATTCTTGTATTTGTCGTTCATCATATTCGTGCATTGCATTTGCATAAATCACTGCATTACCACACATCTGCATTTAGCATGCTCTTTTGTTCTGACAATTGCATACATTCTTTTTTCATCGTTTGCATGTCATGTTCACTCATGCATGACCCTTGCATTTTCCTCTGCAAAAAGGGGGGGGGCAAAAAAGGAGAGCAAAAAGAAAGTCACACCACACTCGGGGTTACATATGTTAGTTTCCATGATGATGGTTACAAACCAGCCATGTTGGGATTATACACCCATTTCTCTAAAAAAGGGATGTTGATTCAAAATCATGTCAATATTGTACCTAATGCATGGTTAACTAGGAAAATGATGGCTCTCCAGGCATCTCCACCTCACAATTACATTTTGCCATGCATAGCATAAGTATGCCCGACACATTCATCTCTATGAAATGTTGTCGAAGTATTGGTGATTAAAATTGTCATTCCTTGGATTGTGGGGTTGAACCAGACACATGTTTTAAGAAAAGGTTCATTAAGGAAAAGTCAAGTATGGAAGTAACGTGATGTAGCTCCATGTGGAGCTTGTAGGCCTTGGATCTTCTTCATCAATGGAGTCCTTTGCTTCTTGAAGTTCAATGGCAGCGGAATGGAGAAGGAAGAAAGATGATTGGAGACACCACTTGAAGGAGAAGATGAGTCAAGAACAAGCTCGCCACCATAGGAAGCCATGGATAAGAGCTTGAAGGTAGGAGAAGATGAGTGGAGGGAGAGGGGGAGAAGGAGCACGAAATTTTGTGCCTCAAATGAGGTCTGAAATTTGAAGTTTAATTCTCAAATAATCAAAGTTGAAAAAATGCACACACATGGCCTCTATTTATAGCCTAAGTGTCACAAAAAATTGGAGGGAAATTTGAATTTCTATTCAAATTTCACTTGAATTTGAAATTGAATTTGTGGAGCCAAAATTTCACTAATTATGATTAGTGAATTTTAGCTATGGTTCAGCCCACTAATCCAAGATCAAGTCCAAGATTCTCCACTGTCATACCCTAATTTCGTTCAGGGATTATTACTTGATGACATGTAACCTTTGGTTAGCCGCTTTGAGATACTTGGTGTCCTTTGTTGCACAGTAAATGAAGTCCCGAGACATCTCAGAAATCAAAAGGAAGCAGGCTTGCGCGATCCGTGAAATTTCGTAATGTGGCGGAAGTCGAAAATAGGTGTTTTTGCGCAATCCGTGGGTTTTCGTAACTTCTTCGAAAGCTAAAAAAGAGTAAATACATAATCCGTAAGGATTCGTAACCTTGCGGAAGGAAAATAAGTATCGTTACGAAATTCGTAAAGTTTCGTAACGTTACGGAAAAAGAATTACAAAAAAATAGAAAGGGGGGTGCATTTAGTAAAAACGGGGGTGTAAATAGCAACCAGGCCCACTTGGGCCATCCAGAAGATTCCTCCAGAAGGCTGTTGCTTCTGGAGGAAGCAACCTTGCTCGCCTGGGCGAGCTGGGCGGCAAGCTTCTCCCCTATTTTGCTATAAATAGGGGAAGAAGTGAAGAAGAAAAGGGTTCAGCCCCTTAGGCACTTTTCTCTCTCTCGAATTTGCTGAGGAAAATTATTTCCGTGAAGAAAATCCAAGCCGAGGTGCTTCCGTAACGTTTCCGTGAGTAATTACGCGAAGATTCTCGACCGTTCTTCGTTTTCTTCAGTCTTCAACGGGTAAGTACCTCAAACCAAGCTTCTCAATTCATTCTATGTACCCGTGGTGGTCCACATTTTGTTGCATGTATTTTTATTCTTGTTTTCGTCTACTTTTTATACCCCATTTTGACGTGCTTAAGCCGTTTATTTAAGTCATTTCTCGCTTAATCTAAAAATAAAATAAATTTCCACCGAACATTTGAATCGTATCATCCGTTAATTTTGGTTAAAATGAATTCCGACCGTTCGGTCGTGCCGTAACCACGTTCGAAATCAAAAAAGAGGTAAAATAATAATATAATAATAAAAAATACCTTTTAGTAAAATAAAAGCGTAAGATCAATCGGACGTTTTCTCTTTAGGACTTCTCATTCTTAATTGAATTGACTAATAACTAAAGTGAAACTAAGGCTAAAATCAACTCGCCTAGTCATGCTCGTCCACAAAAATAGGTTTTTGAAAGTTTATCATGTCAGTTTCTTACTAAGTAAAAAAGGATCATTTTTAAGGTCCACCGCCTTAAAATGATCACCCCTCAAGTAAAAAGAATCACTTGATTCACGCATAAGAAAGAACTACGTAGGTCTGATTTCCTCTCCAAAGGAGGGTACGTAGGAGCAAAAGCCCCGCTTTTGTCGACCTCAAAAAAAAAATAAAAAGAAATAAAGTTAAGGTAACACAATTTCCACAATTCTAAAAAATAGACTGTTGTCCTTCGAGACAAACGTGAGAGGTGATAATACCTTCCTTAAGCGTAAATATAACTCCCGAACTTAGAATTTTCATTTTGACCGGTTTCCTTCGGTTTTTCCGACGTTTTCCACAAATAAACGTTGGTGGCGACTCCGTGCATCTTTCCTCCTTTGGAAAGTGCACCCGTGAGCCTCGCCCTCGCTCTCCCGTGAAGGGCACGTTGCGACAGTTGGCGACTCCACTGGGGACCTTTTTGTGAGTTAGGCCTATTTTAAGGAATTGTGGAATTGTGGAACTTCGTGTGTGCATTTGTTAAACTGTGTAAAATGTAAATAATTGTTGTCTATTTCACATTCTTTACACTGCATTCTATGCACCCACGGGTTTGAGTAAAAAAGGGGCCCTATACCCGGGTTCATGGGAATTTAAGGAGTGGATGTGAATCTATCATCATGCTAGGTCTCCGACTTGCTTGATAATAGTGAAACCTCGTCTAGAGCTTTCTCTCTTTATAATGTATTGTCGTTGGTATTCCATACCGCCACAATATTATTATCTTGAGTGATGATACCTCTAGAAAACAGCCGTGTGAGTTATGAATTGTTGGGGAGTAGTTATTAGAGACCCCTAGATATTGTCCTATAGGTTCCCAAATAGGGGCAAAGAGCAAACACGCTCCGTGCCATTCGTTCTCATGCATTTTTTTCATAAATAGCACTAGTTTATAGTTTTGCTAGTGATGTTTGGCTTCTTTAGAGTAATACGTAACCCTTTTAATACTATGTTGAGGCGCCATCATGCCTAATACGTAGCATTAAAGTTGGATCTCTGCAGTCTCATATGTGTGAATTACCCCTTTGTGTTGTTTTCTTTCTGTTTCATGCATGCGCATCTGCATCATACCGCCACACATGCGTTGTATGTGGGTCTCGTCTTTTGTCATGGGAAGCCGGAAGATCCATATCGTCTTCTTAACTGCACACATGGGGCACTGCGCCCTCCAAATGCGCAATAAGGAGAGATAATTTTCCGGGCTCTCGTGTCCGTAAATGCATTCATATCATGCACCGCATAAACATCTCTTCAGCATCATAATGAACATATCGTTCCTGCATTTGTCCGTTATCACATTCCCATTTTGCATGAGTCATTGCATCATCATGGATATGCGTTCAACAAAAACACAAACAACAAAACAAAATGATTGAACATGGTACCTAATGCATGTTTAACTAAGAAAGGATGTTTCTTCGGGCATCTCAATCTCATAATTACATTTTCCATACATTGCATGCATATTCCCGAGTCTTTCATCCCTATGAATTGTTGATGAAGTATTGGCAATCAAAATTGCTATTTCCTGGGTTATGGGGTTGAACCAAGCTCGTGCTTTTACGAAAAGGTTCATCGAGTCAAGTTGAAGTATGGAAGTACCCATCTTGAAAAAAATTGGGGCAAAAGATCGTGTTACATCGCTGCTTCATCTACTGCCAAACACATTTAGGGCTGCGGATGTCCCTGTTACTTCCAGTTTCACCTTGACGAAGATGTCATGGACCATGTTGAAAATCTAAATTGATTCAACCCCATATCCAGTGTACAAATTCGCAATACTTCAACTGTGCATCATTCGCATACATCCATGTTGTTCATTGGTTGCATTGCTCATTGCATTCTTTCCTTGAAAAAAAAAGAGAAGAACTTAATCATTGTTATAAAAAAGAAAAAAAAAACATGCTTTACGGCGCACTCACCGAACCTGTGACGGAGCTAGAGTAATGGGTGAAGAAGAGGAGGTGCAAGAGAAGGTGAAGGCCGACATGGAGGCCATGAAAGAGCAAATGGCCGCAATGATGGAGGCCGTGATGAGCATGAAGAAGATAATGGAAGCCAATGTGGTTGAAATTGCCGCTACCAGCGTTGTTGCTAAGGTGAACCTGATGTCCCCATCCGGCATCAACCAAATGAATCATCCAACCTCAGATATGGTAGGCAAAGATTTAGGAAGTACGGACGATCCCATGATGTGTAAATTCAAAACGAGCATGCTTTCCCGCCGTATGGTTTGCCTCTCAACTATACGCCACCCAATGTGGCGTACACTCCCAATAAGAATGTCAATAACTCCACTCCTATACCCATTGAGAGCCAACAACCCCAAACTGATCATGCACATGTCTCCTAAACCGTGGGGGAGACACATGAAATTCCCCATCACAATCTAGCCGACTTCGAGCCTTGCCTCGGATATGCCACTGAAGGGCAGGCATTTGGTGGTATACCCCTACAAAAACCCTTTGGAGGGCCCTCAGTATCACCCACAACTACACCTCTTGCATTCCACGACAAGTAAAGACCCTCATGCTATGGCAGAAATGGGAAAGTTGGATCATCCTGAGGAAAGGCTCAGGGCCATTGAAAGAGGTGAAGATTATGCCTTTGCTAACCTAGAAGAGTTGTTCCTAGTACCCGATATCATCACCCTTCCCAAGTTCAAGGTGCTGGACTTTGACGAGTACAATGGGACTACTTGCCCCAAGAACCATCTAAAGATGTATTGTCGGAAGATGGGGGCATACACAAAAAATGAGGAATTGCTGATACATTACTTCCAAGAAAGTCTTACTGGGGTAGCTGTTACCTGGTACACTAACTTGGAACCTTCCCGAGTCCATTCTTGGAAGGACCTAATGGTTGCCTTCGTTAGGCTGTGTCAGTATAATGGCTTCGGATAGGATGCAACTATAGAACATGTGCAAAAAGAGGGCACGGATCTTTCAAAGGATACGCCCAAAGATGGAGAGACTTGGCAGCTCAAGTAGCGCCCCCAATAACAGAGAAAGAGATTATCACAATGATAGTAGACATGTTACCAGTGTTCTATTATGGAAATGGTGGGTTACACACCTTCAAGCTTTGCGGATTTGGACTTCGCCGGCAGAAGGATCAAAGCGGGTCTGAAAAGAGGCAAATTTAATCATCCCACTTGGACGAATGAGAAAACTGGGGCAAATGAAGAGGGTGAGAATGAGGGAGAAGCCCATGCTGTGACTGCCATTCCTATACAGCCAAGTTTCCCACCAACCCAACAATGTCATTACTCAGCCAATAACCAACCTTCTCCTTACCCACCGCCCAGTTATCCACAAAGGCCATCCCTAAAACAACCACAAAGTCTGTCTACCGCACTTCCAATGACGAACATCACCTTTAGCACAATCCAAAAACACCAACCAAGAAATGAATTTTGCAGCGAGAAAGCCTGTAGAATTCACCCCAATTCCAGTGTCCTACTGTCATACCCTAATTTCGTCCGGGGACCTTTGCTTGATGACATGCGACTTTTGTTTGGTCCTTGTAAGGTGCTTGGCACCCATCATTAGGCAATTTGTGAAACTCTGGGACGTGCTGGAAAACAAAAGAAAATATTGATGCACAATCCGTAAGGTTCCGTGACACATCGGAAATCAAATGGAAGCATCGTTGCACAATTAGTGAGGTTCCGTAACATTCCGTAAGTCAAAAAGGGGATGATTATGTAATCCACAAGGTTCCGTAACATTACAGAAAGAAAACAAGTATCGTTACGAAAGTCGTAAGTTTCCGTAACTTTACGAAAAAAGAATCACCAAAAAAAGGCAGGGGGTGTACTTAGTAAAAATGGGGGTGCAAATAGCAACCAGGCCCACTTGGGCCCTCCAGAAGATTCCTCCAGAAGGCTGTTGCTTCTGGAGGAAGCAACCCTGCTCGCCTGGGCGAGCTGGGTGGCAAGCTTCTCCCCCAATTTTCTATAAATAGGGGGAGAAGTGAAGTGAAAAAGGGTTCAGCCCCTTAGGCACTTCTCTCTATTTCGAATTTGCTTGGAAAAATCGTTTCCGTGAAGAAAATTCAAGCCGAGGCGCTTCCGAAACGTTTCCGTGAGGAATTTCGCGAAGGTTTCGACCGTTCTTCAACGTTCTTCATTCGTTCTTCATCATTCTTCGATCTTCAATGGGTAAGTACCTCGAACCAAGCTTTTCGATTCATTCCATATACCCGTGGTGGTCCACATTGTGTTTCGTGTATTTTTATTCTCGTTTCATTTACTTTTTATACCCTTTTTTGACGTGCTTAAGCCATTTTATTTAAGTCATTTCTCGCTTAACCTAAAAATAAAATAAATTTCCACCGATCGTTTGAATTGTATTATCCGTTAACTTCGTTTAAAACAAAATCTAACCGTTTGATCGTGCCGTAACCACGTTGGAAATAAAAAAAAAGAGTTAAATAATAATATAATAATCAAAAAAATATTTTTTAGTAAAGTAAAGCGAAAAATCAATCGGACGTTTTCTCTTTGGGATTTCTCATTCTTAATCGAATTGACTAATAACTAAGGTGAAACTAAGGCTAAAATCAACTCACCTAGTCAAGCTCGTCCACAAAAATAGGTTTTTGAAAGTTTATCACTTCAATTTCTTATTAAGTAAAATGGGTCATTTTTAAGGTCCAACGCCTTAAAATGATCACCTTTCAAGTAAAAAGAATCACTTATTCACGCATAAGAAAGAACTACGTAGGTCTGATTTTCTTATCCCAATTGAGGAATACGTAGGAGCAAAGGGAAACACCCTTGTCGACCACAAAAAGAGAAAAAATATAAAAAGGGTATAAAGGATATAAGGACATAAAAGGGAACGTAAAAATCAAAGTCATGTTTGCACATTCGATTAAAGGCTACCGTCCCTTGTGACGGACGTGTGGGGTGCTAATACCTTCCCCGCGCGTAAATACAACTCCCGAGCCTTTCACTTAAAAGTTCGTAGATCGCGTCTTTTCCGGTTTTTCCAACGTTTTCCTCAAATAAACGTTGGTGGCGACTCCGCGCGTATTCCTTTCGTGGAACACGCATCCCGCGAGTCTCGCGTCGCCCTCCCGCCGAAGGGTAGGTTGCGACAGTTGGCGACTCCACTGGGGACTGTTTTTAGAGAGTTAGGCTATTTAATCTTGTGCAATGTTTTACCATGACTTACTCCTTTGTTGGTTTACCTTCGTTATGTTCTTGTATATATAACTCTTTGATGCTTTTAGTGCATTTTTTGTATGCTTGAGGTAAATATTTATTCATTTGATGCATACAAACACTAACATTATTTGCACACACTGTGAGTGAAAAAGGGCCCTATACCCGGGTTCATGGGAACATAAGGAGTGGAGGTGAATCTGTGATCATGCTAGGTCTCCGACTTGCTTGATTACAGTGAACCCTCATCTAGAGCTTTTCTCTTGGGAAACTTATTGTTGCTAGTAGTCCCTACTGCTGCAATATGTTCTTCGAAGAGGATGATACCTCTAGAAACCATCAAGAGAGATATGACTATCTTGGGGGTTATCACTAAATGCCTAGTTAGCTCTCTCCCTTATAGGTCCCTTAAATAGGGGCACGGAGCAAACACGCTGCGTGCCATTTTTTCACACTGCCATGCATAAATAGTCATATACCCTTTTGCTTATGTTCAGTGAATATTGTCATACTATGTACATTCCCGTATTGCGTCTTTTGCATATGCATCGCATACGGGTTCTGTCTTGATCCCCTCTGTAAACAAACCAACGGAGGGTCCGTGTCACCTTCTTAAAAAAAAAACATACGTTGGGGCACTTTGCTACCCCTAGACGTTGTATCTAAGAAAGGAGACAATTCCTCGGGCCCTCGCATTCCTAAGTTGCATCTGTGTCATATGCATTCCTTCATGCATTCATCCATTCCACCCATGAGATATCGGAGTTTTGATTTGCACCAGCTTTTTGTCTCACTTTAGTAAGCATGGGGACAAATCAAACCGGCAAGAGGTTTTACCAAGTCAAGGTTAAAGGCCTAGATACCACCAGCATCAAGGAATTAGGGCGGTTGATGGAACCCCTCCAAATGCAAGCCTTCCGCAAGATTTACGGAAAGATCTTAGAGTTGACCATAGCAGAGATATCCATAGAAGCCATTGCATCACTCACCTAATACTACGACCAGCCTTTGAGATGCTTCACGTTCGGAGACTTCCAATTGGTACCAACCATTGAAGAATTTGAGGAAATTCTAGGATGTCCTCTTGGGGGAAGAAAACCATACCTTTCCTCCGGGTGTCTCCCCTCTTTGAGCAGAATTGCAACTGTGGTCAAGGATTCAGCAAGAGGTTTGGACCGCATAAAACAGACTCGAAACGACATAGCGGGCCTACCACGGAAGTACCTAGAAGACAAGGCGAGGGGTATGGCCAATCAAGGAGATTGGGTCCCGTTTAAGGATGTGTTAGCTTTGCTAATTTTTGGGGTTGTCCTCTTTCCAAACGTAGATGGTTTGGTGGACCTAGCAGCAATCGACGCTTTCCTTGCATACCACCATAGCAAGGAAAGTCCGGTGGTAGCTGTCTTGGCAGATTTATTTGACACATTTAACCGAAGGTGCGAAAAAAGTAGCGCACGGATCATCTGTTGCTTGCCCGCCCTCTGTGTTTGGTTGGTTTCACACCTGTTCCAGCAAGACACGAGGCATCCATATCCGCTCCAGAGCCATCGCTCGTGTACTGAAAAGAGAAGAATAGATTGGGACCAGCTTTTGGCTGGGATAGGAGGTAGAACAATCAATTGGTTCCCCCGATGGAAGGAAGGAAAGGAGGGAGTCCTTTTCTCATGTGGAGGGTACCCAAACATTCCGCTGATAGGAACGAGGGGTTGTATTAACTACAATCCCGCCCTCGCTATAAGACAACTAGGGTACCCCATGAGGGGAGCACCGACGGAAGAAAGCATGTCTCCTTTCCTTGTGAGGGATTTCGGCGCACAAAATTTCAAGGCTATACAAGCAATCCATAAGGCATGGGAAACCCCGTTAAGGAAAGATCAAGAACTTAGGGGCATTCGTAATGGCATCATTGGTGGGTACCATGAATGGCTGAAAGTTCATATACGAGGTTTAGATTGGCTCGCCAAGTTAAAAGTCATCAGCGAAGAGAGTTTTGAAGCACCGGAAGAGGACGAAGAAGTCCAAGCTCTCAAAAGCAAGTTAGGAAAGGCAAAACTTGCCAAGGAGAAGTTCAAGTTGGCCGCTACACACATCCGGAAGGAGTGTGCCGGATTACGGGAAGAGAATGCAACTACCGCACGAGCCCTTGAACAAGAGACCAAGAGGGCTCGCAAGGAAGAGTATGGCCGGAACAAATTTCGCGGAGCTCTGTGGGGTAGCAACAATGAACTCAAGCTGCGAAGGGAAGAGAGGGACCAGTCGCGAGCACATAGCATGGTTTTGAAAGAGGAGTTAGTTGCCTGTTCAAGGTCCAAAAGAAGCTTGTCTCAGCGGTTATGCGAGACAGAGACCAACATGCTAGCTATCATCGCCAAGTACCAAGAAGAGTTAGGTCTAGCCACGGCCCACGAGCATAGGATCGCGGACGAGTATGCCCAAGTATACGCGGAAAAAGAGGCTAGAGGAAGGGTGATCGACTCTTTACACCAAGAGGCAACCATGTGGATGGATCGGTTCGCTCTTACCTTGAACGGGAGTCAGGAACTTCCCCGATTGTTAGCCAAGGCCAAGGCGATGGCGGACACCTACTCCGCCCCCGAAGAAATTCATGGGCTTCTCGGCTATTGTCAGCATATGATAGACTTAATGGCCCACATAATTAGAAATCGCTAGGAAACTTGTATGGTCTCTCAGACCTTGACTAGATACAACTTTTTTTGAAATAAAATGAGTTGGTCCCATGTTTCTACTCCAAAAAGCTTGTGCGAATCCAATCACTCCTGCATTTTATCTCTAGCATGCATTCTTTCTTTCTTTACCCACTCCTCACGTTTGGTTTTTAGGGAAAAACACCATAACTAAACGCGCCACAAGGCATCCCTATCGCACCAGATCCAAATCTAGAACGATGGGTGATCAAGAGGAGACACAGGAACAGATGAAAGCCGACATGTCGGCTCTGAAAGAACAGATGGCCTCCATGATGGAGGCCATGTTAGGAATGAGGCAGCTCATGGAGAAAAACGCGGCCACCGCTGCCGCTGTCCGTTCGGCTGCCGAAGCAGACCCAACTCTCTTGGCAACTGCGCACCATCCTCCCTCAAACATAGTAGGACGGGGAAGGGGCACACTGGGGCACGATGGCAACCCTCACCTGGGATACAACCGAGCGGCTTACCCTTATGGATTATCGCCCAACTACTCACCACCCGTCTTGCAAGACAATGCGGGCCATATTGCTTCTCTCGTCCTTGAAAGAGAGCCTCCTCAACAGCCCGACGAGGTCCACAAAGACCCTCAAGACTATGCTCGAAGGGATGTCGAGTTCTATCCCCCGATCCCCGAAGGGCCGGCACCCAGCACGTTGCCTCAACCCAACATCGCGACACAACCAATAGTTTTGTCCACAGAAGGACCGCCCCCGGCAACTGAAGAAAGGAGGAAGCTCGATCTCCTCGAGGAAAGATTGAGAGCCGTGGAAGGATTTGGGGACTATCCGTTCGTAGACATGATGGATCTTTGCTTGGTACCTGATGTTGTTATTCCCCCGAAGTTCAAAGTGCCGGACTTTGACAAGTATAAAGGGACGACTTGTCCCAAAAACCATCTCAAGATGTACTGTCGCAAGATGGGCGCACACTCTAAGGATGAGAAACTATTAATACACTTTTTTCAAGATAGCTTGGCCGGAGCTGCGGTAGTTTGGTACACTAATTTGGAAGCCTCCCGTATCCGTACTTGGAAGGATCTGATTACTGCCTTCCTAAGGCAATATCAGTACAATTCCGATATGGCTCCCGATCACACTCAACTGCAGAATATGTTCAAAAAAGAGGCCGAAACCTTTAAAGAATACGCACAGCGGTGGAGAGACCTGGCGGCACAAGTAGCTCCTCCCATGGTTGAGAGAGTGATTATCACCATGATGGTAGACACTCTGCCGGTGTTCTACTATGAGAAGCTAGTAGGTTACATGCCGTCCAGCTTCGCGGACCTAGTGTTCGCCGGGGAAAGAATCGAGGTAGGGTTGAAAAGAGGAAAGTTCGATTACGTTTCCTCCACAAGTGCGAATGCCAAAAGAATCGGGACAACAGGGGCAAAAAGGAAGGAAGGAGATGCCATGCCATCTCTTCAACACCCGCGTGGGTCAAACCCCCGCAGACACCTCATGGTACCCATCAGTACGCGCAACATCACCCGAGCTTCTCGGCTCATACCGGGAACGCCTCTAGTTCAACACCTGTGCAGCCTAAGGCACCCACCCAGAGGGAAGCTCCCCAAGTTCCAACTCCGAACACAACTCGCGCGGCCGGTAATTCCAACGCAACAAGGAACTTCCCTCCGAGGCCATTTCAAGAATTCACCCCACTCCCAATGACATACGAAGACCTCTTGCCGTCCCTCATCGCCAACCATTTGGCCGTGGTAACTCCCGGAAAGGTCCTCCAACCCCCTTTCCCAAAGTGGTATGACCCTAATGCAACTTGCAAGTACCATGGGGGTGTCCCGGGGCATTCCATTGAAAAATGCTTGGCCCTTAAATACAAGGTCCAACATTTGATAGATGCTGGATGGCTGACTTTCCAAGAGGATCGGCCCAATGTGAGAACCAACCCGCTCGCCAATCATGGAGGGGGAGCGATTAACGCCGTTGAGTCCGATAGGCCGCGCAGGTCTAAACCTTTAAAGGATGTGGCAACCCCTAGGAGGTTTATCTTTGAGGCCCTACAAGAGGGAGGTGTGATTCCCCATAGTGGGCGTAAGGAGGATTCCTGTTTGCTGCATTCCGGCGAGCTGCATGACATGGAAACGTGTTTGGGAGTAGAGGAATTGTTACAGCAAATGATAGATCAAGGTCGACTGGAAGTTGGCAGTGAAGGAAGAGAAGAGCAGCATATATGCATGCAGTCCACGGATGGGAGCGGTGTTGCGAGGCCCAAATCCTTGGTGATATACTTCACCAAGGGCACAGCTTCGCAAAAGCCCGGACACCCCTTAGCAGCTAGACCCGCTCCTTTCCCATACCAAAATAGCCACGCAGTCCCATGGAGATATACACCTCCGAGGGGGAAGGAAGAAGAAGCCACCGATGTCAGCTCGTTGTCGGCTAAGGTAACAAATATCACGGGACTGAGTGGTGTGACCCGTAGCGGTTGTGTGTTTGCACCCCCGGATCTACCAGTCCAACCCGCGAATGTCAAGGGGAAAGCAAAGGTGGTGGAGGAACAAGATGATGAAATACCCCTCGCTTTGAATAAAGATATTCCGGCAAAAGGTCTTCCGGAGAAAAAGGATGGTAAAAAGGAGGTATCACTAGAGGAAGCCAGCGAGTTCCTCCGTATAATTCAGCAGAGCGAATTCAAGGTTATCGAACAACTCAACAAAACCCCGGCCAGGGTCTCGCTGTTGGAGTTACTCATGAGCTCCGAGCCTCATCGGGCTCTGCTAGTAAAGGTTTTGAACGAGGCCCACGTGGCCCAAGATATCTCGGTAGAAGGTTTCGGAGGGCTGGTCAAGTGTATGGACCATATCGTAGCCAAAGTGCTCATCGATAATGGTTCCAGTTTAAACGTGATGCCTAAGAGCACTTTGGAGAAATTACCATTCAATGCTTCCCACTTAAAGCCGAGTTCAATGGTGGTTCGTGCCTTCGACGGCACCCGCCGAGAGGTTAGGGGAGAGATCGATCTCCCAGTACAGATAGGCCCTCACACCTGTCAAGTTACCTTCCAAATAATGGATATTAACCCCCCATACAGCTATCTGTTGGGGCGCCCGTGGATCCACTCAGTAGGAGTTGTTCCCTCAACACTCCACCAAAAGTTGAAATTCGTAGTGGAAGGGCATTTGGTCATCGTATCAGGCGAGGAAGACATCTTGGTGAGCTGCCCATCCTCTATGCCTTATGTGGAAGCCGCAGAGGAGTAATTAGAAACCGCTTTCCAATCTTTTGAGGTGGTAAGCATTTCCTCCGTGGACTCCTTCTCCGGGCAAGCTTGCCTGTCCGATGCAGCAGTAATGATGGCCCGAGTTATGTTGGGGAACGGTTACGAACCCGGAATGGGTTTAGGCAAAGACAACGGCGGCATAACTAGCCTGATAAATGCCAAAGGAAATCGTGGGAAATATGGTTTAGGCTATAAACCCACTCAGGCGGATATAAAGAGAAGCATCGCGGGAAGAAAGAGCGGTGGTCAAAGCTCGCGGTTGAGACAAGAAAGTGAAGGAAGCCCGCCCTGCCACATAAGTAGAAGCTTTATAAGCGCGGGTTTGGGAGACGAAGGTCAAGTGGTCGCGATATACGAAGATGATGTTCTAAGTACATTGGATTTGGTACGACCATGCCCTCCTGATTTCCAGCTGGGAAATTGGCGAGTGGAGGAACGCCCCGGCATTTACGCAACGAGCATGATGTAAACCTTTACGGTTTTAAAAGCTCTATAGTTGGGCCTAGGCTTTAGAGTTTTTCCTTTTGTTAAGGCTTTGTGTCTTTTGTTTTTGAATTTATAATACAAGGATCTTTCTTCATCTGTTCCTACGTCTCTACCCATTCTCATTCATTTGCATGTTTACTTCTTTATTTCTGAAATGGAAGATCCAATGACGAGTCCCCCGAAGGTACTAATACCTGGGACCCGCTTATCAACTTCGAGCAAGAAACGAATCAAACGGAAGATGAAGGGAACGAGGATGTGGGACTTCCCCCAGAATTAGAAAGGATGGTCGCCCATGAGGACCAAAAAATGGGGCCTCATCAAGAAGAAACAGAACTAGTAGACTTGGGAATTGGCAGTGGAAAAAGGGAAGTAAAGATAGGCACAGGTATTACCGCACCTATCCGTGAAGAATTAATAATTCTGCTAAAAGACTACCAAGACATCTTTGCTTGGTCATACCAAGATATGCCCGGTTTGAGTTCTGACATTGTACAGCACCGATTACCTCTAAATCCCGAGTGTTCCCCGGTAAAGCAGAAACTGAGAAGGATGAAGCCCGAAACATCCTTGAAGATAAAAGAAGAAGTGAAGAAGCAATTTGACGCTGGTTTTCTGGCCGTCGCTCGGTATCTGGAATGGGTTGCTAACATTGTACCGGTCCCTAAGAAAGATGGGAAAGTACGAATGTGTGTGGATTATCGGGACCTGAATCGGGCCAGTCCCAAGGACAATTTTCCTTTGCCACACATCGATATCCTCGTGGATAACACGGCCAATTTCGCTTTATTTTCCTTCATGGACGGTTTCTCCGGCTACAACCAGATAAAGATGGCGCCAGAGGATATGGAAAAGACTACCTTCGTCACCCTGTGGGGGACGTTCTGTTACAAGGTGATGTCCTTTGGACTCAAGAATGCCGGGGCAACTTATCAACGGGCCATGGTAGCTTTGTTCCATGATATGATGCATCAAGAGATCGAGGTCTACGTGGACGACATAATTGCTAAATCCAAATCCGAGTAAGAACACCTTGTCAAATTGCGGAAGTTGTTTGAAAGGCTTAAGAGATATCAATTAAGGTTGAACCCTGCCAAGTGTACCTTTGGGGTCAAATCAGGGAAATTGCTTGGTTTCATCGTGAGCCAGAAAGGGATAGAGGTAGACCCCGAAAAGGTGAAGGCCATCCTTGAGATGCCAGAACCTCGTACTGAGAGGCAAGTCCGAGGCTTCCTGGGACGCTTGAATTATATTGCCAGATTCATATCGCAGCTCACCGCCATTTGTGAGCCGTTGTTCAAACTCTTACGCAAAACCAAACTGATCGCTGGAATGAGGATTGCCAAGAGGCTTTTGGAAGGATCAAAAGTGCCTTATGAATCCTCCCGTGCTTATGCCACCAGTACCTGGAAGGCCTCTCATCTTGTACATGACATTCTTAGACGAGTCAATAGGGGTGTATGCTGGGGCAACATGACGAATCCGGAAAGAAAGAGCGCGCTGTTTACTACCTAAGTAAGAAGTTCACGACATGTGAAATGAACTACTCCTTGCTCGAAAGAACGTGTTGTGCTTTAGTATGGGCATCCCATCGCCTAAGGCAGTACATGCTGAGCCATACTACCTGGTTGATATCCAAGATGGACCCGGTTAAGTACATCTTTGAAAAGCCAACTCTCACGGGACGAATCGCCCGATGGCAAGTCCTGCTATCCGAGTTTGACATAGTCTACGTCACCCAAAAGGCGATAAAAGGAAACGCCTTAGCAAATTATTTGGCTCAACAGCCTCTTAACGACTATCAGCCCATGCATCCTGAATTCCCGGATGAGGACATCATGGCCTTGTTTGAGGAAAAATTGGACGAAGATCGAGACAAATGGACCGTATGGTTTGACGGAGCATCAAACATTCTAGGCCATGGTGTTGGGGCAGTATTGGTCTCTCCGGACAATCAATGTGTACCTTTCACAGCCAGGCTAGGATTCGACTGCACCAACAAAATGGCCGAATATGAAGCATGTGCCCTAGCCGTCCAGGCAGCAATTGACTCCAATGTCAAACTACTCAAGGTGTACGACGACTCAGCGTTGGTAATCCATTAGCTGAGAGGGGAATGGGAAACTAGAGGTCCCAAGCTGATACCCTACAAAGCCTATATCAAGGAATTGGCTAAAACCTTTGATGAGATCTTTTTCCATCATGTTCCCCGCGAGGAAAATCAAATGGCGGATGCGCTTGCTACTTTGGCGTCTATGTTCCAGCTAACGCCGCACGGGGATCTACCCTACATTGAATTTTGGTGTCGTGGCAAGCCCACGCATTGTTGCCAAGTAGAAGAGGAACGGGACGGAAAGCCTTGGTATTTCGACATCAAGCGATATGTCGTAAGCAAAGAATACCCGCCAGAGATTGCCGACAATGATAAGAGGACATTGAGAAGGTTGGCAACCGGTTTCTTCATGAGTGGAAGTATACTGTATAAGAGAAATCACGACATGACACTCCTGCGGTGTGTGGATGCCAGGGAGGTAAATCACATGATCGAGGAAGTCCATGAGGGCTCGTTTGGAACGCACGCCAACGGGCATGCTATGGCCAGGAAGATCCTAAGAGCAGGTTATTACTGGCTTACCATGGAAAGTGATTGTTGTGTCCATGTGAGGAAATGCCACAAATGTCAAGCGTTCGCAAATAATGTCAATGCCCCACCACATCCTCTGAATGTCATGTCCGCCCTTGGCCTTTCTCCATGTGGGGAATAGATGTCATCGGGGCCATTGAGCTCAAGGCCTTGAATGGTCATCGCTTCATCCTCGTAGCGATAGATTATTTTACCAAGTGGGTCGAGGCGGCCTCCTATACCAATGTCACGAGGGGTGTGGTGGTCAGGTTCATTAAGAAAGAGATCATCTGCCGATATGGTTTGCCAAGGAAGATTATCACGGACAACGGCACCAACCTGAATAACAAGATGATGGGGGAAATGTGCGAGGAGTTTAAAATCCAGCATCACAATTCCACACCCTACCGGCCAAAGATGAATGGAGCCGTGGAAGCGGCCAATAAGAATATCAAAAAGATTATCCAAAAGATGACCGTGTCATACAGAGATTGGCACGAGATGCTCCCATTCGCGTTACACCAGTTACCGAACTTCAGTGCGAACGTCAACCGGGGGCAACGCGTTCTCATTGGTATATGGATGGAGGCTGTGTTACCGTTTGAGGTAGAAGTCCCATCATTAAGGATCTTGGAAGAATCCGGATTAAAGGAATCAGAGTGGGCTCAAGCACGCTATGACCAGCTCAACCTCATTGAGGGTAAGCGCTTAACGGCCATGAGTCATGGGCGTTTGTACCAGCAAAGAATGAAGAGTGCATTCGACAAGAAGGTACGCTTGCGCAAGTTCCATGAGGGAGACCTTGTGCTAAGAAAATGTCCCATGCCGTCAAGGACAATCGAGGAAAATGGGCGCCAAACTACGAAGGGCCTTTTGTTGTGAAGAGGGCTTTTCCGGAGGAGCCCTGGTGCTTACCAACATGGATGGCGAAGAGCTACCTTCGCCTGTGAATTATGATGTCGTCAAGCGATATTAATGCTTAGAATCTGGGACAATTAAGGATGTCGCTGCATGTTCTTTATCTTTACGTGTTTTCTGGATTTCCCCCAGGGATTCCCGTCTACTGTATCTCTCGTTACAATCTTTCAAAGAAATGAACGTGGATTCGAGGCTCTAGTCCTCACGTTGGTTTCAACCTTGCATTAATTTGTGATCACTGAGCCCTTCGCTCAGTTCA